>NC_060070.1:157730539-158032946 GCF_922984935.1 Meles meles | reverse complement strand
AGGGCCCTTTCTCGCTCGGGGCATGGCGCGGCCACCCGGAAAACGAGCCGCGACGATGGGGCGCGGCCGGCGGCCCCGGCGCCGGGGAGTTTTCCCCGAGCAGAGTGGATGGAGGCGCCGTGGCCGGGCGTCCGCCTCCGCCGTGGCGAGCGGCCGGGGCGCCCGTGGAGGGGGCTGGCCTCTGTGGGGGAACGGAGTGATCTCTCACTCCACGGCTGGGACGAAGCCGCGAAAGGTGCCGTGGTCGCCGGGACGGTCGGGGGGACTCGTGGCGCGGGACTCAGGGTTCCCCATGCGGAGGCCCCCAGGCTCAGGCCCCTGGCAACGGAAGGCTGAGCAAGCAGGCCCGGGCCCGGGCCCGGCTTTCGGGGCTGGCCCGGCCCCAGCGGCCGGCGCCAGGGAGGGGACCCCCGGAGGCTGAGGAGCGGGAGGCGTCGGCCTCCCCGGGGCCCGCCTCCCGGAGCTCCTCCTGGCGGTGCCGGAACGCGCCGACACGCGATCCCGGACAGGGCCCCGGGGGGGCGGCCCTGCAGCCCTCTGGTGCCCGAAGTGTGTTCGCCGGGCGTTTTCCGGCCAATTCTCACGAGCGTTCTGCCCAAATCGGGATCGATTTGGGCAGAACGCTCGTGAGAATTGGCCGGCGTTGGGCAGCCCTGGTCAGCGCCCAGGGCCGCGTGGAGCAGGGCCCTTTCTCGCTCGGGGCATGGCGCGGCCACCCGGAAAACGAGCCGCGACGATGGGGCGCGGCCGGCGGCCCCGGCGCCGGGGAGTTTTCCCCGAGCAGAGTGGATGGAGGCGCCGTGGCCGGGCGTCCGCCTCCGCCGTGGCGGGCGGCCGGGGCGCCCGTGGAGGGGGCTGGCCTCTGTGGGGGAACGGAGTGATCTCTCACTCCACGGCTGGGATGAAGCCGCGAAAGGTGCCGTGGTCGCCGGGACGGTCGGGGGGACTCGTGGCGCGGGACTCAGGGTTCCCCATGCGGAGGCCCCCAGGCTCAGGCCCCTGGCAACGGAAGGCTGAGCAAGCAGGCCCGGGCCCGGGCCCGGCTTTCGGGGCTGGCCCGGCCCCAGCGGCCGGCGCCAGGGAGGGGACCCCCGGAGGCTGAGGAGCGGGAGGCGTCGGCCTCCCCGGGGCCCGCCTCCCGGAGCTCCTCCTGGCGGTGCCGGAACGCGCCGACACGCGATCCCGGACAGGGCCCCGGGGGGGCGGCCCTGCGGCCCTGTGGTGCCCGAAGTGTGTTCGCCGGGCGTTTTCCGGCCAATTCTCACGAGCGTTCTGCCCAAATCGGGATCGATTTGGGCAGAACGCTCGTGAGAATTGGCCAGCGTTGGGCAGCCCTGGTCAGCGCCCAGGGCCGCGTGGAGCAGGGCCCTTTCTCGCTCGGGGCATGGCGCGGCCACCCGGAAAACGAGCCGCGACGATGGGGCGCGGCCGGCGGCCCCGGCGCCGGGGAGTTTTCCCCGAGCAGAGTGGATGGAGGCGCCGTGGCCGGGCGTCCGCCTCCGCCGTGGCGGGCGGCCGGGGCGCCCGTGGAGGGGGCTGGCCTCTGTGGGGGAACGGAGTGATCTCTCACTCCACGGCTGGGACGAAGCCGCGAAAGGTGCCGTGGTCGCCGGGACGGTCGGGGGGACTCGTGGCGCGGGACTCAGGGTTCCCCATGCGGAGGCCCCCAGGCTCAGGCCCCTGGCAACGGAAGGCTGAGCAAGCAGGCCCGGGCCCGGGCCCGGCTTTCGGGGCTGGCCCGGCCCCAGCGGCCGGCGCCAGGGAGGGGACCCCCGGAGGCTGAGGAGCGGGAGGCGTCGGCCTCCCCGGGGCCCGCCTCCCGGAGCTCCTCCTGGCGGTGCCGGAACACGACGACACGCGATCCCGGACAGGGCCCCGGGGGGGCGGCCCTGCGGCCCTGTGGTGCCCGAACTGTGTTCGCCGGGCGTTTTCCGGCCAATTCTCACGAGCGTTCTGCCCAAATCGGGATCGATTTGGGCAGAACGCTCGTGAGAATTGGCCGGCGTTGGGCAGCCCTGGTCAGCGCCCAGGGCCGCGTGGAGCAGGGCCCTTTCTCGCTCGGGGCATGGCGCGGCCACCCGGAAAACGAGCCGCGACGATGGGGCGCGGCCGGCGGCCCCGGCGCCGGGGAGTTTTCCCCGAGCAGAGTGGATGGAGGCGCCGTGGCCGGGCGTCCGCCTCCGCCGTGGCGGGCGGCCGGGGCGCCCGTGGAGGGGGCTGGCCTCTGTGGGGGAACGGAGTGATCTCTCACTCCACGGCTGGGACGAAGCCGCGAAAGGTGCCGTGGTCGCCGGGACGGTCGGGGGGACTCGTGGCGCGGGACTCAGGGTTCCCCATGCGGAGGCCCCCAGGCTCAGGCCCCTGGCAACGGAAGGCTGAGCAAGCAGGCCCGGGCCCGGGCCCGGCTTTCGGGGCTGGCCCGGCCCCAGCGGCCGGCGCCAGGGAGGGGACCCCCGGAGGCTGAGGAGCGGGAGGCGTCGGCCTCCCCGGGGCCCGCCTCCCGGAGCTCCTCCTGGCGGTGCCGGAACGCGCCGAGACGCGATCCCGGACAGGGCCCCGGGGGGGCGGCCCTGCGGCCCTCTGGTGCCCGAAGTGTGTTCGCCGGGCGTTTTCCGGCCAATTCTCACGAGCGTTCTGCCCAAATCGGGATCGATTTGGGCAGAACGCTCGTGAGAATTGGCCGGCGTTGGGCAGCCCTGGTCAGCGCCCAGGGCCGCGTGGAGCAGGGCCCTTTCTCGCTCGGGGCATGGCGCGGCCACCCGGAAAACGAGCCGCGACGATGGGGCGCGGCCGGCGGCCCCGGCGCCGGGGAGTTTTCCCCGAGCAGAGTGGATGGAGGCGCCGTGGCCGGGCGTCCGCCTCCGCCGTGGCGGGCGGCCGGGGCGCCCGTGGAGGGGGCTGGCCTCTGTGGGGGAACGGAGTGATCTCTCACTCCACGGCTGGGACGAAGCCGCGAAAGGTGCCGTGGTCGCCGGGACGGTCGGGGGGACTCGTGGCGCGGGACTCAGGGTTCCCCATGCGGAGGCCCCCAGGCTCAGGCCCCTGGCAACGGAAGGCTGAGCAAGCAGGCCCGGGCCCGGGCCCGGCTTTCGGGGCTGGCCCGGCCCCAGCGGCCGGCGCCAGGGAGGGGACCCCCGGAGGCTGAGGAGCGGGAGGCGTCGGCCTCCCCGGGGCCCGCCTCCCGGAGCTCCTCCTGGCGGTGCCGGAACGCGCCGACACGCGATCCCGGACAGGGCCCCGGGGGGGGCGGCCCTGCGGCCCTGTGGTGCCCGAAGTGTGTTCGCCGGGCGTTTTCCGGCCAATTCTCACGAGCGTTCTGCCCAAATCGGGATCGATTTGGGCAGAACGCTCGTGAGAATTGGCCGGCGTTGGGCAGCCCTGGTCAGCGCCCAGGGCCGCGTGGAGCAGGGCCCTTTCTCGCTCGGGGCATGGCGCGGCCACCCGGAAAACGAGCCGCGACGATGGGGCGCGGCCGGCGGCCCCGGCGCCGGGGAGTTTTCCCCCGAGCAGAGTGGATGGAGGCGCCGTGGCCGGGCGTCCGCCTCCGCCGTGGCGGGCGGCCGGGGCGCCCGTGGAGGGGGCTGGCCTCTGTGGGGGAACGGAGTGATCTCTCACTCCACGGCTGGGACGAAGCCGCGAAAGGTGCCGTGGTCGCCGGGACGGTCGGGGGGACTCGTGGCGCGGGACTCAGGGTTCCCCATGCGGAGGCCCCCAGGCTCAGGCCCCTGGCAACGGAAGGCTGAGCAAGCAGGCCCGGGCCCGGGCCCGGCTTTCGGGGCTGGCCCGGCCCCAGCGGCTGGCGCCAGGGAGGGGACCCCCGGAGGCTGAGGAGCGGGAGGCGTCGGCCTCCCCGGGGCCCGCCTCCCGGAGCTCCTCCTGGCGGTGCCGGAACGCGCCGACACGCGATCCCGGACAGGGCCCCGGGGGGGCGGCCCTGCGGCCCTCTGGTGCCCGAAGTGTGTTCGCCGGGCGTTTTCCGGCCAATTCTCACGAGCGTTCTGCCCAAATCGGGATCGATTTGGGCAGAACGCTCGTGAGAATTGGCCGGCGTTGGGCAGCCCTGGTCAGCGCCCAGGGCCGCGTGGAGCAGGGCCCTTTCTCGCTCGGGGCATGGCGCGGCCACCCGGAAAACGAGCCGCGACGATGGGGCGCGGCCGGCGGCCCCGGCGCCGGGGAGTTTTCCCCGAGCAGAGTGGATGGAGGCGCCGTGGCCGGGCGTCCGCCTCCGCCGTGGCGGGCGGCCGCGGCGCCCGTGGAGGGGGCTGGCCTCTGTGGGGGAACGGAGTGATCTCTCACTCCACGGCTGGGACGAAGCCGCGAAAGGTGCCGTGGTCGCCGGGACGGTCGGGGGGACTCGTGGCGCGGGACTCAGGGTTCCCCATGCGGAGGCCCCCAGGCTCAGGCCCCTGGCAACGGAAGGCTGAGCAAGCAGGCCCGGGCCCGGGCCCGGCTTTCGGGGCTGGCCCGGCCCCAGCGGCCGGCGCCAGGGAGGGGACCCCCGGAGGCTGAGGAGCGGGAGGCGTCGGCCTCCCCGGGGCCCGCCTCCCGGAGCTCCTCCTGGCGGTGCCGGAACGCGCCGACACGCGATCCCGGACAGGGCCCCGGGGGCGCGGCCCTGCGGCCCTCTGGTGCCCGAAGTGTGTTCGCCGGGCGTTTTCCGGCCAATTCTCACGAGCGTTCTGCCCAAATCGGGATCGATTTGGGCAGAACGCTCGTGAGAATTGGCCGGCGTTGGGCAGCCCTGGTCAGCGCCCAGGGCCGCGTGGAGCAGGGCCCTTTCTCGCTCGGGGCATGGCGCGGCCACCCGGAAAACGAGCCGCGACGATGGGGCGCGGCCGGCGGCCCCGGCGCCGGGGAGTTTTCCCCGAGCAGAGTGGATGGAGGCGCCGTGGCCGGGCGTCCGCCTCCGCCGTGGCGGGCGGCCGGGGCGCCCGTGGAGGGGGCTGGCCTCTGTGGGGGAACGGAGTGATCTCTCACTCCACGGCTGGGACGAAGCCGCGAAAGGTGCCGTGGTCGCCGGGACGGTCGGGGGGACTCGTGGCGCGGGACTCAGGGTTCCCCATGCGGAGGCCCCCAGGCTCAGGCCCCTGGCAACGGAAGGCTGAGCAAGCAGGCCCGGGCCCGGGCCCGGCTTTCGGGGCTGGCCCGGCCCCAGCGGCCGGCGCCAGGGAGGGGACCCCCGGAGGCTGAGGAGCGGGAGGCGTCGGCCTCCCCGGGGCCCGCCTCCCGGAGCTCCTCCTGGCGGTGCCGGAACGCGCCGAGACGCGATCCCGGACAGGGCCCCGGGGGGGCGGCCCTGCGGCCCTCTGGTGCCCGAAGAGTGGTCGCCGGGCGTTTTCCGGCCAATTCTCACGAGCGTTCTGCCCAAATCGGGATCGATTTGGGCAGAACGCTCGTGAGAATTGGCCGGCGTTGGGCAGCCCTGGTCAGCGCCCAGGGCCGCGTGGAGCAGGGCCCTTTCTCGCTCGGGGCATGGCGCGGCCACCCGGAAAACGAGCCGCGACGATGGGGCGCGGCCGGCGGCCCCGGCGCTGGGGAGTTTTCCCCGAGCAGAGTGGATGGAGGCGCCGTGGCCGGGCGTCCGCCTCCGCCGTGGCGGGCGGCCGGGGCGCCCGTGGAGGGGGCTGGCCTCTGTGGGGGAACGGAGTGATCTCTCACTCCACGGCTGGGACGAAGCCGCGAAAGGTGCCGTGGTCGCCCGGACGGTCGGGGGGACTCGTGGCGCGGGACTCAGGGTTCCCCATGCGGAGGCCCCCAGGCTCAGGCCCCTGGCAACGGAAGGCTGAGCAAGCAGGCCCAGGCCCGGGCCCGGCTTTCGGGGCTGGCCCGGCCCCAGCGGCCGGCGCCAGGGAGGGGACCCCCGGAGGCTGAGGAGCGGGAGGCGTCGGCCTCCCCGGGGCCCGCCTCCCGGAGCTCCTCCTGGCGGTGCCGGAACGCGCCGACACGCGATCCCGGACAGGGCCCCGCGGGGGCGGCCCTGCGGCCCTGTGGTGCCCGAAGTGTTTTCGCCGGGCGTTTTCCGGCCAATTCTCACGAGCGTTCTGCCCAAATCGGGATCGATTTGGGCAGAACGCTCGTGAGAATTGGCCGGCGTTGGGCAGCCCTGGTCAGCGCCCAGGGCCGCGTGGAGCAGGGCCCTTTCTCGCTCGGGGCATGGCGCGGCCACCCGGAAAACGAGCCGCGACGATGGGGCGCGGCCGGCGGCCCCGGCGCCGGGGAGTTTTCCCCGAGCAGAGTGGATGGAGGCGCCGTGGCCGGGCGTCCGCCTCCGCCGTGGCGAGCGGCCGGGGCGCCCGTGGAGGGGGCTGGCCTCTGTGGGGGAACGGAGTGATCTCTCACTCCACGGCTGGGACGAAGCCGCGAAAGGTGCCGTGGTCGCCGGGACGGTCGGGGGGACTCGTGGCGCGGGACTCAGGGTTCCCCATGCGGAGGCCCCCAGGCTCAGGCCCCTGGCAACGGAAGGCTGAGCAAGCAGGCCCGGGCCCGGGCCCGGCTTTCGGGGCTGGCCCGGCCCCAGCGGCCGGCGCCAGGGAGGGGACCCCCGGAGGCTGAGGAGCGGGAGGCGTCGGCCTCCCCGGGGCCCGCCTCCCGGAGCTCCTCCTGGCGGTGCCGGAACGCGCCGACACGCGATCCCGGACAGGGCCCCGGGGGGGCGGCCCTGCAGCCCTCTGGTGCCCGAAGTGTGTTCGCCGGGCGTTTTCCGGCCAATTCTCACGAGCGTTCTGCCCAAATCGGGATCGATTTGGGCAGAACGCTCGTGAGAATTGGCCGGCGTTGGGCAGCCCTGGTCAGCGCCCAGGGCCGCGTGGAGCAGGGCCCTTTCTCGCTCGGGGCATGGCGCGGCCACCCGGAAAACGAGCCGCGACGATGGGGCGCGGCCGGCGGCCCCGGCGCCGGGGAGTTTTCCCCGAGCAGAGTGGATGGAGGCGCCGTGGCCGGGCGTCCGCCTCCGCCGTGGCGGGCGGCCGGGGCGCCCGTGGAGGGGGCTGGCCTCTGTGGGGGAACGGAGTGATCTCTCACTCCACGGCTGGGACGAAGCCGCGAAAGGTGCCGTGGTCGCCGGGACGGTCGGGGGGACTCGTGGCGCGGGACTCAGGGTTCCCCATGCGGAGGCCCCCAGGCTCAGGCCCCTGGCAACGGAAGGCTGAGCAAGCAGGCCCGGGCCCGGGCCCGGCTTTCGGGGCTGGCCCGGCCCCAGCGGCCGGCGCCAGGGAGGGGACCCCCGGAGGCTGAGGAGCGGGAGGCGTCGGCCTCCCCGGGGCCCGCCTCCCGGAGCTCCTCCTGGCGGTGCCGGAACGCGACGACACGCGATCCCGGACAGGGCCCCGGGGGGGCGGCCCTGCGGCCCTGTGGTGCCCGAACTGTGTTCGCCGGGCGTTTTCCGGCCAATTCTCACGAGCGTTCTGCCCAAATCGGGATCGATTTGGGCAGAACGCTCGTGAGAATTGGCCGGCGTTGGGCAGCCCTGGTCAGCGCCCAGGGCCGCGTGGAGCAGGGCCCTTTCTCGCTCGGGGCATGGCGCGGCCACCCGGAAAACGAGCCGCGACGATGGGGCGCGGCCGGCGGCCCCGGCGCCGGGGAGTTTTCCCCGAGCAGAGTGGATGGAGGCGCCGTGGCCGGGCGTCCGCCTCCGCCGTGGCGGGCGGCCGGGGCGCCCGTGGAGGGGGCTGGCCTCTGTGGGGGAACGGAGTGATCTCTCACTCCACGGCTGGGACGAAGCCGCGAAAGGTGCCGTGGTCGCCGGGACGGTCGGGGGGACTCGTGGCGCGGGACTCAGGGTTCCCCATGCGGAGGCCCCCAGGCTCAGGCCCCTGGCAACGGAAGGCTGAGCAAGCAGGCCCGGGCCCGGGCCCGGGTTTCGGGGCTGGCCCGGCCCCAGCGGCCGGCGCCAGGGAGGGGACCCCCGGAGGCTGAGGAGCGGGAGGCGTCGGCCTCCCCGGGGCCCGCCTCCCGGAGCTCCTCCTGGCGGTGCCGGAACGCGCCGAGACGCGATCCCGGACAGGGCCCCGGGGGGGCGGCCCTGCGGCCCTCTGGTGCCCGAAGTGTGTTCGCCGGGCGTTTTCCGGCCAATTCTCACGAGCGTTCTGCCCAAATCGGGATCGATTTGGGCAGAACGCTCGTGAGAATTGGCCGGCGTTGGGCAGCCCTGGTCAGCGCCCAGGGCCGCGTGGAGCAGGGCCCTTTCTCGCTCGGGGCATGGCGCGGCCACCCGGAAAACGAGCCGCGACGATGGGGCGCGGCCGGCGGCCCCGGCGCCGGGGAGTTTTCCCCGAGCAGAGTGGATGGAGGCGCCGTGGCCGGGCGTCCGCCTCCGCCGTGGCGGGCGGCCGGGGCGCCCGTGGAGGGGGCTGGCCTCTGTGGGGGAACGGAGTGATCTCTCACTCCACGGCTGGGACGAAGCCGCGAAAGGTGCCGTGGTCGCCGGGACGGTCGGGGGGACTCGTGGCGCGGGACTCAGGGTTCCCCATGCGGAGGCCCCCAGGCTCAGGCCCCTGGCAACGGAAGGCTGAGCAAGCAGGCCCGGGCCCGGGCCCGGCTTTCGGGGCTGGCCCGGCCCCAGCGGCCGGCGCCAGGGAGGGGACCCCCGGAGGCTGAGGAGCGGGAGGCGTCGGCCTCCCCGGGGCCCGCCTCCCGGAGCTCCTCCTGGCGGTGCCGGAACGCGCCGACACGCGATCCCGGACAGGGCCCCGGGGGGGCGGCCCTGCGGCCCTCTGGTGCCCGAAGTGTGTTCGCCGGGCGTTTTCCGGCCAATTCTCACGAGCGTTCTGCCCAAATCGGGATCGATTTGGGCAGAACGCTCGTGAGAATTGGCCGGCGTTGGGCAGCCCTGGTCAGCGCCCAGGGCCGCGTGGAGCAGGGCCCTTTCTCGCTCGGGGCATGGCGCGGCCACCCGGAAAACGAACCGCGACGATGGGGCGCGGCCGGCGGCCCCGGCGCCGGGGAGTTTTCCCCGAGCAGAGTGGATGGAGGCGCCGTGGCCGGGCGTCCGCCTCCGCCGTGGCGGGCGGCCGGGGCGCCCGTGGAGGGGGCTGGCCTCTGTGGGGGAACGGAGTGATCTCTCACTCCACGGCTGGGACGAAGCCGCGAAAGGTGCCGTGGTCGCCGGGACGGTCGGGGGGACTCGTGGCGCGGGACTCAGTGTTCCCCATGCGGAGGCCCCCAGGCTCAGGCCCCTGGCAACGGAAGGCTGAGCAAGCAGGCCCGGGCCCGGGCCCGGCTTTCGGGGCTGGCCCGGCCCCAGCGGCCGGCGCCAGGGAGGGGGACCCCCGGAGGCTGAGGAGCGGGAGGCGTCGGCCTCCCCGGGGCCCGCCTCCCGGAGCTCCTCCTGGCGGTGCCGGAACGCGCCGACACGCGATCCCGGACAGGGCCCCGGGGGGGCGGCCCTGCGGCCCTGTGGTGCCCGAAGTGTGTTCGCCGGGCGTTTTCCGGCCAATTCTCACGAGCGTTCTGCCCAAATCGGGATCGATTTGGGCAGAACGCTCGTGAGAATTGGCCGGCGTTGGGCAGCCCTGGTCAGCGCCCAGGGCCGCGTGGAGCAGGGCCCTTTCTCGCTCGGGGCATGGCGCGGCCACCCGGAAAACGAGCCGCGACGATGGGGCGCGGCCGGCGGCCCCGGCGCCGGGGAGTTTTCCCCCGAGCAGAGTGGATGGAGGCGCCGTGGCCGGGCGTCCGCCTCCGCCGTGGCGGGCGGCCGGGGCGCCCGTGGAGGGGGCTGGCCTCTGTGGGGGAACGGAGTGATCTCTCACTCCACGGCTGGGACGAAGCCGCGAAAGGTGCCGTGGTCGCCCGGACGGTCGGGGGGACTCGTGGCGCGGGACTCAGGGTTCCCCATGCGGAGGCCCCCAGGCTCAGGCCCCTGGCAACGGAAGGCTGAGCAAGCAGGCCCAGGCCCGGGCCCGGCTTTCGGGGCTGGCCCGGCCCCAGCGGCCGGCGCCAGGGAGGGGACCCCCGGAGGCTGAGGAGCGGGAGGCGTCGGCCTCCCCGGGGCCCGCCTCCCGGAGCTCCTCCTGGCGGTGCCGGAACGCGCCGACACGCGATCCCGGACAGGGCCCCGCGGGGGCGGCCCTGCGGCCCTGTGGTGCCCGAAGTGTTTTCGCCGGGCGTTTTCCGGCCAATTCTCACGAGCGTTCTGCCCAAATCGGGATCGATTTGGGCAGAACGCTCGTGAGAATTGGCCGGCGTTGGGCAGCCCTGGTCAGCGCCCAGGGCCGCGTGGAGCAGGGCCCTTTCTCGCTCGGGGCATGGCGCGGCCACCCGGAAAACGAGCCGCGACGATGGGGCGCGGCCGGCGGCCCCGGCGCCGGGGAGTTTTCCCCGAGCAGAGTGGATGGAGGCGCCGTGGCCGGGCGTCCGCCTCCGCCGTGGCGAGCGGCCGGGGCGCCCGTGGAGGGGGCTGGCCTCTGTGGGGGAACGGAGTGATCTCTCACTCCACGGCTGGGACGAAGCCGCGAAAGGTGCCGTGGTCGCCGGGACGGTCGGGGGGACTCGTGGCGCGGGACTCAGGGTTCCCCATGCGGAGGCCCCCAGGCTCAGGCCCCTGGCAACGGAAGGCTGAGCAAGCAGGCCCGGGCCCGGGCCCGGCTTTCGGGGCTGGCCCGGCCCCAGCGGCCGGCGCCAGGGAGGGGACCCCCGGAGGCTGAGGAGCGGGAGGCGTCGGCCTCCCCGGGGCCCGCCTCCCGGAGCTCCTCCTGGCGGTGCCGGAACGCGCCGACACGCGATCCCGGACAGGGCCCCGGGGGGGCGGCCCTGCAGCCCTCTGGTGCCCGAAGTGTGTTCGCCGGGCGTTTTCCGGCCAATTCTCACGAGCGTTCTGCCCAAATCGGGATCGATTTGGGCAGAACGCTCGTGAGAATTGGCCGGCGTTGGGCAGCCCTGGTCAGCGCCCAGGGCCGCGTGGAGCAGGGCCCTTTCTCGCTCGGGGCATGGCGCGGCCACCCGGAAAACGAGCCGCGACGATGGGGCGCGGCCGGCGGCCCCGGCGCCGGGGAGTTTTCCCCGAGCAGAGTGGATGGAGGCGCCGTGGCCGGGCGTCCGCCTCCGCCGTGGCGGGCGGCCGGGGCGCCCGTGGAGGGGGCTGGCCTCTGTGGGGGAACGGAGTGATCTCTCACTCCACGGCTGGGACGAAGCCGCGAAAGGTGCCGTGGTCGCCGGGACGGTCGGGGGGACTCGTGGCGCGGGACTCAGGGTTCCCCATGCGGAGGCCCCCAGGCTCAGGCCCCTGGCAACGGAAGGCTGAGCAAGCAGGCCCGGGCCCGGGCCCGGCTTTCGGGGCTGGCCCGGCCCCAGCGGCCGGCGCCAGGGAGGGGACCCCCGGAGGCTGAGGAGCGGGAGGCGTCGGCCTCCCCGGGGCCCGCCTCCCGGAGCTCCTCCTGGCGGTGCCGGAACGCGACGACACGCGATCCCGGACAGGGCCCCGGGGGGGCGGCCCTGCGGCCCTGTGGTGCCCGAACTGTGTTCGCCGGGCGTTTTCCGGCCAATTCTCACGAGCGTTCTGCCCAAATCGGGATCGATTTGGGCAGAACGCTCGTGAGAATTGGCCGGCGTTGGGCAGCCCTGGTCAGCGCCCAGGGCCGCGTGGAGCAGGGCCCTTTCTCGCTCGGGGCATGGCGCGGCCACCCGGAAAACGAGCCGCGACGATGGGGCGCGGCCGGCGGCCCCGGCGCCGGGGAGTTTTCCCCGAGCAGAGTGGATGGAGGCGCCGTGGCCGGGCGTCCGCCTCCGCCGTGGCGGGCGGCCGGGGCGCCCGTGGAGGGGGCTGGCCTCTGTGGGGGAACGGAGTGATCTCTCACTCCACGGCTGGGACGAAGCCGCGAAAGGTGCCGTGGTCGCCGGGACGGTCGGGGGGACTCGTGGCGCGGGACTCAGGGTTCCCCATGCGGAGGCCCCCAGGCTCAGGCCCCTGGCAACGGAAGGCTGAGCAAGCAGGCCCGGGCCCGGGCCCGGGTTTCGGGGCTGGCCCGGCCCCAGCGGCCGGCGCCAGGGAGGGGACCCCCGGAGGCTGAGGAGCGGGAGGCGTCGGCCTCCCCGGGGCCCGCCTCCCGGAGCTCCTCCTGGCGGTGCCGGAACGCGCCGAGACGCGATCCCGGACAGGGCCCCGGGGGGGCGGCCCTGCGGCCCTCTGGTGCCCGAAGTGTGTTCGCCGGGCGTTTTCCGGCCAATTCTCACGAGCGTTCTGCCCAAATCGGGATCGATTTGGGCAGAACGCTCGTGAGAATTGGCCGGCGTTGGGCAGCCCTGGTCAGCGCCCAGGGCCGCGTGGAGCAGGGCCCTTTCTCGCTCGGGGCATGGCGCGGCCACCCGGAAAACGAGCCGCGACGATGGGGCGCGGCCGGCGGCCCCGGCGCCGGGGAGTTTTCCCCGAGCAGAGTGGATGGAGGCGCCGTGGCCGGGCGTCCGCCTCCGCCGTGGCGGGCGGCCGGGGCGCCCGTGGAGGGGGCTGGCCTCTGTGGGGGAACGGAGTGATCTCTCACTCCACGGCTGGGACGAAGCCGCGAAAGGTGCCGTGGTCGCCGGGACGGTCGGGGGGACTCGTGGCGCGGGACTCAGGGTTCCCCATGCGGAGGCCCCCAGGCTCAGGCCCCTGGCAACGGAAGGCTGAGCAAGCAGGCCCGGGCCCGGGCCCGGCTTTCGGGGCTGGCCCGGCCCCAGCGGCCGGCGCCAGGGAGGGGACCCCCGGAGGCTGAGGAGCGGGAGGCGTCGGCCTCCCCGGGGCCCGCCTCCCGGAGCTCCTCCTGGCGGTGCCGGAACGCGCCGACACGCGATCCCGGACAGGGCCCCGGGGGGGCGGCCCTGCGGCCCTCTGGTGCCCGAAGTGTGTTCGCCGGGCGTTTTCCGGCCAATTCTCACGAGCGTTCTGCCCAAATCGGGATCGATTTGGGCAGAACGCTCGTGAGAATTGGCCGGCGTTGGGCAGCCCTGGTCAGCGCCCAGGGCCGCGTGGAGCAGGGCCCTTTCTCGCTCGGGGCATGGCGCGGCCACCCGGAAAACGAACCGCGACGATGGGGCGCGGCCGGCGGCCCCGGCGCCGGGGAGTTTTCCCCGAGCAGAGTGGATGGAGGCGCCGTGGCCGGGCGTCCGCCTCCGCCGTGGCGGGCGGCCGGGGCGCCCGTGGAGGGGGCTGGCCTCTGTGGGGGAACGGAGTGATCTCTCACTCCACGGCTGGGACGAAGCCGCGAAAGGTGCCGTGGTCGCCGGGACGGTCGGGGGGACTCGTGGCGCGGGACTCAGTGTTCCCCATGCGGAGGCCCCCAGGCTCAGGCCCCTGGCAACGGAAGGCTGAGCAAGCAGGCCCGGGCCCGGGCCCGGCTTTCGGGGCTGGCCCGGCCCCAGCGGCCGGCGCCAGGGAGGGGACCCCCGGAGGCTGAGGAGCGGGAGGCGTCGGCCTCCCCGGGGCCCGCCTCCCGGAGCTCCTCCTGGCGGTGCCGGAACGCGCCGACACGCGATCCCGGACAGGGCCCCGGGGGGGCGGCCCTGCGGCCCTGTGGTGCCCGAAGTGTGTTCGCCGGGCGTTTTCCGGCCAATTCTCACGAGCGTTCTGCCCAAATCGGGATCGATTTGGGCAGAACGCTCGTGAGAATTGGCCGGCGTTGGGCAGCCCTGGTCAGCGCCCAGGGCCGCGTGGAGCAGGGCCCTTTCTCGCTCGGGGCATGGCGCGGCCACCCGGAAAACGAGCCGCGACGATGGGGCGCGGCCGGCGGCCCCGGCGCCGGGGAGTTTTCCCCGAGCAGAGTGGATGGAGGCGCCGTGGCCGGGCGTCCGCCTCCGCCGTGGCGGGCGGCCGGGGCGCCCGTGGAGGGGGCTGGCCTCTGTGGGGGAACGGAGTGATCTCTCACTCCACGGCTGGGACGAAGCCGCGAAAGGTGCCGTGGTCGCCGGGACGGTCGGGGGGACTCGTGGCGCGGGACTCAGGGTTCCCCATGCGGAGGCCCCCAGGCTCAGGCCCCTGGCAACGGAAGGCTGAGCAAGCAGGCCCGGGCCCGGGCCCGGCTTTCGGGGCTGGCCCGGCCCCAGCGGCCGGTGCCAGGGAGGGGACCCCCGGAGGCTGAGGAGCGGGAGGCGTCGGCCTCCCCGGGGCCCGCCTCCCGGAGCTCCTCCTGGCGGTGCCGGAACGCGCCGAGACGCGATCCCGGACAGGGCCCCGGGGGGGCGGCCCTGCGGCCCTCTGGTGCCCGAAGTGTGTTCGCCGGGCGTTTTCCGGCCAATTCTCACGAGCGTTCTGCCCAAATCGGGATCGATTTGGGCAGAACGCTCGTGAGAATTGGCCGGCGTTGGGCAGCCCTGGTCAGCGCCCAGGGCCGCGTGGAGCAGGGCCCTTTCTCGCTCGGGGCATGGCGCGGCCACCCGGAAAACGAGCCGCGACGATGGGGCGCGGCCGGCGGCCCCGGCGCCGGGGAGTTTTCCCCGAGCAGAGTGGATGGAGGCGCCGTGGCCGGGCGTCCGCCTCCGCCGTGGCGGGCGGCCGGGGCGCCCGTGGAGGGGGCTGGCCTCTGTGGGGGAACGGAGTGATCTCTCACTCCACGGCTGGGACGAAGCCGCGAAAGGTGCCGTGGTCGCCGGGACAGTCGGGGGGACTCGTGGCGCGGGACTCAGGGTTCCCCATGCGGAGGCCCCCAGGCTCAGGCCCCTGGCAACGGAAGGCTGAGCAAGCAGGCCCGGGCCCGGGCCCGGCTTTCGGGGCTGGCCCGGCCCCAGCGGCCGGCGCCAGGGAGGGGACCCCCGGAGGCTGAGGAGCGGGAGGCGTCGGCCTCCCCGGGGCCCGCCTCCCGGAGCTCCTCCTGGCGGTGCCGGAACGCGCCGACACGCGATCCCGGACAGGGCCCCGGGGGCGCGGCCCTGCGGCCCTCTGGTGCCCGAAGTGTGTTCGCCGGGCGTTTTCCGGCCAATTCTCACGAGCGTTCTGTCCAAATCGGGATCGATTTGGGCAGAACGCTCGTGAGAATTGGCCGGCGTTGGGCAGCCCTGGTCAGCGCCCAGGGCCGCGTGGAGCAGGGCCCTTTCTCGCTCGGGGCATGGCGCGGCCACCCGGAAAACGAGCCGCGACGATGGGGCGCGGCCGGCGGCCCCGGCGCCGGGGAGTTTTCCCCGAGCAGAGTGGATGGAGGCGCCGTGGCCGGGCGTCCGCCTCCGCCGTGGCGGGCGGCCGGGGCGCCCGTGGAGGGGGCTGGCCTCTGTGGGGGAACGGAGTGATCTCTCACTCCACGGCTGGGACGAAGCCGCGAAAGGTGCCGTGGTCGCCGGGACGGTCGGGGGGACTCGTGGCGCGGGACTCAGGGTTCCCCATGCGGAGGCCCCCAGGCTCAGGCCCCTGGCAACGGAAGGCTGAGCAAGCAGGCCCGGGCCCGGGCCCGGCTTTCGGGGCTGGCCCGGCCCCAGCGGCCGGCGCCAGGGAGGGGACCCCCGGAGGCTGAGGAGCGGGAGGCGTCGGCCTCCCCGGGGCCCGCCTCCCGGAGCTCCTCCTGGCGGTGCCGGAACGCGCCGACACGCGATCCCGGACAGGGCCCCGGGGGGGCGGCCCTGCGGCCCTCTGGTGCCCGAAGTGTTTTCGCCGGGCGTTTTCCGGCCAATTCTCACGAGCGTTCTGCCCAAATCGGGATCGATTTGGGCAGAACGCTCGTGAGAATTGGCCGGCGTTGGGCAGCCCTGGTCAGCGCCCAGGGCCGCGTGGAGCAGGGCCCTTTCTCGCTCGGGGCATGGCGCGGCCACCCGGAAAACGAGCCGCGACGATGGGGCGCGGCCGGCGGCCCCGGCGCCGGGGAGTTTTCCCCGAGCAGAGTGGATGGAGGCGCCGTGGCCGGGCGTCCGCCTCCGCCGTGGCGAGCGGCCGGGGCGCCCGTGGAGGGGGCTGGCCTCTGTGGGGGAACGGAGTGATCTCTCACTCCACGGCTGGGACGAAGCCGCGAAAGGTGCCGTGGTCGCCGGGACGGTCGGGGGGACTCGTGGCGCGGGACTCAGGGTTCCCCATGCGGAGGCCCCCAGGCTCAGGCCCCTGGCAACGGAAGGCTGAGCAAGCAGGCCCGGGCCCGGGCCCGGCTTTCGGGGCTGGCCCGGCCCCAGCGGCCGGCGCCAGGGAGGGGACCCCCGGAGGCTGAGGAGCGGGAGGCGTCGGCCTCCCCGGGGCCCGCCTCCCGGAGCTCCTCCTGGCGGTGCCGGAACGCGCCGACACGCGATCCCGGACAGGGCCCCGGGGGGGCGGCCCTGCAGCCCTCTGGTGCCCGAAGTGTGTTCGCCGGGCGTTTTCCGGCCAATTCTCACGAGCGTTCTGCCCAAATCGGGATCGATTTGGGCAGAACGCTCGTGAGAATTGGCCGGCGTTGGGCAGCCCTGGTCAGCGCCCAGGGCCGCGTGGAGCAGGGCCCTTTCTCGCTCGGGGCATGGCGCGGCCACCCGGAAAACGAGCCGCGACGATGGGGCGCGGCCGGCGGCCCCGGCGCCGGGGAGTTTTCCCCGAGCAGAGTGGATGGAGGCGCCGTGGCCGGGCGTCCGCCTCCGCCGTGGCGGGCGGCCGGGGCGCCCGTGGAGGGGGCTGGCCTCTGTGGGGGAACGGAGTGATCTCTCACTCCACGGCTGGGATGAAGCCGCGAAAGGTGCCGTGGTCGCCGGGACGGTCGGGGGGACTCGTGGCGCGGGACTCAGGGTTCCCCATGCGGAGGCCCCCAGGCTCAGGCCCCTGGCAACGGAAGGCTGAGCAAGCAGGCCCGGGCCCGGGCCCGGCTTTCGGGGCTGGCCCGGCCCCAGCGGCCGGCGCCAGGGAGGGGACCCCCGGAGGCTGAGGAGCGGGAGGCGTCGGCCTCCCCGGGGCCCGCCTCCCGGAGCTCCTCCTGGCGGTGCCGGAACGCGCCGACACGCGATCCCGGACAGGGCCCCGGGGGGGCGGCCCTGCGGCCCTGTGGTGCCCGAAGTGTGTTCGCCGGGCGTTTTCCGGCCAATTCTCACGAGCGTTCTGCCCAAATCGGGATCGATTTGGGCAGAACGCTCGTGAGAATTGGCCGGCGTTGGGCAGCCCTGGTCAGCGCCCAGGGCCGCGTGGAGCAGGGCCCTTTCTCGCTCGGGGCATGGCGCGGCCACCCGGAAAACGAGCCGCGACGATGGGGCGCGGCCGGCGGCCCCGGCGCCGGGGAGTTTTCCCCGAGCAGAGTGGATGGAGGCGCCGTGGCCGGGCGTCCGCCTCCGCCGTGGCGGGCGGCCGGGGCGCCCGTGGAGGGGGCTGGCCTCTGTGGGGGAACGGAGTGATCTCTCACTCCACGGCTGGGACGAAGCCGCGAAAGGTGCCGTGGTCGCCGGGACGGTCGGGGGGACTCGTGGCGCGGGACTCAGGGTTCCCCATGCGGAGGCCCCCAGGCTCAGGCCCCTGGCAACGGAAGGCTGAGCAAGCAGGCCCGGGCCCGGGCCCGGCTTTCGGGGCTGGCCCGGCCCCAGCGGCCGGCGCCAGGGAGGGGACCCCCGGAGGCTGAGGAGCGGGAGGCGTCGGCCTCCCCGGGGCCCGCCTCCCGGAGCTCCTCCTGGCGGTGCCGGAACGCGACGACACGCGATCCCGGACAGGGCCCCGGGGGGGCGGCCCTGCGGCCCTGTGGTGCCCGAACTGTGTTCGCCGGGCGTTTTCCGGCCAATTCTCACGAGCGTTCTGCCCAAATCGGGATCGATTTGGGCAGAACGCTCGTGAGAATTGGCCGGCGTTGGGCAGCCCTGGTCAGCGCCCAGGGCCGCGTGGAGCAGGGCCCTTTCTCGCTCGGGGCATGGCGCGGCCACCCGGAAAACGAGCCGCGACGATGGGGCGCGGCCGGCGGCCCCGGCGCCGGGGAGTTTTCCCCGAGCAGAGTGGATGGAGGCGCCGTGGCCGGGCGTCCGCCTCCGCCGTGGCGGGCGGCCGGGGCGCCCGTGGAGGGGGCTGGCCTCTGTGGGGGAACGGAGTGATCTCTCACTCCACGGCTGGGACGAAGCCGCGAAAGGTGCCGTGGTCGCCGGGACGGTCGGGGGGACTCGTGGCGCGGGACTCAGGGTTCCCCATGCGGAGGCCCCCAGGCTCAGGCCCCTGGCAACGGAAGGCTGAGCAAGCAGGCCCGGGCCCGGGCCCGGCTTTCGGGGCTGGCCCGGCCCCAGCGGCCGGCGCCAGGGAGGGGACCCCCGGAGGCTGAGGAGCGGGAGGCGTCGGCCTCCCCGGGGCCCGCCTCCCGGAGCTCCTCCTGGCGGTGCCGGAACGCGCCGAGACGCGATCCCGGACAGGGCCCCGGGGGGGCGGCCCTGCGGCCCTCTGGTGCCCGAAGTGTGTTCGCCGGGCGTTTTCCGGCCAATTCTCACGAGCGTTCTGCCCAAATCGGGATCGATTTGGGCAGAACGCTCGTGAGAATTGGCCGGCGTTGGGCAGCCCTGGTCAGCGCCCAGGGCCGCGTGGAGCAGGGCCCTTTCTCGCTCGGGGCATGGCGCGGCCACCCGGAAAACGAGCCGCGACGATGGGGCGCGGCCGGCGGCCCCGGCGCCGGGGAGTTTTCCCCGAGCAGAGTGGATGGAGGCGCCGTGGCCGGGCGTCCGCCTCCGCCGTGGCGGGCGGCCGGGGCGCCCGTGGAGGGGGCTGGCCTCTGTGGGGGAACGGAGTGATCTCTCACTCCACGGCTGGGACGAAGCCGCGAAAGGTGCCGTGGTCGCCGGGACGGTCGGGGGGACTCGTGGCGCGGGACTCAGGGTTCCCCATGCGGAGGCCCCCAGGCTCAGGCCCCTGGCAACGGAAGGCTGAGCAAGCAGGCCCGGGCCCGGGCCCGGCTTTCGGGGCTGGCCCGGCCCCAGCGGCCGGCGCCAGGGAGGGGACCCCCGGAGGCTGAGGAGCGGGAGGCGTCGGCCTCCCCGGGGCCCGCCTCCCGGAGCTCCTCCTGGCGGTGCCGGAACGCGCCGACACGCGATCCCGGACAGGGCCCCGGGGGGGCGGCCCTGCGGCCCTCTGGTGCCCGAAGTGTGTTCGCCGGGCGTTTTCCGGCCAATTCTCACGAGCGTTCTGCCCAAATCGGGATCGATTTGGGCAGAACGCTCGTGAGAATTGGCCGGCGTTGGGCAGCCCTGGTCAGCGCCCAGGGCCGCGCGGAGCAGGGCCCTTTCTCGCTCGGGGCATGGCGCGGCCACCCGGAAAACGAACCGCGACGATGGGGCGCGGCCGGCGGCCCCGGCGCCGGGGAGTTTTCCCCGAGCAGAGTGGATGGAGGCGCCGTGGCCGGGCGTCCGCCTCCGCCGTGGCGGGCGGCCGGGGCGCCCGTGGAGGGGGCTGGCCTCTGTGGGGGAACGGAGTGATCTCTCACTCCACGGCTGGGACGAAGCCGCGAAAGGTGCCGTGGTCGCCGGGACGGTCGGGGGGACTCGTGGCGCGGGACTCAGTGTTCCCCATGCGGAGGCCCCCAGGCTCAGGCCCCTGGCAACGGAAGGCTGAGCAAGCAGGCCCGGGCCCGGGCCCGGCTTTCGGGGCTGGCCCGGCCCCAGCGGCCGGCGCCAGGGAGGGGACCCCCGGAGGCTGAGGAGCGGGAGGCGTCGGCCTCCCCGGGGCCCGCCTCCCGGAGCTCCTCCTGGCGGTGCCGGAACGCGCCGACACGCGATCCCGGACAGGGCCCCGGGGGGGCGGCCCTGCGGCCCTGTGGTGCCCGAAGTGTGTTCGCCGGGCGTTTTCCGGCCAATTCTCACGAGCGTTCTGCCCAAATCGGGATCGATTTGGGCAGAACGCTCGTGAGAATTGGCCGGCGTTGGGCAGCCCTGGTCAGCGCCCAGGGCCGCGTGGAGCAGGGCCCTTTCTCGCTCGGGGCATGGCGCGGCCACCCGGAAAACGAGCCGCGACGATGGGGCGCGGCCGGCGGCCCCGGCGCCGGGGAGTTTTCCCCGAGCAGAGTGGATGGAGGCGCCGTGGCCGGGCGTCCGCCTCCGCCGTGGCGGGCGGCCGGGGCGCCCGTGGAGGGGGCTGGCCTCTGTGGGGGAACGGAGTGATCTCTCACTCCACGGCTGGGACGAAGCCGCGAAAGGTGCCGTGGTCGCCGGGACGGTCGGGGGGACTCGTGGCGCGGGACTCAGGGTTCCCCATGCGGAGGCCCCCAGGCTCAGGCCCCTGGCAACGGAAGGCTGAGCAAGCAGGCCCGGGCCCGGGCCCGGCTTTCGGGGCTGGCCCGGCCCCAGCGGCCGGTGCCAGGGAGGGGACCCCCGGAGGCTGAGGAGCGGGAGGCGTCGGCCTCCCCGGGGCCCGCCTCCCGGAGCTCCTCCTGGCGGTGCCGGAACGCGCCGAGACGCGATCCCGGACAGGGCCCCGGGGGGGCGGCCCTGCGGCCCTCTGGTGCCCGAAGTGTGTTCGCCGGGCGTTTTCCGGCCAATTCTCACGAGCGTTCTGCCCAAATCGGGATCGATTTGGGCAGAACGCTCGTGAGAATTGGCCGGCGTTGGGCAGCCCTGGTCAGCGCCCAGGGCCGCGTGGAGCAGGGCCCTTTCTCGCTCGGGGCATGGCGCGGCCACCCGGAAAACGAGCCGCGACGATGGGGCGCGGCCGGCGGCCCCGGCGCCGGGGAGTTTTCCCCGAGCAGAGTGGATGGAGGCGCCGTGGCCGGGCGTCCGCCTCCGCCGTGGCGGGCGGCCGGGGCGCCCGTGGAGGGGGCTGGCCTCTGTGGGGGAACGGAGTGATCTCTCACTCCACGGCTGGGACGAAGCCGCGAAAGGTGCCGTGGTCGCCGGGACAGTCGGGGGGACTCGTGGCGCGGGACTCAGGGTTCCCCATGCGGAGGCCCCCAGGCTCAGGCCCCTGGCAACGGAAGGCTGAGCAAGCAGGCCCGGGCCCGGGCCCGGCTTTCGGGGCTGGCCCGGCCCCAGCGGCCGGCGCCAGGGAGGGGACCCCCGGAGGCTGAGGAGCGGGAGGCGTCGGCCTCCCCGGGGCCCGCCTCCCGGAGCTCCTCCTGGCGGTGCCGGAACGCGCCGAGACGCGATCCCGGACAGGGCCCCGGGGGGGCGGCCCTGCGGCCCTCTGGTGCCCGAAGTGTGTTCGCCGGGCGTTTTCCGGCCAATTCTCACGAGCGTTCTGCCCAAATCGGGATCGATTTGGGCAGAACGCTCGTGAGAATTGGCCGGCGTTGGGCAGCCCTGGTCAGCGCCCAGGGCCGCGTGGAGCAGGGCCCTTTCTCGCTCGGGGCATGGCGCGGCCACCCGGAAAACGAGCCGCGACGATGGGGCGCGGCCGGCGGCCCCGGCGCCGGGGAGTTTTCCCCGAGCAGAGTGGATGGAGGCGCCGTGGCCGGGCGTCCGCCTCCGCCGTGGCGGGCGGCCGGGGCGCCCGTGGAGGGGGCTGGCCTCTGTGGGGGAACGGAGTGATCTCTCACTCCACGGCTGGGACGAAGCCGCGAAAGGTGCCGTGGTCGCCGGGACGGTCGGGGGGACTCGTGGCGCGGGACTCAGGGTTCCCCATGCGGAGGCCCCCAGGCTCAGGCCCCTGGCAACGGAAGGCTGAGCAAGCAGGCCCGGGCCCGGGCCCGGCTTTCGGGGCTGGCCCGGCCCCAGCGGCCGGCGCCAGGGAGGGGACCCCCGGAGGCTGAGGAGCGGGAGGCGTCGGCCTCCCCGGGGCCCGCCTCCCGGAGCTCCTCCTGGCGGTGCCGGAACGCGCCGACACGCGATCCCGGACAGGGCCCCGGGGGCGCGGCCCTGCGGCCCTCTGGTGCCCGAAGTGTGTTCGCCGGGCGTTTTCCGGCCAATTCTCACGAGCGTTCTGCCCAAATCGGGATCGATTTGGGCAGAACGCTCGTGAGAATTGGCCGGCGTTGGGCAGCCCTGGTCAGCGCCCAGGGCCGCGTGGAGCAGGGCCCTTTCTCGCTCGGGGCATGGCGCGGCCACCCGGAAAACGAGCCGCGACGATGGGGCGCGGCCGGCGGCCCCGGCGCCGGGGAGTTTTCCCCGAGCAGAGTGGATGGAGGCGCCGTGGCCGGGCGTCCGCCTCCGCCGTGGCGGGCGGCCGGGGCGCCCGTGGAGGGGGCTGGCCTCTGTGGGGGAACGGAGTGATCTCTCACTCCACGGCTGGGACGAAGCCGCGAAAGGTGCCGTGGTCGCCGGGACGGTCGGGGGGACTCGTGGCGCGGGACTCAGGGTTCCCCATGCGGAGGCCCCCAGGCTCAGGCCCCTGGCAACGGAAGGCTGAGCAAGCAGGCCCGGGCCCGGGCCCGGCTTTCGGGGCTGGCCCGGCCCCAGCGGCCGGCGCCAGGGAGGGGACCCCCGGAGGCTGAGGAGCGGGAGGCGTCGGCCTCCCCGGGGCCCGCCTCCCGGAGCTCCTCCTGGCGGTGCCGGAACTCGCCGACACGCGATCCCGGACAGGGCCCCGGGGGCGCGGCCCTGCGGCCCTCTGGTGCCCGAAGTGTGTTCGCCGGGCGTTTTCCGGCCAATTCTCACGAGCGTTCTGCCCAAATCGGGATCGATTTGGGCAGAACGCTCGTGAGAATTGGCCGGCGTTGGGCAGCCCTGGTCAGCGCCCAGGGCCGCGTGGAGCAGGGCCCTTTCTCGCTCGGGGCATGGCGCGGCCACCCGGAAAACGAGCCGCGACGATGGGGCGCGGCCGGCGGCCCCGGCGCCGGGGAGTTTTCCCCGAGCAGAGTGGATGGAGGCGCCGTGGCCGGGCGTCCGCCTCCGCCGTGGCGGGCGGCCGGGGCGCCCGTGGAGGGGGCTGGCCTCTGTGGGGGAATGGAGTGATCTCTCACTCCACGGCTGGGACGAAGCCGCGAAAGGTGCCGTGGTCGCCGGGACGGTCGGGGGGACTCGTGGCGCGGGACTCAGGGTTCCCCATGCGGAGGCCCCCAGGCTCAGGCCCCTGGCAACGGAAGGCTGAGCAAGCAGGCCCGGGCCCGGGCCCGGCTTTCGGGGCTGGCCCGGCCCCAGCGGCCGGCGCCAGGGAGGGGACCCCCGGAGGCTGAGGAGCGGGAGGCGTCGGCCTCCCCGGGGCCCGCCTCCCGGAGCTCCTCCTGGCGGTGCCGGAACGCGCCGACACGCGATCCCGGACAGGGCCCCGGGGGCGCGGCCCTGCGGCCCTCTGGTGCCCGAAGTGTGTTCGCCGGGCGTTTTCCGGCCAATTCTCACGAGCGTTCTGCCCAAATCGGGATCGATTTGGGCAGAACGCTCGTGAGAATTGGCCGGCGTTGGGCAGCCCTGGTCAGCGCCCAGGGCCGCGTGGAGCAGGGCCCTTTCTCGCTCGGGGCATGGCGCGGCCACCCGGAAAACGAGCCGCGACGATGGGGCGCGGCCGGCGGCCACGGCGCCGGGGAGTTTTCCCCGAGCAGAGTGGATGGAGGCGCCGTGGACGGGCGTCCGCCTCCGCCGTGGCGGGCGGCCGGGGCGCCCGTGGAGGGGGCTGGCCTCTGTGGGGGAACGGAGTGATCTCTCACTCCACGGCTGGGACGAAGCCGCGAAAGGTGCCGTGGTCGCCGGGACGGTCGGGGGGACTCGTGGCGCGGGACTCAGGGTTCCCCATGCGGAGGCCCCCAGGCTCAGGCCCCTGGCAACGGAAGGCTGAGCAAGCAGGCCCGGGCCCGGGCCCGGCTTTCGGGGCTGGCCCGGCCCCAGCGGCCGGCGCCAGGGAGGGGACCCCCGGAGGCTGAGGAGCGGGAGGCGTCGGCCTCCCCGGGGCCCGCCTCCCGGAGCTCCTCCTGGCGGTGCCGGAACGCGCCGACACGCGATCCCGGACAGGGCCCCGGGGGCGCGGCCCTGCGGCCCTCTGGTGCCCGAAGTGTGTTCGCCGGGCGTTTTCCGGCCAATTCTCACGAGCGTTCTGCCCAAATCGGGATCGATTTGGGCAGAACGCTCGTGAGAATTGGCCGGCGTTGGGCAGCCCTGGTCAGCGCCCAGGGCCGCGTGGAGCAGGGCCCTTTCTCGCTCGGGGCATGGCGCGGCCACCCGGAAAACGAGCCGCGACGATGGGGCGCGGACGGCGGCCCCGGCGCCGGGGAGTTTTCCCCGAGCAGAGTGGATGGAGGCGCCGTGGCCGGGCGTCCGCCTCCGCCGTGGCGGGCGGCCGGGGCGCCCGTGGAGGGGGCTGGCCTCTGTGGGGGAACGGAGTGATCTCTCACTCCACGGCTGGGACGAAGCCGCGAAAGGTGCCGTGGTCGCCGGGACGGTCGGGGGGACTCGTGGCGCGGGACTCAGGGTTCCCCATGCGGAGGCCCCCAGGCTCAGGCCCCTGGCAACGGAAGGCTGAGCAAGCAGGCCCGGGCCCGGGCCCGGCTTTCGGGGCTGGCCCGGCCCCAGCGGCCGGCGCCAGGGAGGGGACCCCCGGAGGCTGAGGAGCGGGAGGCGTCGGCCTCCCCGGGGCCCGCCTCCCGGAGCTCCTCCTGGCGGTGCCGGAACGCGCCGACACGCGATCCCGGACAGGGCCCCGGGGGCGCGGCCCTGCGGCCCTCTGGTGCCCGAAGTGTGTTCGCCGGGCGTTTTCCGGCCAATTCTCACGAGCGTTCTGCCCAAATCGGGATCGATTTGGGCAGAACGCTCGTGAGAATTGGCCGGCGTTGGGCAGCCCTGGTCAGCGCCCAGGGCCGCGTGGAGCAGGGCCCTTTCTCGCTCGGGGCATGGCGCGGCCACCCGGAAAACGAGCCGCGACGATGGGGCGCGGCCGGCGGCCCCGGCGCCGGGGAGTTTTCCCCGAGCAGAGTGGATGGAGGCGCCGTGGCCGGGCGTCCGCCTCCGCCGTGGCGGGCGGCCGGGGCGCCCGTGGAGGGGGCTGGCCTCTGTGGGGGAATGGAGTGATCTCTCACTCCACGGCTGGGACGAAGCCGCGAAAGGTGCCGTGGTCGCCGGGACGGTCGGGGGGACTCGTGGCGCGGGACTCAGGGTTCCCCATGCGGAGGCCCCCAGGCTCAGGCCCCTGGCAACGGAAGGCTGAGCAAGCAGGCCCGGGCCCGGGCCCGGCTTTCGGGGCTGGCCCGGCCCCAGCGGCCGGCGCCAGGGAGGGGACCCCCGGAGGCTGAGGAGCGGGAGGCGTCGGCCTCCCCGGGGCCCGCCTCCCGGAGCTCCTCCTGGCGGTGCCGGAACGCGCCGACACGCGATCCCGGACAGGGCCCCGGGGGCGCGGCCCTGCGGCCCTCTGGTGCCCGAAGTGTGTTCGCCGGGCGTTTTCCGGCCAATTCTCACGAGCGTTCTGCCCAAATCGGGATCGATTTGGGCAGAACGCTCGTGAGAATTGGCCGGCGTTGGGCAGCCCTGGTCAGCGCCCAGGGCCGCGTGGAGCAGGGCCCTTTCTCGCTCGGGGCATGGCGCGGCCACCCGGAAAACGAGCCGCGACGATGGGGCGCGGCCGGCGGCCCCGGCGCCGGGGAGTTTTCCCCGAGCAGAGTGGATGGAGGCGCCGTGGCCGGGCGTCCGCCTCCGCCGTGGCGGGCGGCCGGGGCGCCCGTGGAGGGGGCTGGCCTCTGTGGGGGAACGGAGTGATCTCTCACTCCACGGCTGGGACGAAGCCGCGAAAGGTGCCGTGGTCGCCGGGACGGTCGGGGGGACTCGTGGCGCGGGACTCAGGGTTCCCCATGCGGAGGCCCCCAGGCTCAGGCCCCTGGCAACGGAAGGCTGAGCAAGCAGGCCCGGGCCCGGGCCCGGCTTTCGGGGCTGGCCCGGCCCCAGCGGCCGGCGCCAGGGAGGGGACCCCCGGAGGCTGAGGAGCGGGAGGCGTCGGCCTCCCCGGGGCCCGCCTCCCGGAGCTCCTCCTGGCGGTGCCGGAACGCGCCGACACGCGATCCCGGACAGGGCCCCGGGGGCGCGGCCCTGCGGCCCTCTGGTGCCCGAAGTGTGTTCGCCGGGCGTTTTCCGGCCAATTCTCACGAGCGTTCTGCCCAAATCGGGATCGATTTGGGCAGAACGCTCGTGAGAATTGGCCGGCGTTGGGCAGCCCTGGTCAGCGCCCAGGGCCGCGTGGAGCAGGGCCCTTTCTCGCTCGGGGCATGGCGCGGCCACCCGGAAAACGAGCCGCGACGATGGGGCGCGGCCGGCGGCCCCGGCGCCGGGGAGTTTTCCCCGAGCAGAGTGGATGGAGGCGCCGTGGCCGGGCGTCCGCCTCCGCCGTGGCGGGCGGCCGGGGCGCCCGTGGAGGGGGCTGGCCTCTGTGGGGGAACGGAGTGATCTCTCACTCCACGGCTGGGACGAAGCCGCGAAAGGTGCCGTGGTCGCCGGGACGGTCGGGGGGACTCGTGGCGCGGGACTCAGGGTTCCCCATGCGGAGGCCCCCAGGCTCAGGCCCCTGGCAACGGAAGGCTGAGCAAGCAGGCCCGGGCCCGGGCCCGGCTTTCGGGGCTGGCCCGGCCCCAGCGGCCGGCGCCAGGGAGGGGACCCCCGGAGGCTGAGGAGCGGGAGGCGTCGGCCTCCCCGGGGCCCGCCTCCCGGAGCTCCTCCTGGCGGTGCCGGAACGCGCCGACACGCGATCCCGGACAGGGCCCCGGGGGCGCGGCCCTGCGGCCCTCTGGTGCCCGAAGTGTGTTCGCCGGGCGTTTTCCGGCCAATTCTCACGAGCGTTCTGCCCAAATCGGGATCGATTTGGGCAGAACGCTCGTGAGAATTGGCCGGCGTTGGGCAGCCCTGGTCAGCGCCCAGGGCCGCGTGGAGCAGGGCCCTTTCTCGCTCGGGGCATGGCGCGGCCACCCGGAAAACGAGACGCGACGATGGGGCGCGGCCGGCGGCCCCGGCGCCGGGGAGTTTTCCCCGAGCAGAGTGGATGGAGGCGCCGTGGCCGGGCGTCCGCCTCCGCCGTGGCGGGCGGCCGGGGCGCCCGTGGAGGGGGCTGGCCTCTGTGGGGGAATGGAGTGATCTCTCACTCCACGGCTGGGACGAAGCCGCGAAAGGTGCCGTGGTCGCCGGGACGGTCGGGGGGACTCGTGGCGCGGGACTCAGGGTTCCCCATGCGGAGGCCCCCAGGCTCAGGCCCCTGGCAACGGAAGGCTGAGCAAGCAGGCCCGGGCCCGGGCCCGGCTTTCGGGGCTGGCCCGGCCCCAGCGGCCGGCGCCAGGGAGGGGACCCCCGGAGGCTGAGGAGCGGGAGGCGTCGGCCTCCCCGGGGCCCGCCTCCCGGAGCTCCTCCTGGCGGTGCCGGAACGCGCCGACACGCGATCCCGGACAGGGCCCCGGGGGCGCGGCCCTGCGGCCCTCTGGTGCCCGAAGTGTGTTCGCCGGGCGTTTTCCGGCCAATTCTCACGAGCGTTCTGCCCAAATCGGGATCGATTTGGGCAGAACGCTCGTGAGAATTGGCCGGCGTTGGGCAGCCCTGGTCAGCGCCCAGGGCCGCGTGGAGCAGGGCCCTTTCTCGCTCGGGGCATGGCGCGGCCACCCGGAAAACGAGCCGCGACGATGGGGCGCGGCCGGCGGCCCCGGCGCCGGGGAGTTTTCCCCGAGCAGAGTGGATGGAGGCGCCGTGGCCGGGCGTCCGCCTCCGCCGTGGCGGGCGGCCGGGGCGCCCGTGGAGGGGGCTGGCCTCTGTGGGGGAACGGAGTGATCTCTCACTCCACGGCTGGGACGAAGCCGCGAAAGGTGCCGTGGTCGCCGGGACGGTCGGGGGGACTCGTGGCGCGGGACTCAGGGTTCCCCATGCGGAGGCCCCCAGGCTCAGGCCCCTGGCAACGGAAGGCTGAGCAAGCAGGCCCGGGCCCGGGCCCGGCTTTCGGGGCTGGCCCGGCCCCAGCGGCCGGCGCCAGGGAGGGGACCCCCGGAGGCTGAGGAGCGGGAGGCGTCGGCCTCCCCGGGGCCCGCCTCCCGGAGCTCCTCCTGGCGGTGCCGGAACGCGCCGACACGCGATCCCGGACAGGGCCCCGGGGGCGCGGCCCTGCGGCCCTCTGGTGCCCGAAGTGTGTTCGCCGGGCGTTTTCCGGCCAATTCTCACGAGCGTTCTGCCCAAATCGGGATCGATTTGGGCAGAACGCTCGTGAGAATTGGCCGGCGTTGGGCAGCCCTGGTCAGCGCCCAGGGCCGCGTGGAGCAGGGCCCTTTCTCGCTCGGGGCATGGCGCGGCCACCCGGAAAACGAGCCGCGACGATGGGGCGCGGCCGGCGGCCCCGGCGCCGGGGAGTTTTCCCCGAGCAGAGTGGATGGAGGCGCCGTGGCCGGGCGTCCGCCTCCGCCGTGGCGGGCGGCCGGGGCGCCCGTGGAGGGGGCTGGCCTCTGTGGGGGAATGGAGTGATCTCTCACTCCACGGCTGGGACGAAGCCGCGAAAGGTGCCGTGGTCGCCGGGACGGTCGGGGGGACTCGTGGCGCGGGACTCAGGGTTCCCCATGCGGAGGCCCCCAGGCTCAGGCCCCTGGCAACGGAAGGCTGAGCAAGCAGGCCCGGGCCCGGGCCCGGCTTTCGGGGCTGGCCCGGCCCCAGCGGCCGGCGCCAGGGAGGGGACCCCCGGAGGCTGAGGAGCGGGAGGCGTCGGCCTCCCCGGGGCCCGCCTCCCGGAGCTCCTCCTGGCGGTGCCGGAACGCGCCGACACGCGATCCCGGACAGGGCCCCGGGGGCGCGGCCCTGCGGCCCTCTGGTGCCCGAAGTGTGTTCGCCGGGCGTTTTCCGGCCAATTCTCACGAGCGTTCTGCCCAAATCGGGATCGATTTGGGCAGAACGCTCGTGAGAATTGGCCGGCGTTGGGCAGCCCTGGTCAGCGCCCAGGGCCGCGTGGAGCAGGGCCCTTTCTCGCTCGGGGCATGGCGCGGCCACCCGGAAAACGAGCCGCGACGATGGGGCGCGGCCGGCGGCCCCGGCGCCGGGGAGTTTTCCCCGAGCAGAGTGGATGGAGGCGCCGTGGCCGGGCGTCCGCCTCCGCCGTGGCGGGCGGCCGGGGCGCCCGTGGAGGGGGCTGGCCTCTGTGGGGGAACGGAGTGATCTCTCACTCCACGGCTGGGACGAAGCCGCGAAAGGTGCCGTGGTCGCCGGGACGGTCGGGGGGACTCGTGGCGCGGGACTCAGGGTTCCCCATGCGGAGGCCCCCAGGCTCAGGCCCCTGGCAACGGAAGGCTGAGCAAGCAGGCCCGGGCCCGGGCCCGGCTTTCGGGGCTGGCCCGGCCCCAGCGGCCGGCGCCAGGGAGGGGACCCCCGGAGGCTGAGGAGCGGGAGGCGTCGGCCTCCCCGGGGCCCGCCTCCCGGAGCTCCTCCTGGCGGTGCCGGAACGCGCCGACACGCGATCCCGGACAGGGCCCCGGGGGCGCGGCCCTGCGGCCCTCTGGTGCCCGAAGTGTGTTCGCCGGGCGTTTTCCGGCCAATTCTCACGAGCGTTCTGCCCAAATCGGGATCGATTTGGGCAGAACGCTCGTGAGAATTGGCCGGCGTTGGGCAGCCCTGGTCAGCGCCCAGGGCCGCGTGGAGCAGGGCCCTTTCTCGCTCGGGGCATGGCGCGGCCACCCGGAAAACGAGCCGCGACGATGGGGCGCGGCCGGCGGCCCCGGCGCCGGGGAGTTTTCCCCGAGCAGAGTGGATGGAGGCGCCGTGGCCGGGCGTCCGCCTCCGCCGTGGCGGGCGGCCGGGGCGCCCGTGGAGGGGGCTGGCCTCTGTGGGGGAACGGAGTGATCTCTCACTCCACGGCTGGGACGAAGCCGCGAAAGGTGCCGTGGTCGCCGGGACGGTCGGGGGGACTCGTGGCGCGGGACTCAGGGTTCCCCATGCGGAGGCCCCCAGGCTCAGGCCCCTGGCAACGGAAGGCTGAGCAAGCAGGCCCGGGCCCGGGCCCGGCTTTCGGGGCTGGCCCGGCCCCAGCGGCCGGCGCCAGGGAGGGGACCCCCGGAGGCTGAGGAGCGGGAGGCGTCGGCCTCCCCGGGGCCCGCCTCCCGGAGCTCCTCCTGGCGGTGCCGGAACGCGCCGACACGCGATCCCGGACAGGGCCCCGGGGGCGCGGCCCTGCGGCCCTCTGGTGCCCGAAGTGTGTTCGCCGGGCGTTTTCCGGCCAATTCTCACGAGCGTTCTGCCCAAATCGGGATCGATTTGGGCAGAACGCTCGTGAGAATTGGCCGGCGTTGGG
This sequence comes from Meles meles, assembly GCF_922984935.1. Lineage (NCBI taxonomy): Eukaryota > Metazoa > Chordata > Mammalia > Carnivora > Mustelidae > Meles > Meles meles. The sequence goes on along the minus strand of NC_060070.1, from coordinate 158,003,011 downwards.
CAGCCCTGGTCAGCGCCCAGGGCCGCGTGGAGCAGGGCCCTTTCTCGCTCGGGGCATGGCGCGGCCACCCGGAAAACGAGCCGCGACGATGGGGCGCGGCCGGCGGCCCCGGCGCCGGGGAGTTTTCCCCGAGCAGAGTGGATGGAGGCGCCGTGGCCGGGCGTCCGCCTCCGCCGTGGCGGGCGGCCGGGGCGCCCGTGGAGGGGGCTGGCCTCTGTGGGGGAACGGAGTGATCTCTCACTCCACGGCTGGGACGAAGCCGCGAAAGGTGCCGTGGTCGCCGGGACGGTCGGGGGGACTCGTGGCGCGGGACTCAGGGTTCCCCATGCGGAGGCCCCCAGGCTCAGGCCCCTGGCAACGGAAGGCTGAGCAAGCAGGCCCGGGCCCGGGCCCGGCTTTCGGGGCTGGCCCGGCCCCAGCGGCCGGCGCCAGGGAGGGGACCCCCGGAGGCTGAGGAGCGGGAGGCGTCGGCCTCCCCGGGGCCCGCCTCCCGGAGCTCCTCCTGGCGGTGCCGGAACGCGCCGAGACGCGATCCCGGACAGGGCCCCGGGGGGGCGGCCCTGCGGCCCTGTGGTGCCCGAAGTGTGTTCGCCGGGCGTTTTCCCGGCCAATTCTCACGAGCGTTCTGCCCAAATCGGGATCGATTTGGGCAGAACGCTCGTGAGAATTGGCCGGCGTTGGGCAGCCCTGGTCAGCGCCCAGGGCCGCGTGGAGCAGGGCCCTTTCTCGCTCGGGGCATGGCGCGGCCACCCGGAAAACGAGCCGCGACGATGGGGCGCGGCCGGCGGCCCCGGCGCCGGGGAGTTTTCCCCGAGCAGAGTGGATGGAGGCGCCGTGGCCGGGCGTCCGCCTCCGCCGTGGCGGGCGGCCGGGGCGCCCGTGGAGGGGGCTGGCCTCTGTGGGGGAACGGAGTGATCTCTCACTCCACGGCTGGGACGAAGCCGCGAAAGGTGCCGTGGTCGCCGGGACGGTCGGGGGGACTCGTGGCGCGGGACTCAGGGTTCCCCATGCGGAGGCCCCCAGGCTCAGGCCCCTGGCAACGGAAGGCTGAGCAAGCAGGCCCGGGCCCGGGCCCGGCTTTCGGGGCTGGCCCGGCCCCAGCGGCCGGCGCCAGGGAGGGGACCCCCGGAGGCTGAGGAGCGGGAGGCGTCGGCCTCCCCGGGGCCCGCCTCCCGGAGCTCCTCCTGGCGGTGCCGGAACGCGCTGACACGCGATCCCGGACAGGGCCCCGGGGGCGCGGCCCTGCGGCCCTCTGGTGCCCGAAGTGTGTTCGCCGGGCGTTTTCCGGCCAATTCTCACGAGCGTTCTGCCCAAATCGGGATCGATTTGGGCAGAACGCTCGTGAGAATTGGCCGGCGTTGGGCAGCCCTGGTCAGCGCCCAGGGCCGCGTGGAGCAGGGCCCTTTCTCGCTCGGGGCATGGCGCGGCCACCCGGAAAACGAGCCGCGACGATGGGGCGCGGCCGGCGGCCCCGGCGCCGGGGAGTTTTCCCCGAGCAGAGTGGATGGAGGCGCCGTGGCCGGGCGTCCGCCTCCGCCGTGGCGGGCGGCCGGGGCGCCCGTGGAGGGGGCTGGCCTCTGTGGGGGAACGGAGTGATCTCTCACTCCACGGCTGGGACGAAGCCGCGAAAGGTGCCGTGGTCGCCGGGACGGTCGGGGGGACTCGTGGCGCGGGACTCAGGGTTCCCCATGCGGAGGCCCCCAGGCTCAGGCCCCTGGCAACGGAAGGCTGAGCAAGCAGGCCCGGGCCCGGGCCCGGCTTTCGGGGCTGGCCCGGCCCCAGCGGCCGGCGCCAGGGAGGGGACCCCCGGAGGCTGAGGAGCGGGAGGCGTCGGCCTCCCCGGGGCCCGCCTCCCGGAGCTCCTCCTGGCGGTGCCGGAACGCGCCGACACGCGATCCCGGACAGGGCCCCGGGGGCGCGGCCCTGCGGCCCTCTGGTGCCCGAAGTGTGTTCGCCGGGCGTTTTCCGGCCAATTCTCACGAGCGTTCTGCCCAAATCGGGATCGATTTGGGCAGAACGCTCGTGAGAATTGGCCGGCGTTGGGCAGCCCTGGTCAGCGCCCAGGGCCGCGTGGAGCAGGGCCCTTTCTCGCTCGGGGCATGGCGCGGCCACCCGGAAAACGAGCCGCGACGATGGGGCGCGGCCGGCGGCCCCGGCGCCGGGGAGTTTTCCCCGAGCAGAGTGGATGGAGGCGCCGTGGCCGGGCGTCCGCCTCCGCCGTGGCGGGCGGCCGGGGCGCCCGTGGAGGGGGCTGGCCTCTGTGGGGGAACGGAGTGATCTCTCACTCCACGGCTGGGACGAAGCCGCGAAAGGTGCCGTGGTCGCCGGGACGGTCGGGGGGACTCGTGGCGCGGGACTCAGGGTTCCCCATGCGGAGGCCCCCAGGCTCAGGCCCCTGGCAACGGAAGGCTGAGCAAGCAGGCCCGGGCCCGGGCCCGGCTTTCGGGGCTGGCCCGGCCCCAGCGGCCGGCGCCAGGGAGGGGACCCCCGGAGGCTGAGGAGCGGGAGGCGTCGGCCTCCCCGGGGCCCGCCTCCCGGAGCTCCTCCTGGCGGTGCCGGAACGCGCCGACACGCGATCCCGGACAGGGCCCCGGGGGCGCGGCCCTGCGGCCCTCTGGTGCCCGAAGTGTGTTCGCCGGGCGTTTTCCGGCCAATTCTCACGAGCGTTCTGCCCAAATCGGGATCGATTTGGGCAGAACGCTCGTGAGAATTGGCCGGCGTTGGGCAGCCCTGGTCAGCGCCCAGGGCCGCGTGGAGCAGGGCCCTTTCTCGCTCGGGGCATGGCGCGGCCACCCGGAAAACGAGCCGCGACGATGGGGCGCGGCCGGCGGCCCCGGCGCCGGGGAGTTTTCCCCGAGCAGAGTGGATGGAGGCGCCGTGGCCGGGCGTCCGCCTCCGCCGTGGCGGGCGGCCGGGGCGCCCGTGGAGGGGGCTGGCCTCTGTGGGGGAACGGAGTGATCTCTCACTCCACGGCTGGGACGAAGCCGCGAAAGGTGCCGTGGTCGCCGGGACGGTCGGGGGGACTCGTGGCGCGGGACTCAGGGTTCCCCATGCGGAGGCCCCCAGGCTCAGGCCCCTGGCAACGGAAGGCTGAGCAAGCAGGCCCGGGCCCGGGCCCGGCTTTCGGGGCTGGCCCGGCCCCAGCGGCCGGCGCCAGGGAGGGGACCCCCGGAGGCTGAGGAGCGGGAGGCGTCGGCCTCCCCGGGGCCCGCCTCCCGGAGCTCCTCCTGGCGGTGCCGGAACGCGCCGAGACGCGATCCCGGACAGGGCCCCGGGGGGGCGGCCCTGCGGCCCTGTGGTGCCCGAAGTGTGTTCGCCGGGCGTTTTCCGGCCAATTCTCACGAGCGTTCTGCCCAAATCGGGATCGATTTGGGCAGAACGCTCGTGAGAATTGGCCGGCGTTGGGCAGCCCTGGTCAGCGCCCAGGGCCGCGTGGAGCAGGGCCCTTTCTCGCTCGGGGCATGGCGCGGCCACCCGGAAAACGAGCCGCGACGATGGGGCGCGGCCGGCGGCCCCGGCGCCGGGGAGTTTTCCCCGAGCAGAGTGGATGGAGGCGCCGTGGCCGGGCGTCCGCCTCCGCCGTGGCGGGCGGCCGGGGCGCCCGTGGAGGGGGCTGGCCTCTGTGGGGGAACGGAGTGATCTCTCACTCCACGGCTGGGACGAAGCCGCGAAAGGTGCCGTGGTCGCCGGGACGGTCGGGGGGACTCGTGGCGCGGGACTCAGGGTTCCCCATGCGGAGGCCCCCAGGCTCAGGCCCCTGGCAACGGAAGGCTGAGCAAGCAGGCCCGGGCCCGGGCCCGGCTTTCGGGGCTGGCCCGGCCCCAGCGGCCGGCGCCAGGGAGGGGACCCCCGGAGGCTGAGGAGCGGGAGGCGTCGGCCTCCCCGGGGCCCGCCTCCCGGAGCTCCTCCTGGCGGTGCCGGAACGCGCCGACACGCGATCCCGGACAGGGCCCCGGGGGCGCGGCCCTGCGGCCCTCTGGTGCCCGAAGTGTGTTCGCCGGGCGTTTTCCGGCCAATTCTCACGAGCGTTCTGCCCAAATCGGGATCGATTTGGGCAGAACGCTCATGAGAATTGGCCGGCGTTGGGCAGCCCTGGTCAGCGCCCAGGGCCGCGTGGAGCAGGGCCCTTTCTCGCGCGGGGCATGGCGCGGCCACCCGGAAAACGAGCCGCGACGATGGGGCGCGGCCGGCGGCCCCGGCGCCGGGGAGTTTTCCCCGAGCAGAGTGGATGGAGGCGCCGTGGCCGGGCGTCCGCCTCCGCCGTGGCGGGCGGCCGGGGCGCCCGTGGAGGGGGCTGGCCTCTGTGGGGGAACGGAGTGATCTCTCACTCCACGGCTGGGACGAAGCCGCGAAAGGTGCCGTGGTCGCCGGGACGGTCGGGGGGACTCGTGGCGCGGGACTCAGGGTTCCCCATGCGGAGGCCCCCAGGCTCAGGCCCCTGGCAACGGAAGGCTGAGCAAGCAGGCCCGGGCCCGGGCCCGGCTTTCGGGGCTGGCCCGGCCCCAGCGGCCGGCGCCAGGGAGGGGACCCCCGGAGGCTGAGGAGCGGGAGGCGTCGGCCTCCCCGGGGCCCGCCTCCCGGAGCTCCTCCTGGCGGTGCCGGAACGCGCCGAGACGCGATCCCGGACAGGGCCCCGGGGGGGCGGCCCTGCGGCCCTGTGGTGCCCGAAGTGTGTTCGCCGGGCGTTTTCCGGCCAATTCTCACGAGCGTTCTGCCCAAATCGGGATCGATTTGGGCAGAACGCTCGTGAGAATTGGCCGGCGTTGGGCAGCCCTGGTCAGCGCCCAGGGCCGCGTGGAGCAGGGCCCTTTCTCGCTCGGGGCATGGCGCGGCCACCCGGAAAACGAGCCGCGACGATGGGGCGCGGCCGGCGGACCCGGCGCCGGGGAGTTTTCCCCGAGCAGAGTGGATGGAGGCGCCGTGGCCGGGCGTCCGCCTCCGCCGTGGCGGGCGGCCGGGGCGCCCGTGGAGGGGGCTGGCCTCTGTGGGGGAACGGAGTGATCTCTCACTCCACGGCTGGGACGAAGCCGCGAAAGGTGCCGTGGTCGCCGCGACGGTCGGGGGGACTCGTGGCGCGGGACTCAGGGTTCCCCATGCGGAGGCCCCCAGGCTCAGGCCCCTGGCAACGGAAGGCTGAGCAAGCAGGCCCGGGCCCGGGCCCGGCTTTCGGGGCTGGCCCGGCCCCAGCGGCCGGCGCCAGGGAGGGGACCCCCGGAGGCTGAGGAGCGGGAGGCGTCGGCCTCCCCGGGGCCCGCCTCCCGGAGCTCCTCCTGGCGGTGCCGGAACGCGCCGACACGCGATCCCGGACAGGGCCCCGGGGGCGCGGCCCTGCGGCCCTCTGGTGCCCGAAGTGTGTTCGCCGGGCGTTTTCCGGCCAATTCTCACGAGCGTTCTGCCCAAATCGGGATCGATTTGGGCAGAACGCTCGTGAGAATTGGCCGGCGTTGGGCAGCCCTGGTCAGCGCCCAGGGCCGCGTGGAGCAGGGCCCTTTCTCGCTCGGGGCATGGCGCGGCCACCCGGAAAACGAGCCGCGACGATGGGGCGCGGCCGGCGGCCCCGGCGCCGGGGAGTTTTCCCCGAGCAGAGTGGATGGAGGCGCCGTGGCCGGGCGTCCGCCTCCGCCGTGGCGGGCGGCCGGGGCGCCCGTGGAGGGGGCTGGCCTCTGTGGGGGAACGGAGTGATCTCTCACTCCACGGCTGGGACGAAGCCGCGAAAGGTGCCGTGGTCGCCGGGACGGTCGGGGGGACTCGTGGCGCGGGACTCAGGGTTCCCCATGCGGAGGCCCCCAGGCTCAGGCCCCTGGCAACGGAAGGCTGAGCAAGCAGGCCCGGGCCCGGGCCCGGCTTTCGGGGCTGGCCCGGCCCCAGCGGCCGGCGCCAGGGAGGGGACCCCCGGAGGCTGAGGAGCGGGAGGCGTCGGCCTCCCCGGGGCCCGCCTCCCGGAGCTCCTCCTGGCGGTGCCGGAACGCGCCGACACGCGATCCCGGACAGGGCCCCGGGGGCGCGGCCCTGCGGCCCTCTGGTGCCCGAAGTGTGTTCGCCGGGCGTTTTCCGGCCAATTCTCACGAGCGTTCTGCCCAAATCGGGATCGATTTGGGCAGAACGCTCGTGAGAATTGGCCGGCGTTGGGCAGCCCTGGTCAGCGCCCAGGGCCGCGTGGAGCAGGGCCCTTTCTCGCTCGGGGCATGGCGCGGCCACCCGGAAAACGAGCCGCGACGATGGGGCGCGGCCGGCGGCCCCGGCGCCGGGGAGTTTTCCCCGAGCAGAGTGGATGGAGGCGCCGTGGCCGGGCGTCCGCCTCCGCCGTGGCGGGCGGCCGGGGCGCCCGTGGAGGGGGCTGGCCTCTGTGGGGGAACGGAGTGATCTCTCACTCCACGGCTGGGACGAAGCCGCGAAAGGTGCCGTGGTCGCCGGGACGGTCGGGGGGACTCGTGGCGCGGGACTCAGGGTTCCCCATGCGGAGGCCCCCAGGCTCAGGCCCCTGGCAACGGAAGGCTGAGCAAGCAGGCCCGGGCCCGGGCCCGGCTTTCGGGGCTGGCCCGGCCCCAGCGGCCGGCGCCAGGGAGGGGACCCCCGGAGGCTGAGGAGCGGGAGGCGTCGGCCTCCCCGGGGCCCGCCTCCCGGAGCTCCTCCTGGCGGTGCCGGAACGCGCCGACACGCGATCCCGGACAGGGCCCCGGGGGCGCGGCCCTGCGGCCCTCTGGTGCCCGAAGTGTGTTCGCCGGGCGTTTTCCGGCCAATTCTCACGAGCGTTCTGCCCAAATCGGGATCGATTTGGGCAGAACGCTCATGAGAATTGGCCGGCGTTGGGCAGCCCTGGTCAGCGCCCAGGGCCGCGTGGAGCAGGGCCCTTTCTCGCGCGGGGCATGGCGCGGCCACCCGGAAAACGAGCCGCGACGATGGGGCGCGGCCGGCGGCCCCGGCGCCGGGGAGTTTTCCCCGAGCAGAGTGGATGGAGGCGCCGTGGCCGGGCGTCCGCCTCCGCCGTGGCGGGCGGCCGGGGCGCCCGTGGAGGGGGCTGGCCTCTGTGGGGGAACGGAGTGATCTCTCACTCCACGGCTGGGACGAAGCCGCGAAAGGTGCCGTGGTCGCCGGGACGGTCGGGGGGACTCGTGGCGCGGGACTCAGGGTTCCCCATGCGGAGGCCCCCAGGCTCAGGCCCCTGGCAACGGAAGGCTGAGCAAGCAGGCCCGGGCCCGGGCCCGGCTTTCGGGGCTGGCCCGGCCCCAGCGGCCGGCGCCAGGGAGGGGACCCCCGGAGGCTGAGGAGCGGGAGGCGTCGGCCTCCCCGGGGCCCGCCTCCCGGAGCTCCTCCTGGCGGTGCCGGAACGCGCCGAGACGCGATCCCGGACAGGGCCCCGGGGGGGCGGCCCTGCGGCCCTGTGGTGCCCGAAGTGTGTTCGCCGGGCGTTTTCCGGCCAATTCTCACGAGCGTTCTGCCCAAATCGGGATCGATTTGGGCAGAACGCTCGTGAGAATTGTCCGGCGTTGGGCAGCCCTGGTCAGCGCCCAGGGCCGCGTGGAGCAGGGCCCTTTCTCGCTCGGGGCATGGCGCGGCCACCCGGAAAACGAGCCGCGACGATGGGGCGCGGCCGGCGGACCCGGCGCCGGGGAGTTTTCCCCGAGCAGAGTGGATGGAGGCGCCGTGGCCGGGCGTCCGCCTCCGCCGTGGCGGGCGGCCGGGGCGCCCGTGGAGGGGGCTGGCCTCTGTGGGGGAACGGAGTGATCTCTCACTCCACGGCTGGGACGAAGCCGCGAAAGGTGCCGTGGTCGCCGCGACGGTCGGGGGGACTCGTGGCGCGGGACTCAGGGTTCCCCATGCGGAGGCCCCCAGGCTCAGGCCCCTGGCAACGGAAGGCTGAGCAAGCAGGCCCGGGCCCGGGCCCGGCTTTCGGGGCTGGCCCGGCCCCAGCGGCCGGCGCCAGGGAGGGGACCCCCGGAGGCTGAGGAGCGGGAGGCGTCGGCCTCCCCGGGGCCCGCCTCCCGGAGCTCCTCCTGGCGGTGCCGGAACGCGCTGACACGCGATCCCGGACAGGGCCCCGGGGGCGCGGCCCTGCGGCCCTCTGGTGCCCGAAGTGTGTTCGCCGGGCGTTTTCCGGCCAATTCTCACGAGCGTTCTGCCCAAATCGGGATCGATTTGGGCAGAACGCTCGTGAGAATTGGCCGGCGTTGGGCAGCCCTGGTCAGCGCCCAGGGCCGCGTGGAGCAGGGCCCTTTCTCGCTCGGGGCATGGCGCGGCCACCCGGAAAACGAGCCGCGACGATGGGGCGCGGCCGGCGGCCCCGGCGCCGGGGAGTTTTCCCCGAGCAGAGTGGATGGAGGCGCCGTGGCCGGGCGTCCGCCTCCGCCGTGGCGGGCGGCCGGGGCGCCCGTGGAGGGGGCTGGCCTCTGTGGGGGAACGGAGTGATCTCTCACTCCACGGCTGGGACGAAGCCGCGAAAGGTGCCGTGGTCGCCGGGACGGTCGGGGGGACTCGTGGCGCGGGACTCAGGGTTCCCCATGCGGAGGCCCCCAGGCTCAGGCCCCTGGCAACGGAAGGCTGAGCAAGCAGGCCCGGGCCCGGGCCCGGCTTTCGGGGCTGGCCCGGCCCCAGCGGCCGGCGCCAGGGAGGGGACCCCCGGAGGCTGAGGAGCGGGAGGCGTCGGCCTCCCCGGGGCCCGCCTCCCGGAGCTCCTCCTGGCGGTGCCGGAACGCGCCGACACGCGATCCCGGACAGGGCCCCGGGGGCGCGGCCCTGCGGCCCTCTGGTGCCCGAAGTGTGTTCGCCGGGCGTTTTCCGGCCAATTCTCACGAGCGTTCTGCCCAAATCGGGATCGATTTGGGCAGAACGCTCGTGAGAATTGGCCGGCGTTGGGCAGCCCTGGTCAGCGCCCAGGGCCGCGTGGAGCAGGGCCCTTTCTCGCGCGGGGCATGGCGCGGCCACCCGGAAAACGAGCCGCGACGATGGGGCGCGGCCGGCGGCCCCGGCGCCGGGGAGTTTTCCCCGAGCAGAGTGGATGGAGGCGCCGTGGCCGGGCGTCCGCCTCCGCCGTGGCGGGCGGCCGGGGCGCCCGTGGAGGGGGCTGGCCTCTGTGGGGGAACGGAGTGATCTCTCACTCCACGGCTGGGACGAAGCCGCGAAAGGTGCCGTGGTCGCCGGGACGGTCGGGGAGACTCGTGGCGCGGGACTCAGGGTTCCCCATGCGGAGGCCCCCAGGCTCAGGCCCCTGGCAACGGAAGGCTGAGCAAGCAGGCCCGGGCCCGGGCCCGGCTTTCGGGGCTGGCCCGGCCCCAGCGGCCGGCGCCAGGGAGGGGACCCCCGGAGGCTGAGGAGCGGGAGGCGTCGGCCTCCCCGGGGCCCGCCTCCCGGAGCTCCTCCTGGCGGTGCCGGAACGCGCCGAGACGCGATCCCGGACAGGGCCCCGGGGGGGCGGCCCTGCGGCCCTCTGGTGCCCGAAGAGTGTTCGCCGGGCGTTTTCCGGCCAATTCTCACGAACGTTCTGCCCAAATCGGGATCGATTTGGGCAGAACGCTCGTGAGAATTGGCCGGCGTTGGGCAGCCCTGGTCAGCGCCCAGGGCCGCGTGGAGCAGGGCACTTTCTCGCTCGGGGCATGGCGCGGCCACCCGGAAAACGAGCCGCGACGATGGGGCGCGGCCGGCGGACCCGGCGCCGGGGAGTTTTCCCCGAGCAGAGTGGATGGAGGCGCCGTGGCCGGGCGTCCGCCTCCGCCGTGGCGGGCGGCCGGGGCGCCCGTGGAGGGGGCTGGCCTCTGTGGGGGAACGGAGTGATCTCTCACTCCACGGCTGGGACGAAGCCGCGAAAGGTGCCGTGGTCGCCGGGACGGTCGGGGGGACTCGTGGCGCGGGACTCAGGGTTCCCCATGCGGAGGCCCCCAGGCTCAGGCCCCTGGCAACGGAAGGCTGAGCAAGCAGGCCCGGGCCCGGGCCCGGCTTTCGGGGCTGGCCCGGCCCCAGCGGCCGGCGCCAGGGAGGGGACCCCCGGAGGCTGAGGAGCGGGAGGCGTCGGCCTCCCCGGGGCCCGCCTCCCGGAGCTCCTCCTGGCGGTGCCGGAACGCGCCGACACGCGATCCCGGACAGGGCCCCGGGGGCGCGGCCCTGCGGCCCTCTGGTGCCCGAAGTGTGTTCGCCGGGCGTTTTCCGGCCAATTCTCACGAGCGTTCTGCCCAAATCGGGATCGATTTGGGCAGAACGCTCGTGAGAATTGGCAGGCGTTGGGCAGCCCTGGTCAGCGCCCAGGGCCGCGTGGAGCAGGGCCCTTTCTCGCTCGGGGCATGGCGCGGCCACCCGGAAAACGAGCCGCGACGATGGGGCGCGGCCGGCGGCCCCGGCGCCGGGGAGTTTTCCCCGAGCAGAGTGGATGGAGGCGCCGTGGCCGGGCGTCCGCCTCCGCCGTGGCGGGCGGCCGGGGCGCCCGTGGAGGGGGCTGGCCTCTGTGGGGGAACGGAGTGATCTCTCACTCCACGGCTGGGACGAAGCCGCGAAAGGTGCCGTGGTCGCCGGGACGGTCGGGGGGACTCGTGGCGCGGGACTCAGGGTTCCCCATGCGGAGGCCCCCAGGCTCAGGCCCCTGGCAACGGAAGGCTGAGCAAGCAGGCCCGGGCCCGGGCCCGGCTTTCGGGGCTGGCCCGGCCCCAGCGGCCGGCGCCAGGGAGGGGACCCCCGGAGGCTGAGGAGCGGGAGGCGTCGGCCTCCCCGGGGCCCGCCTCCCGGAGCTCCTCCTGGCGGTGCCGGAACGCGCCGACACGCGATCCCGGACAGGGCCCCGGGGGCGCGGCCCTGCGGCCCTCTGGTGCCCGAAGTGTGTTCGCCGGGCGTTTTCCGGCCAATTCTCACGAGCGTTCTGCCCAAATCGGGATCGATTTGGGCAGAACGCTCGTGAGAATTGGCCGGCGTTGGGCAGCCCTGGTCAGCGCCCAGGGCCGCGTGGAGCAGGGCCCTTTCTCGCTCGGGGCATGGCGCGGCCACCCGGAAAACGAGCCGCGACGATGGGGCGCGGCCGGCGGCCCCGGCGCCGGGGAGTTTTCCCCGAGCAGAGTGGATGGAGGCGCCGTGGCCGGGCGTCCGCCTCCGCCGTGGCGGGCGGCCGGGGCGCCCGTGGAGGGGGCTGGCCTCTGTGGGGGAACGGAGTGATCTCTCACTCCACGGCTGGGACGAAGCCGCGAAAGGTGCCGTGGTCGCCGGGACGGTCGGGGGGACTCGTGGCGCGGGACTCAGGGTTCCCCATGCGGAGGCCCCCAGGCTCAGGCCCCTGGCAACGGAAGGCTGAGCAAGCAGGCCCGGGCCCGGGCCCGGCTTTCGGGGCTGGCCCGGCCCCAGCGGCCGGTGCCAGGGAGGGGACCCCCGGAGGCTGAGGAGCGGGAGGCGTCGGCCTCCCCGGGGCCCGCCTCCCGGAGCTCCTCCTGGCGGTGCCGGAACGCGCCGACACGCGATCCCGGACAGGGCCCCGGGGGGGCGGCCCTGCGGCCCTCTGGTGCCCGAAGTGTGTTCGCCGGGCGTTTTCCGGCCAATTCTCACGAGCGTTCTGCCCAAATCGGGATCGATTTGGGCAGAACGCTCGTGAGAATTGGCCGGCGTTGGGCAGCCCTGGTCAGCGCCCAGGGCCGCGTGGAGCAGGGCCCTTTCTCGCTCGGGGCATGGCGCGGCCACCCGGAAAACGAGCCGCGAAGATGGGGCGCGGCCGGCGGCCCCGGCGCCGGGGAGTTTTCCCCGAGCAGAGTGGATGGAGGCGCCGTGGCCGGGCGTCCGCCTCCGCCGTGGCGGGCGGCCGGGGCGCCCGTGGAGGGGGCTGGCCTCTGTGGGGGAACGGAGTGATCTCTCACTCCACGGCTGGGACGAAGCCGCGAAAGGTGCCGTGGTCGCCGGGACGGTCGGGGGGACTCGTGGCGTGGGACTCAGGGTTCCCCATGCGGAGGCCCCCAGGCTAAGGCCCCTGGCAACGGAAGGCTGAGCAAGCAGGCCCGGGCCCGGGCCCGGCTTTCGGGGCTGGCCCGGCCCCAGCGGCCGGCGCCAGGGAGGGGACCCCCGGTGGCTGAGGAGCGGGAGGCGTCAGCCTCCCCGGGGCCCGCCTCCCGGAGCTCCTCCTGCCGGTGCCGGAACGCGACGACACGCGATCCCGGACAGGTCCCCTGGGGGGCGGCCCTGCGGCCCTGTGGTGCCCGAAGTGTGTTCGCCGGGCGTTTTCCTGCCAATTCTCACGAGCGTTCTGCCCAAATCGGGATCGATTTGGGCAGAACGCTCGTGAGAATTGGCCGGCGTTGGGCAGCCCTGGTCAGCGCCCAGGGCCGCGTGGAGCAGGGCCCTTTCTCGCTCGGGGCATGGCGCGGCCACCCGGAAAACGAGCCGCGACGATGGGGCGCGGCCGGCGGCCCCGGCGCCGGGGAGTTTTCCCCGAGCAGTGTGGATGGAGGCGCCGTCCCGGGCGTCCGCCTCCGCCGTGGCGGGCGGCCGGGGCGCCCGTGGAGGGGGCTGGCCTCTGTGGGGGAACGGAGTGATCTCTCACTCCACGGCTGGGACGAAGCCGCGAAAGGTGCCGTGGTCGCCGGGACGGTCGGGGGGACTCGTGGCGCGGGACTCAGGGTTCCCCATGCGGAGGCCCCCAGGCTCAGGCCCCTGGCAACGGAAGGCTGAGCAAGCAGGCCCGGGCCCGGGCCCGGCATTCGGGGCTGGCCCGGCCCCAGCGGCCGGCGCCAGGGAGGGGACCCCCGGAGGCTGAGGAGCGGGAGGCGTCTGCCACCCCGGGGCCCGCCTCCCGGAGCTCCTCCTGGCGGTGCCGGAACGCGCCGACACGCGATCCCGGACAGGGCCCCGGGGGGGCGGCCCTGCGGCCCTCTGGTGCCCGAAGTGTGTTCGCCGGGCGTTTTCCGGCCAATTCTCACGAGCGTTCTGCCCAAATCGGGATCGATTTGGGCAGAACGCTCGTGAGAATTGGCCGGCGTTGGGCAGCCCTGGTCAGCGCCCAGGGCCGCGTGGAGCAGGGCCCTTTCTCGCTCGGGGCATGGCGCGGCCACCCGGAAAACGAGCCGCGACGATGGGGCGCGGCCGGCGGCCCCGGCGCCGGGGAGTTTTCCCCCGAGCAGAGTGGATGGAGGCGCCGTGGCCGGGCGTCCGCCTCCGCCGTGGCGGGCGGCCGGGGCGCCCGTGGAGGGGGCTGGCCTCTGTGGGGGAACGGAGTGATCTCTCACTCCACGGCTGGGACGAAGCCGCGAAAGGTGCCGTGGTCGCCGGGACGGTCGGGGGGACTCGTGGCGCGGGACTCAGGGTTCCCCATGCGGAGGCCCCCAGGCTCAGGCCCCTGGCAACGGAAGGCTGAGCAAGCAGGCCCGGGCCCGGGCCCGGCTTTCGGGGCTGGCCCGGCCCCATCGGCCGGCGCCAGGGAGGGGACCCCCGGAGGCTGAGGAGCGGGAGGCGTCGGCCTCCCCGGGGCCCGCCTCCCGGAGCTCCTCCTGGCGGTGCCGGAACGCGCCGAGACGCGATCCCGGACAGGGCCCCGGGGGGGCGGCCCTGCGGCCCTCTGGTGCCCGAAGTGTGTTCGCCGGGCGTTTTCCGGCCAATTCTCACGAGCGTTCTGCCCAAATCGGGATCGATTTGGGCAGAACGCTCGTGAGAATTGGCCGGCGTTGGGCAGCCCTGGTCAGCGCCCAGGGCCGCGTGGAGCAGGGCCCTTTCTCGCTCGGGGCATGGCGCGGCCACCCGGAAAACGAGCCGCGACGATGGGGCGCGGCCGGCGGCCCCGGCGCCGGGGAGTTTTCCCCGAGCAGAGTGGATGGAGGCGCCGTGGCCGGGCGTCCGCCTCCGCCGTGGCGGGCGGCCGGGGCGCCCGTGGAGGGGGCTGGCCTCTGTGGGGGAACGGAGTGATCTCTCACTCCACGGCTGGGACGAAGCCGCGAAAGGTGCCGTGGTCGCCGGGACGGTCGGGGGGACTCGTGGCGCGGGACTCAGGGTTCCCCATGCGGAGGCCCCCAGGCTCAGGCCCCTGGCAACGGAAGGCTGAGCAAGCAGGCCCGGGCCCGGGCCCGGCTTTCGGGGCTGGCCCGGCCCCAGCGGCCGGCGCCAGGGAGGGGACCCCCGGAGGCTGAGGAGCGGGAGGCGTCGGCCTCCCCGGGGCCCGCCTCCCGGAGCTCCTCCTGGCGGTGCCGGAACGCGCCGAGACGCGATCCCGGACAGGGCCCCGGGGGGGCGGCCCTGCGGCCCTCTGGTGCCCGAAGAGTGTTCGCCGGGCGTTTTCCGGCCAATTCTCACGAGCGTTCTGCCCAAATCGGGATCGATTTGGGCAGAACGCTCGTGAGAATTGGCCGGCGTTGGGCAGCCCTGGTCAGCGCCCAGGGCCGCGTGGAGCAGGGCCCTTTCTCGCTCGGGGCATGGCGCGGCCACCCGGAAAACGAGCCGCGACGATGGGGCGCGGCCGGCGGCCCCGGCGCCGGGGAGTTTTCCCCGAGCAGAGTGGATGGAGGCGCCGTGGCCGGGCGTCCGCCTCCGCCGTGGCGGGCGGCCGGGGCGCCCGTGGAGGGGGCTGGCCTCTGTGGGGGAACGGAGTGATCTCTCACTCCACGGCTGGGACGAAGCCGCGAAAGGTGCCGTGGTCGCCAGGACGGTCGGGGGGACTCGTGGCGCGGGACTCAGGGTTCCCCATGCGGAGGCCCCCAGGCTCAGGCCCCTGGCAACGGAAGGCTGAGCAAGCAGGCCCGGGCCCGGGCCCGGCTTTCGGGGCTGGCCCGGCCCCAGCGGCCGGCGCCAGGGAGGGGACCCCCGGAGGCTGAGGAGCGGGAGGCGTCGGCCTCCCCGGGGCCCGCCTCCCGGAGCTCCTCCTGGCGGTGCCGGAACGCGCCGACACGCGATCCCGGACAGGGCCCCGGGGGCGCGGCCCTGCGGCCCTCTGGTGCCCGAAGTGTGTTCGCCGGGCGTTTTCCGGCCAATTCTCACGAGCGTTCTGCCCAAATCGGGATCGATTTGGGCAGAACGCTCGTGAGAATTGGCCGGCGTTGGGCAGCCCTGGTCAGCGCCCAGGGCCGCGTGGAGCAGGGCCCTTTCTCGCTCGGGGCATGGCGCGGCCACCCGGAAAACGAGCCGCGACGATGGGGCGCGGCCGGCGGCCCCGGCGCCGGGGAGTTTTCCCCGAGCAGAGTGGATGGAGGCGCCGTGGCCGGGCGTCCGCCTCCGCCGTGGCGGGCGGCCGGGGCGCCCGTGGAGGGGGCTGGCCTCTGTGGGGGAACGGAGTGATCTCTCACTCCACGGCTGGGACGAAGCCGCGAAAAGTGCCGTGGTCGCCGGGACGGTCGGGGGGACTCGTGGCGCGGGACTCAGGGTTCCCCATGCGGAGGCCCCCAGGCTCAGGCCCCTGGCAACGGAAGGCTGAGCAAGCAGGCCCGGGCCCGGGCCCGGCTTTCGGGGCTGGCCCGGCCCCAACGGCCGGCGCCAGGGAGGGGACCCCCGGAGGCTGAGGAGCGGGAGGCGTCGGCCTCCCCGGGGCCCGCCTCCCGGAGCTCCTCCTGGCGGTGCCGGAACGCGCCGACACGCGATCCCGGACAGGGCCCCGGGGGGGCGGCCCTGCGGCCCTGTGGTGCCCGAAGTGTGTTCGCCGGGCGTTTTCCGGCCAATTCTCACGAGCGTTCTGCCCAAATCGGGATCGATTTGGGCAGAACGCTCGTGAGAATTGGCCGGCGTTGGGCAGCCCTGGTCAGCGCCCAGGGCCGCGTGGAGAAGGGCCCTTTCTCGCTCGGGGCATGGCGCGGCCACCCGGAAAACGAGCCGCGACGATGGGGCGCGGCCGGCGGCCCCGGCGCCGGGGAGTATTCCCCGAGCAGAGTGGATGGAGGCGCCGTGGCCGGGCGTCCGCCTCCGCCGTGGCGGGCGGCCGGGGCGCCCGTGGAGGGGGCTGGCCTCTGTGGGGGAACGGAGTGATCTCTCACTCCACGGCTGGGACGAAGCCGCGAAAGGTGCCGTGGTCGCCGGGACGGTCGGGGGGACTCGTGGCGCGGGACTCAGGGTTCCCCATGCGGAGGCCCCCAGGCTCAGGCCCCTGGCAACGGAAGGCTGAGCAAGCAGGCCCGGGCTCGGGCCCGGCTTTCGGGGCTGGCCCGGCCCCAGCGGCCGGCGCCAGGGAGGGGACCCCCGGAGGCTGAGGAGCGGGAGGCGTCTGCCTCCCGGGGGCCCGCCTCCCGGAGCTCCTCCTGGCGGTGCCGGAACGCGACGACACGCGATCCCGGACAGGGCCCCGGGGGGGCGGCCCTGCGGCCCTGTGGTGCCCGAAGTGTGTTCGCCGGGCGTTTTCCGGCCAATTCTCACGAGCGTTCTGCCCAAATCGGGATCGATTTGGGCAGAACGCTCGTGAGAATTGGCCGGCGTTGGGCAGCCCTGGTCAGCGCCCAGGGCCGCGTGGAGCAGGGCCCTTTCTCGCTCGGGGCATGGCGCGGCCACCCGGAAAACGAGCCGCGACGATGGGGCGCGGCCGGCGGCCCCGGCGCCGGGGAGTTTTCCCCGAGCAGAGTGGATGGAGGCGCCGTGGCCGGGCGTCCGCCTCCGCCGTGGCGGGCGGCCGGGGCGCCCGTGGAGGGGGCTGGCCTCTGTGGGGGAACGGAGTGATCTCTCACTCCACGGCTGGGACGAAGCCGCGAAAGGTGCCGTGGTCGCCGGGACGGTCGGGGGGACTCGTGGCGCGGGACTCAGGGTTCCCCATGCGGAGGCCCCCAGGCTCAGGCCCCTGGCAACGGAAGGCTGAGCAAGCAGGCCCGGGCCCGGGCCCGGCTTTCGGGGCTGGCCCGGCCCCAGCGGCCGGCGCCAGGGAGGGGACCCCCGGAGGCTGAGGAGCGGGAGGCGTCGGCCTCCCCGGGGCCCGCCTCCCGGAGCTCCTCCTGGCGGTGCCGGAACGCGCCGAGACGCGATCCCGGACAGGGCCCCGGGGGGGCGGCCCTGCGGCCCTCTGGTGCCCGAAGTGTGTTCGCCGGGCGTTTTCCGGCCAATTCTCACGAGCGTTCTGCCCAAATCGGGATCGATTTGGGCAGAACGCTCGTGAGAATTGGCCGGCGTTAGGCAGCCCTGGTCAGCGCCCAGGGCCGCGTGGAGCAGGGCCCTTTCTCGCTCGGGGCATGGCGCGGCCACCCGGAAAACGAGCCGCGACGATGGGGCGCGGCCGGCGGCCCCGGCGCCGGGGAGTTTTCCCCCGAGCAGAGTGGATGGAGGCGCCGTGGCCGGGCGTCCGCCTCCGCCGTGGCGGGCGGCCGGGGCGCCCGTGGAGGGGGCTGGCCTCTGTGGGGGAACGGAGTGATCTCTCACTCCACGGCTGGGACGAAGCCGCGAAAGGTGCCGTGGTCGCCGGGACGGTCGGGGGGACTCGTGGCGCGGGACTCAGGGTTCCCCATGCGGAGGCCCCCAGGCTCAGGCCCTGGCAACGGAAGGCTGAGCAAGCAGGCCCGGGCCCGGGCCCGGCTTTCGGGGCTGGCCCGGCCCCAGCGGCCGGCGCCAGGGAGGGGACCCCCGGAGGCTGAGGAGCGGGAGGCGTCGGCCTCCCCGGGGCCCGCCTCCCGGAGCTCCTCCTGGCGGTGCCGGAACGCGCCGACACGCGATCCCGGACAGGGCCCCGGGGGGGCGGCCCTGCGGCCCTCTGGTGCCCGAAGTGTGTTCGCCGGGCGTTTTCCGGCCAATTCTCACGAGCGTTCTGCCCAAATCGGGATCGATTTGGGCAGAACGCTCGTGAGAATTGGCCGGCGTTGGGCAGCCCTGGTCAGCGCCCAGGGCCGCGTGGAGCAGGGCCCTTTCTCGCTCGGGGCATGGCGCGGCCACCCGGAAAACGAGCCGCGACGATGGGGCGCGGCCGGCGGCCCCGGCGCCGGGGAGTTTTCCCCGAGCAGAGTGGATGGAGGCGCCGTGGCCGGGCGTCCGCCTCCGCCGTGGCGGGCGGCCGGGGCGCCCGTGGAGGGGGCTGGCCTCTGTGGGGGAACGGAGTGATCTCTCACTCCACGGCTGGGACGAAGCCGCGAAAGGTGCCGTGGTCGCCGGGACGGTCGGGGGGACTCGTGGCGCGGGACTCAGGGTTCCCCATGCGGAGGCCCCCAGGCTCAGGCCCCTGGCAACGGAAGGCTGAGCAAGCAGGCCCGGGCCCGGACCCGGCTTTCGGGGCTGGCCCGGCCCCAGCGGCCGGTGCCAGGGAGGGGACCCCCGGAGGCTGAGGAGCGGGAGGCGTCGGCCTCCCCGGGGCCCGCCTCCCGGATCTCCTCCTGGCGGTGCCGGAACGCGCCGACACGCGATCCCGGACAGGGCCCCGGGGGGGCGGCCCTGCGGCCCTCTGGTGCCCGAAGTGTGTTCGCCGGGCGTTTTCCGGCCAATTCTCACGAGCGTTCTGCCCAAATCGGGATCGATTTGGGCAGAACGCTCGTGAGAATTGGCCGGCGTTGGGCAGCCCTGGTCAGCGCCCAGGGCCGCGTGGAGCAGGGCCCTTTCTCGCTCGGGGCATGGCGCGGCCACCCTGAAAACGAGCCGCGAAGATGGGGCGCGGCCGGCGGCCCCGGCGCCGGGGAGTTTTCCCCGAGCAGAGTGGATGGAGGCGCCGTGGCCGGGCGTCCGCCTCCGCCGTGGCGGGCGGCCGGGGCGCCCGTGGAGGGGGCTGGCCTCTGTGGGGGAACGGAGTGATCTCTCACTCCACGGCTGGGACGAAGCCGCGAAAGGTGCCGTGGTCGCCGGGACGGTCGGGGGGACTCGTGGCGTGGGACTCAGGGTTCCCCATGCGGAGGCCCCCAGGCTAAGGCCCCTGGCAACGGAAGGCTGAGCAAGCAGGCCCGGGCCCGGGCCCGGCTTTCGGGCCTGGCCCGGCCCCAGCGGCCGGCGCCAGGGAGGGGACCCCCGGTGGCTGAGGAGCGGGAGGCGTCAGCCTCCCCGGGGCCCGCCTCCCGGAGCTCCTCCTGCCGGTGCCGGAACGCGACGACACGCGATCCCGGACAGGTCCCCGGGGGGGCGGCCCTTCGGCCCTGTGGTGCCCGAAGTGTGTTCGCCGGGCGTTTTCCGGCCAATTCTCACGAGCGTTCTGCCCAAATCGGGATCGATTTGGGCAGAACGCTCGTGAGAATTGGCCGGCGTTGGGCAGCCCTGGTCAGCGCCCAGGGCCGCGTGGAGCAGGGCCCTTTCTCGCTCGGGGCATGGCGCGGCCACCCGGAAAACGAGCCGCGACGATGGGGCGCGGCCTGCGGCCCCGGCGCCGGGGAGTTTTCCCCGAGCAGTGTGGATGGAGGCGCCGTCCCGGGCGTCCGCCTCCGCCGTGGCGGGCGGCCGGGGCGCCCGTGGAGGGGGCTGGCCTCTGTGGGGGAACGGAGTGATCTCTCACTCCACGGCTGGGACGAAGCCGCGAAAGGTGCCGTGGTCGCCGGGACGGTCGGGGGGACTCGTGGCGCGGGACTCAGGGTTCCCCATGCGGAGGCCCCCAGGCTCAGGCCCCTGGCAACGGAAGGCTGAGCAAGCAGGCCCGGGCCCGGGCCCGGCATTCGGGGCTGGCCCGGCCCCAGCGGCCGGCGCCAGGGAGGGGACCCCCGGAGGCTGAGGAGCGGGAGGCGTCTGCCACCCCGGGGCCCGCCTCCCGGAGCTCCTCCTGGCGGTGCCGGAACGCGCCGACACGCGATCCCGGACAGGGCCCCGGGGGGGCGGCCCTGCGGCCCTCTGGTGCCCGAAGTGTGTTCGCCGGGCGTTTTCCGGCCAATTCTCACGAGCGTTCTGCCCAAATCGGGATCGATTTGGGCAGAACGCTCGTGAGAATTGGCCGGCGTTGGGCAGCCCTGGTCAGCGCCCAGGGCCGCGTGGAGCAGGGCCCTTTCTCGCTCGGGGCATGGCGCGGCCACCCGGAAAACGAGCCGCGACGATGGGGCGCGGCCGGCGGCCCCGGCGCCGGGGAGTTTTCCCCGAGCAGAGTGGATGGAGGCGCCGTGGCCGGGCGTCCGCCTCCGCCGTGGCGGGCGGCCGGGGCGCCCGTGGAGGGGGCTGGCCTCTGTGGGGGAACGGAGTGATCTCTCACTCCACGGCTGGGACGAAGCCGCGAAAGGTGCCGTGGTCGCCGGGACGGTCGGGGGGACTCGTGGCGCGGGACTCAGGGTTCCCCATGCGGAGGCCCCCAGGCTCAGGCCCCTGGCAACGGAAGGCTGAGCAAGCAGGCCCGGGCCCGGGCCCGGCTTTCGGGGCTGGCCCGGCCCCATCGGCCGGCGCCAGGGAGGGGACCCCCGGAGGCTGAGGAGCGGGAGGCGTCGGCCTCCCCGGGGCCCGCCTCCCGGAGCTCCTCCTGGCGGTGCCGGAACGCGCCGAGACGCGATCCCGGACAGGGCCCCGGGGGGGCGGCCCTGCGGCCCTCTGGTGCCCGAAGTGTGTTCGCCGGGCGTTTTCCGGCCAATTCTCACGAGCGTTCTGCCCAAATCGGGATCGATTTGGGCAGAACGCTCGTGAGAATTGGCCGGCGTTGGGCAGCCCTGGTCAGCGCCCAGGGCCGCGTGGAGCAGGGCCCTTTCTCGCTCGGGGCATGGCGCGGCCACCCGGAAAACGAGCCGCGACGATGGGGCGCGGCCGGCGGCCCCGGCGCCGGGGAGTTTTCCCCGAGCAGAGTGGATGGAGGCGCCGTGGCCGGGCGTCCGCCTCCGCCGTGGCGGGCGGCCGGGGCGCCCGTGGAGGGGGCTGGCCTCTGTGGGGGAACGGAGTGATCTCTCACTCCACGGCTGGGACGAAGCCGCGAAAGGTGCCGTGGTCGCCGGGACGGTCGGGGGGACTCGTGGCGCGGGACTCAGGGTTCCCCATGCGGAGGCCCCCAGGCTCAGGCCCCTGGCAACGGAAGGCTGAGCAAGCAGGCCCGGGCCCGGGCCCGGCTTTCGGGGCTGGCCCGGCCCCAGCGGCCGGCGCCAGGGAGGGGACCCCCGGAGGCTGAGGAGCGGGAGGCGTCGGCCTCCCCGGGGCCCGCCTCCCGGAGCTCCTCCTGGTGGTGCCGGAACGCGCCGACACGCGATCCCGGACAGGGCCCCGGGGGCGCGGCCCTGCGGCCCTCTGGTGCCCGAAGTGTGTTCGCCGGGCGTTTTCCGGCCAATTCTCACGAGCGTTCTGCCCAAATCGGGATCGATTTGGGCAGAACGCTCGTGAGAATTGGCCGGCGTTGGGCAGCCCTGGTCAGCGCCCAGGGCCGCGTGGAGCAGGGCCCTTTCTCGCTCGGGGCATGGCGCGGCCACCCGGAAAACGAGCCGCGACGATGGGGCGCGGCCGGCGGCCCCGGCACCGGGGAGTTTTCCCCGAGCAGAGTGGATGGAGGCGCCGTGGCCGGGCGTCCGCCTCCGCCGTGGCGGGCGGCCGGGGCGCCCGTGGAGGGGGCTGGCCTCTGTGGGGGAACGGAGTGATCTCTCACTCCACGGCTGGGACGAAGCCGCGAAAGGTGCCGTGGTCGCCGGGACGGTCGGGGGGACTCGTGGCGCGGGACTGAGGGTTCCCCATGCGGAGGCCCCCAGGCTCAGGCCCCTGGCAACGGAAGGCTGAGCAAGCAGGCCCGGGCCCGGGCCCGGCTTTCGGGGCTGGCCCGGCCCCAGCGGCCGGCGCCAGGGAGGGGACCCCCGGAGGCTAAGGAGCGGGAGGCGTCGGCCTCCCCGGGGCCCGCCTCCCGGAGCTCCTCCTGGCGGTGCCGGAACGCGCCGAGACGCGATCCC
The DNA here is from genome assembly GCF_922984935.1 of Meles meles. Lineage (NCBI taxonomy): Eukaryota > Metazoa > Chordata > Mammalia > Carnivora > Mustelidae > Meles > Meles meles. The sequence goes on along the minus strand of NC_060070.1, from coordinate 157,981,364 downwards.
GGACAGGGCCCCGGGGGGGCGGCCCTGCGGCCCTCTGGTGCCCGAAGTGTGTTCGCCGGGCGTTTTCCGGCCAATTCTCACGAGCGTTCTGCCCAAATCGGGATCGATTTGGGCAGAACGCTCGTGAGAATTGGCCGGCGTTGGGCAGCCCTGGTCAGCGCCCAGGGCCGCGTGGAGCAGGGCCCTTTCTCGCTCGGGGCATGGCGCGGCCACCCGGAAAACGAGCCGCGACGATGGGGCGCGGCCGGCGGCCCCGGCGCCGGGGAGTTTTCCCCGAGCAGAGTGGATGGAGGCGCCGTGGCCGGGCGTCCGCCTCCGCCGTGGCGGGCGGCCGGGGCGCCCGTGGAGGGGGCTGGCCTCTGTGGGGGAACGGAGTGATCTCTCACTCCACGGCTGGGACGAAGCCGCGAAAGGTGCCGTGGTCGCCGGGACGGTCGGGGGGACTCGTGGCGCGGGACTCAGGGTTCCCCATGCGGAGGCCCCCAGGCTCAGGCCCCTGGCAACGGAAGGCTGAGCAAGCAGGCCCGGGCCCGGGCCCGGCTTTCGGGGCTGGCCCGGCCCCAGCGGCCGGCGCCAGGGAGGGGACCCCCGGAGGCTGAGGAGCGGGAGGCGTCGGCCTCCCCGGGGCCCGCCTCCCGGAGCTCCTCCTGGCGGTGCCGGAACGCGCCGAGACGCGATCCCGGACAGGGCCCCGGGGGGGCGGCCCTGCGGCCCTCTGGTGCCCGAAGAGTGTTCGCCGGGCGTTTTCCGGCCAATTCTCACGAGCGTTCTGCCCAAATCGGGATCGATTTGGGCAGAACGCTCGTGAGAATTGGCCGGCGTTGGGCAGCCCTGGTCAGCGCCCAGGGCCGCGTGGAGCAGGGCCCTTTCTCGCTCGGGGCATGGCGCGGCCACCCGGAAAACGAGCCGCGACGATGGGGCGCGGCCGGCGGCCCCGGCGCCGGGGAGTTTTCCCCGAGCAGAGTGGATGGAGGCGCCGTGGCCGGGCGTCCGCCTCCGCCGTGGCGGGCGGCCGGGGCGCCCGTGGAGGGGGCTGGCCTCTGTGGGGGAACGGAGTGATCTCTCACTCCACGGCTGGGACGAAGCCGCGAAAGGTGCCGTGGTCGCCAGGACGGTCGGGGGGACTCGTGGCGCGGGACTCAGGGTTCCCCATGCGGAGGCCCCCAGGCTCAGGCCCCTGGCAACGGAAGGCTGAGCAAGCAGGCCCGGGCCCGGGCCCGGCTTTCGGGGCTGGCCCGGCCCCAGCGGCCGGCGCCAGGGAGGGGACCCCCGGAGGCTGAGGAGCGGGAGGCGTCGGCCTCCCCGGGGCCCGCCTCCCGGAGCTCCTCCTGGCGGTGCCGGAACGCGCCGACACGCGATCCCGGACAGGGCCCCGGGGGCGCGGCCCTGCGGCCCTCTGGTGCCCGAAGTGTGTTCGCCGGGCGTTTTCCGGCCAATTCTCACGAGCGTTCTGCCCAAATCGGGATCGATTTGGGCAGAACGCTCGTGAGAATTGGCCGGCGTTGGGCAGCCCTGGTCAGCGCCCAGGGCCGCGTGGAGCAGGGCCCTTTCTCGCTCGGGGCATGGCGCGGCCACCCGGAAAACGAGCCGCGACGATGGGGCGCGGCCGGCGGCCCCGGCGCCGGGGAGTTTTCCCCGAGCAGAGTGGATGGAGGCGCCGTGGCCGGGCGTCCGCCTCCGCCGTGGCGGGCGGCCGGGGCGCCCGTGGAGGGGGCTGGCCTCTGTGGGGGAACGGAGTGATCTCTCACTCCACGGCTGGGACGAAGCCGCGAAAAGTGCCGTGGTCGCCGGGACGGTCGGGGGGACTCGTGGCGCGGGACTCAGGGTTCCCCATGCGGAGGCCCCCAGGCTCAGGCCCCTGGCAACGGAAGGCTGAGCAAGCAGGCCCGGGCCCGGGCCCGGCTTTCGGGGCTGGCCCGGCCCCAGCGGCCGGCGCCAGGGAGGGGACCCCCGGAGGCTGAGGAGCGGGAGGCGTCGGCCTCCCCGGGGCCCGCCTCCCGGAGCTCCTCCTGGCGGTGCCGGAACGCGCCGACACGCGATCCCGGACAGGGCCCCGGGGGGGCGGCCCTGCGGCCCTGTGGTGCCCGAAGTGTGTTCGCCGGGCGTTTTCCGGCCAATTCTCACGAGCGTTCTGCCCAAATCGGGATCGATTTGGGCAGAACGCTCGTGAGAATTGGCCGGCGTTGGGCAGCCCTGGTCAGCGCCCAGGGCCGCGTGGAGCAGGGCCCTTTCTCGCTCGGGGCATGGCGCGGCCACCCGGAAAACGAGCCGCGACGATGGGGCGCGGCCGGCGGCCCCGGCGCCGGGGAGTATTCCCCGAGCAGAGTGGATGGAGGCGCCGTGGCCGGGCGTCCGCCTCCGCCGTGGCGGGCGGCCGGGGCGCCTGTGGAGGGGGCTGGCCTCTGTGGGGGAACGGAGTGATCTCTCACTCCACGGCTGGGACGAAGCCGCGAAAGGTGCCGTGGTCGCCGGGACGGTCGGGGGGACTCGTGGCGCGGGACACAGGGTTCCCCATGCGGAGGCCCCCAGGCTCAGGCCCCTGGCAACGGAAGGCTGAGCAAGCAGGCCCGGGCCCGGGCCCGGCTTTCGGGGCTGGCCCGGCCCCAGCGGCCGGCGCCAGGGAGGGGACCCCCGGAGGGTGAGGAGCGGGAGGCGTCTGCCTCCCCGGGGCCCGCCTCCCGGAGCTCCTCCTGGCGGTGCCGGAACGCGACGACACGCGATCCCGGACAGGGCCCCGGGGGGGCGGCCCTGCGGCCCTGTGGTGCCCGAAGTGTGTTCGCCGGGCGTTTTCCGGCCAATTCTCACGAGCGTTCTGCCCAAATCGGGATCGATTTGGGCAGAACGCTCGTGAGAATTGGCCGGCGTTGGGCAGCCCTGGTCAGCGCCCAGGGCCGCGTGGAGCAGGGCCCTTTCTCGCTCGGGGCATGGCGCGGCCACCCGGAAAACGAGCCGCGACGATGGGGCGCGGCCGGCGGCCCCGGCGCCGGGGAGTATTCCCCGAGCAGAGTGGATGGAGGCGCCGTGGCCGGGCGTCCGCCTCCGCCGTGGCGGGCGGCCGGGGCGCCCGTGGAGGGGGCTGGCCTCTGTGGGGGAACGGAGTGATCTCTCACTCCACGGCTGGGACGAAGCCGCGAAAGGTGCCGTGGTCGCCGGGACGGTCGGGGGGACTCGTGGCGCGGGACACAGGGTTCCCCATGCGGAGGCCCCCAGGCTCAGGCCCCTGGCAACGGAAGGCTGAGCAAGCAGGCCCGGGCTCGGGCCCGGCTTTCGGGGCTGGCCCGGCCCCAGCGGCCGGCGCCAGGGAGGGGACCCCCGGAGGCTGAGGAGCGGGAGGCGTCTGCCTCCCCGGGGCCCGCCTCCCGGAGCTCCTCCTGGCGGTGCCGGAACGCGACGACACGCGATCCCGGACAGGGCCCCGGGGGGGCGGCCCTGCGGCCCTGTGGTGCCCGAAGTGTGTTCGCCGGGCGTTTTCCGGCCAATTCTCACGAGCGTTCTGCCCAAATCGGGATCGATTTGGGCAGAACGCTCGTGAGAATTGGCCAGCGTTGGGCAGCCCTGGTCAGCGCCCAGGGCCGCGTGGAGCAGGGCCCTTTCTCGCTCGGGGCATGGCGCGGCCACCCGGAAAACGAGCCGCGACGATGGGGCGCGGCCGGCGGCCCCGGCGCCGGGGAGTTTTCCCCGAGCAGAGTGGATGGAGGCGCCGTGGCCGGGCGTCCGCCTCCGCCGTGGCGGGCGGCCGGGGCGCCCGTGGAGGGGGCTGGCCTCTGTGGGGGAACGGAGGGATCTCTCACTCCACGGCTGGGACGAAGCCGCGAAAGGTGCCGTGGTCGCCGGGACGGTCAGGGGGACTCGTGGCGCGGGACTCAGGGTTCCCCATGCGGAGGCCCCCAGGCTCAGGCCCCTGGCAACGGAAGGCTGAGCAAGCAGGCCCGGGCCCGGGCCCGGCTTTCGGGGCTGGCCCGGCCCCAGCGGCCGGCGCCAGGGAGGGGACCCCCGGAGGCTGAGGAGCGCGAGGCGTCGGCCTCCCCGGGGCCCGCCTCCCGGAGCTCCTCCTGGCGGTGCCGGAACGCGCCGACACGCGATCCCGGACAGGGCCCCGGGGGCGCGGCCCTGCGGCCCTCTGGTGCCCGAAGTGTGTTCGCCGGGCGTTTTCCGGCCAATTCTCACGAGCGTTCTGCCCAAATCGGGATCGATTTGGGCAGAACGCTCGTGAGAATTGGCCGGCGTTGGGCAGCCCTGGTCAGCGCCCAGGGCCGCGTGGAGCAGGGCCCTTTCTCGCTCGGGGCATGGCGCGGCCACCCGGAAAACGAGCCGCGACGATGGGGCGCGGCCGGCGGCCCCGGCGCCGGGGAGTTTTCCCCGAGCAGAGTGGATGGAGGCGCCGTGGCCGGGCGTCCGCCTCCGCCGTGGCGGGCGGCCGGGGCGCCCGTGGAGGGGGCTGGCCTCTGTGGGGGAACGGAGTGATCTCTCACTCCACGGCTGGGACGAAGCCGCGAAAGGTGCCGTGGTCGCCGGGACGGTCGGGGGGACTCGTGGCGCGGGACTCAGGGTTCCCCATGCGGAGGCCCCCAGGCTCAGGCCCCTGGCAACGGAAGGCTGAGCAAGCAGGCCCGGGCCCGGGCCCGGCTTTCGGGGCTGGCCCGGCCCCAGCGGCCGGCGCCAGGGAGGGGACCCCCGGAGGCTGAGGAGCGGGAGGCGTCGGCCTCCCCGGGGCCCGCCTCCCGGAGCTCCTCCTGGCGGGGCCGGAACGCGCCGACACGCGATCCCGGACAGGGCCCGGGGGGGCGGCCCTGCGGCCCTCTGGTGCCCGAAGTGTGTTCGCCGGGCGTTTTCCGGCCAATTCTCACGAGCGTTCTGCCCAAATCGGGATCGATTTGGGCAGAACGCTCGTGAGAATTGGCCGGCGTTGGGCAGCCCTGGTCAGCGCCCAGGGCCGCGTGGAGCAGGGCCCTTTCTCGCTCGGGGCATGGCGCGGCCACCCGGAAAACGAGCCGCGACGATGGGGCGCGGCCGGCGGCCCCGGCGCCGGGGAGTTTTCCCCGAGCAGAGTGGATGGAGGCGCCGTGGCCGGGCGTCCGCCTCCGCCGTGGCGGGCGGCCGGGGCGCCCGTGGAGGGGGCTGGCCTCTGTGGGGGAACGGAGTGATCTCTCACTCCACGGCTGGGACGAAGCCGCGAAAGGTGCCGTGGTCGCCGGGACGGTCGGGGGGACTCGTGGCGCGGGACTCAGGGTTCCCCATGCGGAGGCCCCCAGGCTCAGGCCCCTGGCAACGGAAGGCTGAGCAAGCAGGCCCGGGCCCGGGCCCGGCTTTCGGGGCTGGCCCGGCCCCAGCGGCCGGCGCCAGGGAGGGGACCCCCGGAGGCTGAGGAGCGGGAGGCGTCGGCCTCCCCGGGGCCCGCCTCCCGGAGCTCCTCCTGGCGGTGCCGGAACGCGCCGACACGCGATCCCGGACAGGGCCCCGGGGGCGCGGCCCTGCGGCCCTCTGGTGCCCGAAGTGTGTTCGCCGGGCGTTTTCCGGCCAATTCTCACGAGCGTTCTGCCCAAATCGGGATCGATTTGGGCAGAACGCTCGTGAGAATTGGCCGGCGTTGGGCAGCCCTGGTCAGCGCCCAGGGCCGCGTGGAGCAGGGCCCTTTCTCGCTCGGGGCATGGCGCGGCCACCCGGAAAACGAGCCGCGACGATGGGGCGCGGCCGGCGGCCCCGGCGCCGGGGAGTTTTCCCCGAGCAGAGTGGATGGAGGCGCCGTGGCCGGGCGTCCGCCTCCGCCGTGGCGGGCGGCCGGGGCGCCCGTGGAGGGGGCTGGCCTCTGTGGGGGAACGGAGTGATCTCTCACTCCACGGCTGGGACGAAGCCGCGAAAGGTGCCGTGGTCGCCGGGACGGTCGGGGGGACTCGTGGCGCGGGACTCAGGGTTCCCCATGCGGAGGCCCCCAGGCTCAGGCCCCTGGCAACGGAAGGCTGAGCAAGCAGGCCCGGGCCTGCCCCGGCTTTCGGGGCTGGCCCGGCCCCAGCGGCCGGCGCCAGGGAGGGGACCCCCGGAGGCTGAGGAGCGGGAGGCGTCGGCCTCCCCGGGGCCCGCCTCCCGGAGCTCCTCCTGGCGGTGCCGGAACGCGCCGACACGCGATCCCGGACAGGGCCCCGGGGGGGCGGCCCTGCGGCCCTGTGGTGCCCGAAGTGTGTTCGCCGGGCGTTTTCCGGCCAATTCTCACGAGCGTTCTGCCCAAATCGGGATCGATTTGGGCAGAACGCTCGTGAGAATTGGCCGGCGTTGGGCAGCCCTGGTCAGCGCCCAGGGCCGCGTGGAGCAGGGCCCTTTCTCGCTCGGGGCATGGCGCGGCCACCCGGAAAACGAGCCGCGACGATGGGGCGCGGCCGGCGGCCCCGGCGCCGGGGAGTTTTCCCCGAGCAGAGTGGATGGAGGCGCCGTGGCCGGGCGTCCGCCTCCGCCGTGGCGGGCGGCCGGGGCGCCCGTGGAGGGGGCTGGCCTCTGTGGGGGAACGGAGTGATCTCTCACTCCACGGCTGGGACGAAGCCGCGAAAGGTGCCGTGGTCGCCGGGACGGTCGGGGGGACTCGTGGCGCGGGACTCAGGGTTCCCCATGCGGAGGCCCCCAGGCTCAGGCCCCTGGCAACGGAAGGCTGAGCAAGCAGGCCCGGGCCCGGGCCCGGCTTTCGGGGCTGGCCCGGCCCCAGCGGCCGGCGCCAGGGAGGGGACCCCCGGAGGCTGAGGAGCGGGAGGCGTCGGCCTCCCCGGGGCCCGCCTCCCGGAGCTCCTCCTGGCGGTGCCGGAACGCGCCGACACGCGATCCCGGACAGGGCCCCGGGGGGGCGGCCCTGCGGCCCTCTGGTGCCCGAAGTGTGTTCGCCGGGCGTTTTCCGGCCAATTCTCACGAGCGTTCTGCCCAAATCGGGATCGATTTGGGCAGAACGCTCGTGAGAATTGGCCGGCGTTGGGCAGCCCTGGTCAGCGCCCAGGGCCGCGTGGAGCAGGGCCCTTTCTCGCTCGGGGCATGGCGCGGCCACCCGGAAAACGAGCCGCGACGATGGGGCGCGGCCGGCGGCCCCGGCGCCGGGGAGTTTTCCCCGAGCAGAGTGGATGGAGGCGCCGTGGCCGGGCGTCCGCCTCCGCCGTGGCGGGCGGCCGGGGCGCCCGTGGAGGGGGCTGGCCTCTGTGGGGGAACGGAGTGATCTCTCACTCCACGGCTGGGACGAAGCCGCGAAAGGTGCCGTGGTCGCCGGGACGGTCGGGGGGACTCGTGGCGCGTGACTCAGGGTTCCCCATGCGGAGGCCCCCAGGCTCAGGCCCCTGGCAACGGAAGGCTGAGCAAGCAGGCCCGGGCCCGGGCCCGGCTTTCGGGGCTGGCCCGGCCCCAGCGGCCGGCGCCAGGGAGGGGACCCCCGGAGGCTGAGGAGCGGGAGGCGTCGGCCTCCCCGGGGCCCGCTACCCGGAGCTCCTCCTGGCGGTGCCGGAACGCGCCGACACGCGATCCCGGACAGGGCCCCGGGGGGGGCGGCCCTGCGGCCCTCTGGTGCCCGAAGTGTGTTCGCCGGGCGTTTTCCGGCCAATTCTCACGAGCGTTCTGCCCAAATCGGGATCGATTTGGGCAGAACGCTCGTGAGAATTGGCCGGCGTTGGGCAGCCCTGGTCAGCGCCCAGGGCCGCGTGGAGCAGGGCCCTTTCTCGCTCGGGGCATGGCGCGGCCACCCGGAAAACGAGCCGGGACGATGGGGCGCGGCCGGCGGCCCCGGCGCCGGGGAGTTTTCCCCGAGCAGAGTGGATGGAGGCGCCGTGGCCGGGCGTCCGCCTCCGCCGTGGCGGGCGGCCGGGGCGCCCGTGGAGGGGGCTGGCCTCTGTGGGGGAACGGAGTGATCTCTCACTCCACGGCTGGGACGAAGCCGCGAAAGGTGCCGTGGTCGCCGGGACGGTCGGGGGGACTCGTGGCGCGGGACTCAGGGTTCCCCATGCGGAGGCCCCCAGGCTCAGGCCCCTGGCAACGGAAGGCTGAGCAAGCAGGCCCGGGCCCGGGCCCGGCTTTCGGGGCTGGCCCGGCCCCAGCGGCCGGCGCCAGGGAGGGGACCCCCGGAGGCTGAGGAGCGGGAGGCGTCGGCCTCCCCGGGGCCCGCCTCCCGGAGCTCCTCCTGGCGGTGCCGGAACGCGCCGACACGCGATCCCGGACAGGGCCCCGGGGGCGCGGCCCTGCGGCCCTCTGGTGCCCGAAGTGTGTTCGCCGGGCGTTTTCCGGCCAATTCTCACGAGCGTTCTGCCCAAATAGGGATCGATTTGGGCAGAACGCTCGTGAGAATTGGCCGGCGTTGGGCAGCCCTGGTCAGCGCCCAGGGCCGCGTGGAGCAGGGCCCTTTCTCGCTCGGGGCATGGCGCGGCCACCCGGAAAACGAGCCGCGACGATGGGGCGCGGCCGGCGGCCCCGGCGCCGGGGAGTTTTCCCCGAGCAGAGTGGATGGAGGCGCCGTGGCCGGGCGTCCGCCTCCGCCGTGGCGGGCGGCCGGGGCGCCCGTGGAGGGGGCTGGCCTCTGTGGGGGAACGGAGTGATCTCTCACTCCACGGCTGGGACGAAGCCGCGAAAAGTGCCGTGGTCGCCGGGACGGTCGGGGGGACTCGTGGCGCGGGACTCAGGGTTCCCCATGCGGAGGCCCCCAGGCTCAGGCCCCTGGCAACGGAAGGCTGAGCAAGCAGGCCCGGGCCCGGGCCCGGCTTTCGGGGCTGGCCCGGCCCCAGCGGCCGGCGCCAGGGAGGGGACCCCCGGAGGCTGAGGAGCGGGAGGCGTCGGCCTCCCCGGGGCCCGCCTCCCGGAGCTCCTCCTGGCGGTGCCGGAACGCGCCGACACGCGATCCCGGACAGGGCCCCGGGGGGGCGGCCCTGCGGCCCTGTGGTGCCCGAAGTGTGTTCGCCGGGCGTTTTCCGGCCAATTCTCACGAGCGTTCTGCCCAAATCGGGATCGATTTGGGCAGAACGCTCGTGAGAATTGGCCGGCGTTGGGCAGCCCTGGTCAGCGCCCAGGGCCGCGTGGAGCAGGGCCCTTTCTCGCTCGGGGCATGGCGCGGCCACCCGGAAAACGAGCCGCGACGATGGGGCGCGGCCGGCGGCCCCGGCGCCGGGGAGTATTCCCCGAGCAGAGTGGATGGAGGCGCCGTGGCCGGGCGTCCGCCTCCGCCGTGGCGGGCGGCCGGGGCGCCCGTGGAGGGGGCTGGCCTCTGTGGGGGAACGGAGTGATCTCTCACTCCACGGCTGGGACGAAGCCGCGAAAGGTGCCGTGGTCGCCGGGACGGTCGGGGGGACTCGTGGCGCGGGACACAGGGTTCCCCATGCGGAGGCCCCCAGGCTCAGGCCCCTGGCAACGGAAGGCTGAGCAAGCAGGCCCGGGCTCGGGCCCGGCTTTCGGGGCTGGCCCGGCCCCAGCGGCCGGCGCCAGGGAGGGGACCCCCGGAGGCTGAGGAGCGGGAGGCGTCTGCCTCCCCGGGGCCCGCCTCCCGGAGCTCCTCCTGGCGGTGCCGGAACGCGACGACACGCGATCCCGGACAGGGCCCCGGGGGGGCGGCCCTGCGGCCCTGTGGTGCCCGAAGTGTGTTCGCCGGGCGTTTTCCGGCCAATTCTCACGAGCGTTCTGCCCAAATCGGGATCGATTTGGGCAGAACGCTCGTGAGAATTGGCCGGCGTTGGGCAGCCCTGGTCAGCGCCCAGGGCCGCGTGGAGCAGGGCCCTTTCTCGCTCGGGGCATGGCGCGGCCACCCGGAAAACGAGCCGCGACGATGGGGCGCGGCCGGCGGCCCCGGCGCCGGGGAGTTTTCCCCGAGCAGAGTGGATGGAGGCGCCGTGGCCGGGCGTCCGCCTCCGCCGTGGCGGGCGGCCGGGGCGCCCGTGGAGGGGGCTGGCCTCTGTGGGGGAACGGAGGGATCTCTCACTCCACGGCTGGGACGAAGCCGCGAAAGGTGCCGTGGTCGCCGGGACGGTCAGGGGGACTCGTGGCGCGGGACTCAGGGTTCCCCATGCGGAGGCCCCCAGGCTCAGGCCCCTGGCAACGGAAGGCTGAGCAAGCAGGCCCGGGCCCGGGCCCGGCTTTCGGGGCTGGCCCGGCCCCAGCGGCCGGCGCCAGGGAGGGGACCCCCGGAGGCTGAGGAGCGCGAGGCGTCGGCCTCCCCGGGGCCCGCCTCCCGGAGCTCCTCCTGGCGGTGCCGGAACGCGCCGACACGCGATCCCGGACAGGGCCCCGGGGGCGCGGCCCTGCGGCCCTCTGGTGCCCGAAGTGTGTTCGCCGGGCGTTTTCCGGCCAATTCTCACGAGCGTTCTGCCCAAATCGGGATCGATTTGGGCAGAACGCTCGTGAGAATTGGCCGGCGTTGGGCAGCCCTGGTCAGCGCCCAGGGCCGCGTGGAGCAGGGCCCTTTCTCGCTCGGGGCATGGCGCGGCCACCCGGAAAACGAGCCGCGACGATGGGGCGCGGCCGGCGGCCCCGGCGCCGGGGAGTTTTCCCCGAGCAGAGTGGATGGAGGCGCCGTGGCCGGGCGTCCGCCTCCGCCGTGGCGGGCGGCCGGGGCGCCCGTGGAGGGGGCTGGCCTCTGTGGGGGAACGGAGTGATCTCTCACTCCACGGCTGGGACGAAGCCGCGAAAGGTGCCGTGGTCGCCGGGACGGTCGGGGGGACTCGTGGCGCGGGACTCAGGGTTCCCCATGCGGAGGCCCCCAGGCTCAGGCCCCTGGCAACGGAAGGCTGAGCAAGCAGGCCCGGGCCCGGGCCCGGCTTTCGGGGCTGGCCCGGCCCCAGCGGCCGGCGCCAGGGAGGGGACCCCCGGAGGCTGAGGAGCGGGAGGCGTCGGCCTCCCCGGGGCCCGCCTCCCGGAGCTCCTCCTGGCGGGGCCGGAACGCGCCGACACGCGATCCCGGACAGGGCCCGGGGGGGCGGCCCTGCGGCCCTCTGGTGCCCGAAGTGTGTTCGCCGGGCGTTTTCCGGCCAATTCTCACGAGCGTTCTGCCCAAATCGGGATCGATTTGGGCAGAACGCTCGTGAGAATTGGCCGGCGTTGGGCAGCCCTGGTCAGCGCCCAGGGCCGCGTGGAGCAGGGCCCTTTCTCGCTCGGGGCATGGCGCGGCCACCCGGAAAACGAGCCGCGACGATGGGGCGCGGCCGGCGGCCCCGGCGCCGGGGAGTTTTCCCCGAGCAGAGTGGATGGAGGCGCCGTGGCCGGGCGTCCGCCTCCGCCGTGGCGGGCGGCCGGGGCGCCCGTGGAGGGGGCTGGCCTCTGTGGGGGAACGGAGTGATCTCTCACTCCACGGCTGGGACGAAGCCGCGAAAGGTGCCGTGGTCGCCGGGACGGTCGGGGGGACTCGTGGCGCGGGACTCAGGGTTCCCCATGCGGAGGCCCCCAGGCTCAGGCCCCTGGCAACGGAAGGCTGAGCAAGCAGGCCCGGGCCCGGGCCCGGCTTTCGGGGCTGGCCCGGCCCCAGCGGCCGGCGCCAGGGAGGGGACCCCCGGAGGCTGAGGAGCGGGAGGCGTCGGCCTCCCCGGGGCCCGCCTCCCGGAGCTCCTCCTGGCGGTGCCGGAACGCGCCGACACGCGATCCCGGACAGGGCCCCGGGGGCGCGGCCCTGCGGACCTCTGGTGCCCGAAGTGTGTTCGCCGGGCGTTTTCCGGCCAATTCTCACGAGCGTTCTGCCCAAATCGGGATCGATTTGGGCAGAACGCTCGTGAGAATTGGCCGGCGTTGGGCAGCCCTGGTCAGCGCCCAGGGCCGCGTGGAGCAGGGCCCTTTCTCGCTCGGGGCATGGCGCGGCCACCCGGAAAACGAGCCGCGACGATGGGGCGCGGCCGGCGGCCCCGGCGCCGGGGAGTTTTCCCCGAGCAGAGTGGATGGAGGCGCCGTGGCCGGGCGTCCGCCTCCGCCGTGGCGGGCGGCCGGGGCGCCCGTGGAGGGGGCTGGCCTCTGTGGGGGAACGGAGTGATCTCTCACTCCACGGCTGGGACGAAGCCGCGAAAGGTGCCGTGGTCGCCGGGACGGTCGGGGGGACTCGTGGCGCGGGACTCAGGGTTCCCCATGCGGAGGCCCCCAGGCTCAGGCCCCTGGCAACGGAAGGCTGAGCAAGCAGGCCCGGGCCTGGGCCCGGCTTTCGGGGCTGGCCCGGCCCCAGCGGCCGGCGCCAGGGAGGGGACCCCCGGAGGCTGAGGAGCGGGAGGCGTCGGCCTCCCCGGGGCCCGCCTCCCGGAGCTCCTCCTGGCGGTGCCGGAACGCGCCGACACGCGATCCCGGACAGGGCCCCGGGGGGGCGGCCCTGCGGCCCTCTGGTGCCCGAAGTGTGTTCGCCGGGCGTTTTCCGGCCAATTCTCACGAGCGTTCTGCCCAAATCGGGATCGATTTGGGCAGAACGCTCGTGAGAATTGGCCGGCGTTGGGCAGCCCTGGTCAGCGCCCAGGGCCGCGTGGAGCAGGGCCCTTTCTCGCTCGGGGCATGGCGCGGCCACCCGGAAAACGAGCCGCGACGATGGGGCGCGGCCGGCGGCCCCGGCGCCGGGGAGTTTTCCCCGAGCAGAGTGGATGGAGGCGCCGTGGCCGGGCGTCCGCCTCCGCCGTGGCGGGCGGCCGGGGCGCCCGTGGAGGGGGCTGGCCTCTGTGGGGGAACGGAGTGATCTCTCACTCCACGGCTGGGACGAAGCCGCGAAAGGTGCCGTGGTCGCCGGGACGGTCGGGGGGACTCGTGGCGCGGGACTCAGGGTTCCCCATGCGGAGGCCCCCAGGCTCAGGCCCCTGGCAACGGAAGGCTGAGCAAGCAGGCCCGGGCCCGGGCCCGGCTTTCGGGGCTGGCCCGGCCCCAGCGGCCGGCGCCAGGGAGGGGACCCCCGGAGGCTGAGGAGCGGGAGGCGTCGGCCTCCCCGGGGCCCGCCTCCCGGAGCTCCTCCTGGCGGTGCCGGAACGCGCCGACACGCGATCCCGGACAGGGCCCCGGGGGGGCGGCCCTGCGGCCCTCTGGTGCCCGAAGTGTGTTCGCCGGGCGTTTTCCGGCCAATTCTCACGAGCGTTCTGCCCAAATCGGGATCGATTTGGGCAGAACGCTCGTGAGAATTGGCCGGCGTTGGGCAGCCCTGGTCAGCGCCCAGGGCCGCGTGGAGCAGGGCCCTTTCTCGCTCGGGGCATGGCGCGGCCACCCGGAAAACGAGCCGCGACGATGGGGCGCGGCCGGCGGCCCCGGCGCCGGGGAGTTTTCCCCGAGCAGAGTGGATGGAGGCGCCGTGGCCGGGCGTCCGCCTCCGCCGTGGCGGGCGGCCGGGGCGCCCGTGGAGGGGGCTGGCCTCTGTGGGGGAACGGAGTGATCTCTCACTCCACGGCTGGGACGAAGCCGCGAAAGGTGCCGTGGTCGCCGGGACGGTCGGGGGGACTCGTGGCGCGTGACTCAGGGTTCCCCATGCGGAGGCCCCCAGGCTCAGGCCCCTGGCAACGGAAGGCTGAGCAAGCAGGCCCGGGCCCGGGCCCGGCTTTCGGGGCTGGCCCGGCCCCAGCGGCCGGCGCCAGGGAGGGGACCCCCGGAGGCTGAGGAGCGGGAGGCGTCGGCCTCCCCGGGGCCCGCCTCCCGGAGCTCCTCCTGGCGGTGCCGGAACGCGCCGACACGCGATCCCGGACAGGGCCCCGGGGGGGCGGCCCTGCGGCCCTCTGGTGCCCGAAGTGTGTTCGCCGGGCGTTTTCCGGCCAATTCTCACGAGCGTTCTGCCCAAATCGGGATCGATTTGGGCAGAACGCTCGTGAGAATTGGCCGGCGTTGGGCAGCCCTGGTCAGCGCCCAGGGCCGCGTGGAGCAGGGCCCTTTCTCGCTCGGGGCATGGCGCGGCCACCCGGAAAACGAGCCGCGACGATGGGGCGCGGCCGGCGGCCCCGGCGCCGGGGAGTTTTCCCCGAGCAGAGTGGATGGAGGCGCCGTGGCCGGGCGTCCGCCTCCGCCGTGGCGGGCGGCCGGGGCGCCCGTGGAGGGGGCTGGCCTCTGTGGGGGAACGGAGTGATCTCTCACTCCACGGCTGGGACGAAGCCGCGAAAGGTGCCGTGGTCGCCGGGACGGTCGGGGGGACTCGTGGCGCGGGACTCAGGGTTCCCCATGCGGAGGCCCCCAGGCTCAGGCCCCTGGCAACGGAAGGCTGAGCAAGCAGGCCCGGGCCCGGGCCCGGCTTTCGGGGCTGGCCCGGCCCCAGCGGCCGGCGCCAGGGAGGGGACCCCCGGAGGCTGAGGAGCGGGAGGCGTCGGCCTCCCCGGGGCCCGCCTCCCGGAGCTCCTCCTGGCGGTGCCGGAACGCGGCACCCGGGGGGGCGGCCCTGCGGCCCTCTGGTGCCCGAAGTGTGTTCGCCGGGCGTTTTCCGGCCAATTCTCACGAGCGTTCTGCCCAAATCGGGATCGATTTGGGCAGAACGCTCGTGAGAATTGGCCGGCGTTGGGCAGCCCTGGTCAGCGCCCAGGGCCGCGTGGAGCAGGGCCCTTTCTCGCTCGGGGCATGGCGCGGCCACCCGGAAAACGAGCCGCGACGATGGGGCGCGGCCGGCGGCCCCGGCGCCGGGGAGTTTTCCCCGAGCAGAGTGGATGGAGGCGCCGTGGCCGGGCGTCCGCCTCCGCCGTGGCGGGCGGCCGGGGCGCCCGTGGAGGGGGCTGGCCTCTGTGGGGGAACGGAGTGATCTCTCACTCCACGGCTGGGACGAAGCCGCGAAAGGTGCCGTGGTCGCCGGGACGGTCGGGGGGACTCGTGGCGCGGGACTCAGGGTTCCCCATGCGGAGGCCCCCAGGCTCAGGCCCCTGGCAACGGAAGGCTGAGCAAGCAGGCCCGGGCTCGGGCCCGGCTTTCGGGGCTGGCCCGGCCCCAGCGGCCGGCGCCAGGGAGGGGACCCCCGGAGGCTGAGGAGCGGGAGGCGTCTGCCTCCCCGGGGCCCGCCTCCCGGAGCTCCTCCTGGCGGTGCCGGAACGCGACGACACGCGATCCCGGACAGGGCCCCGGGGGGGCGGCCCTGCGGCCCTCTGGTGCCCGAAGTGTGTTCGCCGGGCGTTTTCCGGCCAATTCTCACGAGCGTTCTGCCCAAATCGGGATCGATTTGGGCAGAACGCTCGTGAGAATTGGCCGGCGTTGGGCAGCCCTGGTCAGCGCCCAGGGCCGCGTGGAGCAGGGCCCTTTCTCGCTCGGGGCATGGCGCGGCCACCCGGAAAACGAGCCGCGACGATGGGGCGCGGCCGGCGGCCCCGGCGCCGGGGAGTTTTCCCCGAGCAGAGTGGATGGAGGCGCCGTGGCCGGGCGTCCGCCTCCGCCGTGGCGGGCGGCCGGGGCGCCCGTGGAGGGGGCTGGCCTCTGTGGGGGAACGGAGTGATCTCTCACTCCACGGCTGGGACGAAGCCGCGAAAGGTGCCGTGGTCGCCGGGACGGTCGGGGGGACTCGTGGCGCGGGACTCAGGGTTCCCCATGCGGAGGCCCCCAGGCTCAGGCCCCTGGCAACGGAAGGCTGAGCAAGCAGGCCCGGGCCCGGGCCCGGCTTTCGGGGCTGGCCCGGCCCCAGCGGCCGGCGCCAGGGAGGGGACCCCCGGAGGCTGAGGAGCGGGAGGCGTCGGCCTCCCCGGGGCCCGCCTCCCGGAGCTCCTCCTGGCGGTGCCGGAACGCGCCGACACGCGATCCCGGACAGGGCCCCGGGGGCGCGGCCCTGCGGCCCTCTGGTGCCCGAAGTGTGTTCGCCGGGCGTTTTCCGGCCAATTCTCACGAGCGTTCTGCCCAAATCGGGATCGATTTGGGCAGAACGCTCGTGAGAATTGGCCGGCGTTGGGCAGCCCTGGTCAGCGCCCAGGGCCGCGTGGAGCAGGGCCCTTTCTCGCTCGGGGCATGGCGCGGCCACCCGGAAAACGAGCCGCGACGATGGGGCGCGGCCGGCGGCCCCGGCGCCGGGGAGTTTTCCCCGAGCAGAGTGGATGGAGGCGCCGTGGCCGGGCGTCCGCCTCCGCCGTGGCGGGCGGCCGGGGCGCCCGTGGAGGGGGCTGGCCTCTGTGGGGGAACGGAGTGATCTCTCACTCCACGGCTGGGACGAAGCCGCGAAAGGTGCCGTGGTCGCCGGGACGGTCGGGGGGACTCGTGGCGCGGGACTCAGGGTTCCCCATGCGGAGGCCCCCAGGCTCAGGCCCCTGGCAACGGAAGGCTGAGCAAGCAGGCCCGGGCCCGGGCCCGGCTTTCGGGGCTGGCCCGGCCCCAGCGGCCGGCGCCAGGGAGGGGACCCCCGGAGGCTGAGGAGCGGGAGGCGTCGGCCTCCCCGGGGCCCGCCTCCCGGAGCTCCTCCTGGCGGTGCCGGAACGCGCCGACACGCGATCCCGGACAGGGCCCCGGGGGGGCGGCCCTGCGGCCCTCTGGTGCCCGAAGTGTGTTCGCCGGGCGTTTTCCGGCCAATTCTCACGAGCGTTCTGCCCAAATCGGGATCGATTTGGGCAGAACGCTCGTGAGAATTGGCCGGCGTTGGGCAGCCCTGGTCAGCGCCCAGGGCCGCGTGGAGCAGGGCCCTTTCTCGCTCGGGGCATGGCGCGGCCACCCGGAAAACGAGCCGCGACGATGGGGCGCGGCCGGCGGCCCCGGCGCCGGGGAGTTTTCCCCGAGCAGAGTGGATGGAGGCGCCGTGGCCGGGCGTCCGCCTCCGCCGTGGCGGGCGGCCGTGGCGCCCGTGGAGGGGGCTGGCCTCTGTGGGGGAACGGAGTGATCTCTCACTCCACGGCTGGGACGAAGCCGCGAAAGGTGCCGTGGTCGCAGGGACGGTCGGGGGGACTCGTGGCGCGGGACTCAGGGTTCCCCATGCGGAGGCCCCCAGGCTCAGGCCCCTGGCAACGGAAGGCTGAGCAAGCAGGCCCGGGCCCGGGCCCGGCTTTCGGGGCTGGCCCGGCCCCAGCGGCCGGCGCCAGGGAGGGGACCCCCGGAGGCTGAGGAGCGGGAGGCGTCGGCCTCCCCGGGGCCCGCCTCCCGGAGCTCCTCCTGGCGGTGCCGGAACGCGCCGACACGCGATCCCGGACAGGGCCCCGGGGGGGCGGCCCTGCGGCCCTCTGGTGCCCGAAGTGTGTTCGCCGGGCGTTTTCCGGCCAATTCTCACGAGCGTTCTGCCCAAATCGGGATCGATTTGTGCAGAACGCTCGTGAGAATTGGCCGGCGTTGGGCAGCCCTGGTCAGCGCCCAGGGCCGCGTGGAGCAGGGCCCTTTCTCGCTCGGGGCATGGCGCGGCCACCCGGAAAACGAGCCGCGACGATGGGGCGCGGCCGGCGGCCCCGGCGCCGGGGAGTTTTCCCCGAGCAGAGTGGATGGAGGCGCCGTGGCCGGGCGTCCGCCTCCGCCGTGGCGGGCGGCCGGGGCGCCCGTGGAGGGGGCTGGCCTCTGTGGGGGAACGGAGTGATCTCTCACTCCACGGCTGGGACGAAGCCGCGAAAGGTGCCGTGGTCGCCGGGACGGTCGGGGGGACTCGTGGCGCGGGACTCAGGGTTCCCCATGCGGAGGCCCCCAGGCTCAGGCCCCTGGCAACGGAAGGCTGAGCAAGCAGTCCCGGGCTCGGGCCCGGCTTTCGGGGCTGGCCCGGCCCCAGCGGCCGGCGCCAGGGAGGGGACCCCCGGAGGCTGAGGAGCGGGAGGCGTCTGCCTCCCCGGGGCCCGCCTCCCGGAGCTCCTCCTGGCGGTGCCGGAACGCGACGACACGCGATCCCGGACAGGGCCCCGGGGGGGCGGCCCTGCGGCCCTGTGGTGCCCGAAGTGTGTTCGCCGGGCGTTTTCCGGCCAATTCTCACGAGCGTTCTGCCCAAATCGGGATCGATTTGGGCAGAACGCTCGTGAGAATTGGCCGGCGTTGGGCAGCCCTGGTCAGCACCCAGGGCCGCGTGGAGCAGGGCCCTTTCTCGCTCGGGGCATGGCGCGGCCACCCGGAAAACGAGCCGCGACGATGGGGCGCGGCCGGCGGCCCCGGCGCCGGGGAGTTTTCCCCGAGAGGAGTGGATGGAGGCGCCGTGGCCGGGCGTCCACCTCCGCCGTGGCGGGCGGCCGGGGCGCCCGTGGAGGGGGCTGGCCTCTGTGGGGGAACGGAGTGATCTCTCACTCCACGGCTGGGACGAAGCCGCGAAAGGTGCCGTGGTCGCCGGGACGGTCGGGGGGACTCGTGGCGCGGGACTCAGGGTTCCCCATGTGGAGGCCCCCAGGCTCAGGCCCCTGGCAACGGAAGGCTGAGCAAGCAGGCCCGGGCCCGGGCCCGGCTTTCGGGGCTGGCCCGGCCCCAGCGGCCGGCGCCAGGGAGGGGACCCCCGGAGGCTGAGGAGCGGGAGGCGTCGGCCTCCCCGGGGCCCGCCTCCCGGAGCTCCTCCTGGCGGTGCCGGAACGCGCCGACACGCGATCCCGGACAGGGCCCCGGGGGGGCGGCCCTGCGGCCCTCTGGTGCCCGAAGTGTGTTCGCCGGGCGTTTTCCGGCCAATTCTCACGAGCGTTATGCCCAAAACGGGATCGATTTTGTCAGAACGCTCGTGAGAATTGGCCGGCGTTGGGCAGCCCTGGTCAGCGCCCAGTTCCGCGTGGAGCAGGGCCCTTTCTCGCTCGGGGCATGTCGCGGCCACCCGGAAAACGAGCCGTGACGATGGGGCGCGGCCGGCCGCCGAGGCGCCGGGGAGTTTTCCCCGAGCAGAGTGGATGGAGGCGCCGTGGCCGGGCGTCCGCCTCCGCCGTGGCGGGCGGTCGGGGCGCCCCTGGATGGGGCTGGCCTCTGTGGGGAAACGGACTGGTCTCTCACTCCGCGGGTAGGACGAAGCCGCGAAAGGTGCCGTTGTGGCCTGGACGGTTGGGGGACTCGTGGCGCGGGACTCAGGGTTCCCCATGGGGAGGCCCCCAGGCTCAGGCCCCTGGCAACGGAAGGCTGAGCAAGCAGGCCCGGGCCCGGGCCCGGCTTTCGGGGCTGGCCCGGCCCCAGCTGCCGGCGCCAGGGAGGGGACTACCGGAGGCTGAGGAGCGGGAGGCGTCGGCCTCCCCGCGGCACGCCTCCCGGAGCTCCTCCTGGCGCTGCCGGAACGCGACGACACGCGATCCCGGACAGGGCCCCAGGGGGGCCGCCCTGCGGCCCTGTGGTGCCCGAAGTGTGTTCGCCGGGCGTTTTCCGGCCAATTCTCACGAGCGTTCTGCCCAAATCGGGATCGATTTGGGCAGAACGCTCGTGAGAATTGGCCGGCGTTGGGCAGCCCTTGTCAGCGCCCAGTTCCGCATGGAGCACGGCCCTTTCTCGCTCGGGGCATGTCGCGGCCACCCGGAAAACGAGCCGCGACGATGGGGCGCGGCCGGCAGCCGCGGCACCGTGGAGTTTTCCCCGAGCAGAGTGGATGGAGGCGCCGTGGTCGGGCGTCCGCCTCCGCCGTGGCGGGCGGCCGGGGCGCCCCTGGAGGGGGCTGGCCTCTGTGGGGAAACGGACTGTCTCTCACTCCGCGGCTAGGACGAAGCCGCGAAAGGTGCCGTTGTGGCCGGGACGGTCGGGGGACTCGTGGCGCGGGACTCAGGGTTCCCCATGGGGAGGCCCCCAGGTTCAGGCCCCTGGCAACGGAAGGCTGAGCAAGCAGGCCCGGGCCCGGGTCCGGCTTTCGGGGCTGGCCCGGCCCCAGCTGCCGGCGCCAGGGAGGGGACCCCCGGAGGCTGAGGAGCGGGAGGCGTCGGCCTCCCCGCGGCACGCCTCCCGGAGCTCCTCCTGGCGGTGCCGGAACGCGACGACACGCGGTCCCGGACAGGGCCCCGGGGGGGCCGCCCTGCGGCCCTGTGGTGCCCGAAGTGTGTTCGCCGGACGTTTTCCGGCCAATTCTCACGAGCGTTCTGCCCAAATCCGGATCGATTTGGGCAGAACGCTCGTGAGAATTGGCCGGCGTTGGGCAGCCCTGGTCAGCGCCCAGTTCCGCGTGGAGCAGGGCCCTTTCTCGCTCGGGGCATGTCGCGGCCACCCGGAAAACGAGCCGCGACGATGGGGCGCGGCCGGCAGCCTCGGCGCCGGGGAGTTTTCCCCGAGCAGAGTGGATGGAGGCGCCGTGGCCGGGCGTCCGCCTCCGCCGTGGCGGGCGGCCGGGGCGCCCCTGGAGGGGGCTGGCCTCTGTGTGGAAACGGACTGCTCTCTCACTCCGCGGCTAGGACGAAGCCGCGAAAGGTGCCGTTGTGGCCGGGACGGTCGGGGGACTCGTGGCGCGGGACTCAGGGTTCCCCATGGGGAGGCCCCCAGGCTCAGGCCCCTGGCAACGGAAGGCTGAGCAAGCAGGCCCGGGCCCGGGCCCGGCTATCGGGGCTGGCCCGGCCCCAGCTGCCGGCGCCAGGGAGGGGACCCCCGGAGGCTGAGGAGCGGGAGGCGTCGGCCTCCCCGCGGCACGCCTCCCGGAGCTCCTCCTGGCGGTGCCGGAACGCGACGACACGCGGTCCCGGACAGGGCCCCTAAGGGCCGCCCTGCGGCCCTGTGGTGCCCGAAGTGTGTTCGCCGGGCGTTATCCGGCCAATTCTCACGAGCGTTCTGCCCAAATCGGGATCGATTTGGGCAGAACGCTCGTGAGAATTGGCCGGCGTTGGGCAGCCCTGGTCAGCGCCCAGTTCCGCGTGAAGCAGGGCCCTTTCTCGCTCGGGGCATGTCGCGGCCACCCGGAAAACGAGCCGTGACGATGGGGCGCGGCCGGCCGCCGAGGCGCCGGGGAGTTTTCCCCGAGCAGAGTGGATGGAGGCGCCGTGGCCGGGCGTCCGCCTCCGCCGTGGCGGGCGGTCGGGGCGCCCCTGGAGGGGGCTGGCCTCTGTGGGGAAACGGACTGGTCTCTCACTCCGCGGGTAGGACGAAGCCGCGAAAGGTGCCGTTGTGGCCTGGACGGTTGGGGGACTCGTGGCGCGGGACTCAGGGTTCCCCATGGGGAGGCCCCCAGGCTCAGGCCCCTGGCAACGGAAGGCTGAGCAAGCAGGCCCGGGCCCGGGCCCGGCTTTCGGGGCTGGCCCGGCCCCAGCTGCCGGCGCCAGGGAGGGGACTACCGGAGGCTGAGGAGCGGGAGGCGTCGGCCTCCCCGCGGCACGCCTCCCGGAGCTCCTCCTGGCGCTGCCGGAACGCGACGACACGCGGTCCCGGACAGGGCCCCGGGGGGGGCCGCCCTGCGGCCTTGTGGTTCCCGAAGTGTGTTCGCCGGGCGTTTTCCGGCCAATTCTCACGAGCGTTCTGCCCAAATCGGGATCGATTTGGGCAGAACGCTCGTGAGAATTGGCCGGCGTTCGGCAGCCCTGGTCAGCGCCCAGTTCCGCGTGGAGCACGGCCCTTTCTCGCTCGGGGCATGTCGCGGCCACCCGGAAAACGAGCCGCGACGATGGGGCGCGGCCGGCAGCCGCGGCACCGTGGAGTTTTCCCCGAGCAGAGTGGATGGAGGCGCCGTGGTCGGGCGTCCGCCTCCGCCGTGGCGGGCGGCCGGGGCGCCCCTGGAGGGGGCTGGCCTCTGTGGGGAAACGGACTGGTCTCTAACTCCTCGGCTAGGACGAAGCCGCGAAGGTGCCGTTGTGGCCGGGACGGTCGGGGGACTCGTGGCGCGGGACTCAGGGTTCCCCGTAGGGAGGCCCCCAGGCTCAGGCCCCTGGCAACGGAAGGCTGAGCAAGCAGGCCCGGGCCCGGGCCCGGCTTTCGGGGCTGGCCCGGCCCCAGCTGCCGGCGCCAAGGAGGGGACCCCCGGAGGCTGAGGAGCGGGAGGCGTCGTCTTCCCGGCGGCACGCCTCCCGGAGCTCCTCCTGGCGGTGCCGGAACGCGACGACACGCGATCCCGGACAGGGCCCCGGGGGGGGCCGCCCTGCGGCCTTGTGGTGCCCGAAGTGTGTTCGCCGGGCGTTTTCCGGCCAATTCTCACGAGCGTTCTGCCCAAATCGGGATCGATTTGGGCAGAACGCTCGTGAGAATTGGCCGGCGTTGGGCAGCCCTGGTCAGCGCCCAGTTCCGCGTGGAGCAGGGCCCTTTCTCGCTCGGGGAATGTCGTGGCCACCCGGAAAACGAGCCGCGACGATGGGGCGCGGCCGGCAGCCGCGGCGCCGGGGAGTTTTCCCCGAGCAGAGTGGATGGAGGCGCCGTGGCCGGGCGTCCGCCTCCGCCGTGGCGGGCGGCCGGGGCGCCCCTGGAGGGGGCTGGCCTCTGTGGGGAAACGGACTGGTCTCTCACTCCGCGGCTAGGACGAAGCCGCGAAAGGTGCCGTTGTCGCCGGGACGGTCGGGGGACTCGTGGCGCGGGACTCAGAGTTCCCCGTGGGGAGGCCCCAGGCTCAGGACCCTGGCAACGGAAGGCTGAGCAAGCAGGCCCGGGTCCGGGCTCGGCTTTCGGGGCTGGCCCGGCCCCAGCTGCCGGCGCCAGGGAGGGGACCCCCGGAGGCTGAGGAGCGGGAGGCGTCGGCCTCCCCGCGGCACGCCTCCCGGAGCTCCTCCTGGCGCTGCCGGAACGCGACGACACGCGGTCCCGGAGAGGGCCCAGGGAGGGGCCGCCCTGTGGCCCTGTGGTGCCCGAAGTGTGTTCGCCGTGCGTTTTCCGGCCAATTCTCACGAGCGTTCTGCCCAAAACGGGATCGATTTGGTCAGAACGCTCGTGAGAATTGGCCGGCGTTGGGCAGCCCTGGTCAGCGCCCAGTTCCGCGTGGAGCAGGGCCCTTTCTCGCTCGGGGCATGTCGCGGCCACCCGGAAAACGAGCCGTGACGATGGGGCGCGGCCGGCCGCCGAGGCGCCGGGGAGTTTTCCCCGAGCAGAGTGGATGGAGGCGCCGTGGCCGGGCGTCCGCCTCCGCCGTGGCGGGCGGTCGGGGCGCCCCTGGAGGGGGCTGGCCTCTGTGGGGAAACGGACTGGTCTCTCACTCCGCGGATAGGACGAAGCCGCGAAAGGTGCCGTTGTGGCCTGGACGGTTGGGGGACTCGTGGCGCGGGACTCAGGGTTCCCCATGGGGAGGCCCCCAGGCTCAGGCCCCTGGCAAAGGAAGGCTGAGCAAGCAGGCCCGGGCCCGGGCCCGGCTTTCGGGGCTGGCCCGGCCCCAGCTGCCGGCGCCAGGGAGGGGACTACCGGAGGCTGAGGAGCGGGAGGCGTCGGCCTCCCCGCGGCACGCCTCCCAGAGCTCCTCCTGGCGCTGCCGGAACGCGACGACACGCGATCCCGTACAGGGCCCCAGGGGGGCCGCCCTGCGGCCCTGTGGTGCCCGAAGTGTGTTCGCCGGGCGTTTTCCGGCCAATTCTCACGAGCGTTCTGCCCAAATCGGGATCGATTTGGGCAGAACGCTCGTGAGAATTGGCCGGCGTTGGGCAGCCCTTGTCAGCGCCCAGTTCCGCATGGAGCACGGCCCTTTCTCGCTCGGGGCATGTCGCGGCCACCCGGAAAACGAGCCGCGACGATGGGGCGCGGCCGGCAGCCGCGGCACCGTGGAGTTTTCCCCGAGCAGAGTGGATGGAGGCGCCGTGGTCGGGCGTCCGCCTCCGCCGTGGCGGGCGGCCGGGGCGCCCCTGGAGGGGGCTGGCCTCTGTGGGGAAACGGACTGTCTCTCACTCCGCGGCTAGGACGAAGCCGCGAAAGGTGCCGTTGTGGCCGGGACGGTCGGGGGACTCGTGGCGCGGGACTCAGGGTTCCCCATGGGGAGGCCCCCAGGTTCAGGCCCCTGGCAACGGAAGGCTGAGCAAGCAGGCCCGGGCCCGGGTCCGGCTTTCGGGGCTGGCCCGGCCCCAGCTGCCGGCGCCAGGGAGGGGACCCCCGGAGGCTGAGGAGCGGGAGGCGTCGGCCTCCCCGCGGCACGCCTCCCAGAGCTCCTCCTGGCGGTGCCGGAACGCGACGACACGCGGTCCCGGACAGGGCCCCGGGGGGGCCGCCCTGCGGCCCTGTGGTGCCCGAAGTGTGTTCGCCGGGCGTTTTCCGGCCAATTCATACGAGCGTTCTGCCCAAATCGGGATCGATTTGGGCAGAACGCTCGTGAGAATTGGCCGGCGTTGGGCAGCCCTGGTCAGCGCCGAGTTCCGCGTGGAGCAGGGCCCTTTCTCGCTCGGGGCATGTCGTGGCCACCCGGAAAACGAGCCGCGACGATCGGGCGCGGCCGGCAGCCGCGGCGCCGGGGAGTTTTCCCCGAGCAGAGTGGATGGAGGCGCCGTGGCCGGGCGTCCGCCTCCGCCGTGGCGGGCGGCCGGGGCGCCCCTGGAGGGGGCTGGCCTCTGTGGGGAAACGGACTGGTCTCTCACTCCGCGGCTAGGACGAAGCCGCGAAAGGTGCCATTGTCGCCGGGACGGTCGGGGGACTCGTGGCGCGGGACTCAGGGTTCCCCGTGGGGAGGCCCCAGGCTCAGGACCCTGGCAACGGAAGGCTGAGCAAGCAGGCCCGGGCCCGGGCCCGGCTTTCGGGGCTGGCCCGGCCCCAGCTGCCGGCGCCAGGGAGGGGACCCCCGGAGGCTGAGGAGCGGGAGGCGTCGGCCTCCCCGCGGCACGCCTCCCGGAGCTCCTCCTGGCGGTGCCGGAACGCGACGACACGCGGTCCCGGACAGGGCCCCGGGGGGGGGCCTCCCTGCGGCCCTGTGGTGCTCGAAGTGTGTTCGCCGGGCGTTTTCCGGCCAATTCTCACGAGCGTTCTGCCCAAATCGGGATCGATTTGGGCAGAACGCTCGTGAGAATTGGCCGGCGTTGGGCAGCCCTGGTCAGCGCCCAGTTCCGCGTGGAGCAGGGCCCTTTCTCGCTCGGGGCATGTCGCGGCCACCCGGAAAACGAGCCGTGACGATGGGGCGCGGCCGGCCGCCGCGGCGCTGGAGAGTTTTCCCCGAGCAGAGTGGATGGAGGCGCCGTGGCCGGGCGGCCGCCTCCGCCGTGGCGGGCGGCCGGGGCGCCCCTGGAGGGGGCTGGCCTCTGTGGGGAAACGGACTGGTCTCTCACTCCGCGGCTAGGACGAAGCCGCGAAAGGTGCCGTTGTGGCCGGGACGGTCGGTGGACTCGTGGCGCGGGACTCAGGGTTCCCCGTGTGGAGGCCCCAGGCTCAGTACCCTGGCAACGGAAGGCTGAGCAAGCAGGCCCGGGCCCGGGCCCGGCTTTCGGGGCTGGCCCGGCCCCAGCTGCCGGCGCCAGGGAGGGGACCCCCGGAAGCTGAGGAGCGGGAGGCGTCGGCCTCCCCGCGGCACGCCTCCCGGAGCTCCTCCTGGCGGTGCCGGAACGCGACGACACGCGGTCCCGGACAGGGCCCCGGGGGGGGCCGCCCTGCGGCCCTGTGGTGCCCGAAGTGTGTTCGCCGGGCCTTTTCCGGCCAATTCTCACGAGCGTTCTGCCCAAATCGGGATCGATTTGGGCAGAACGCTCGTGAGAATTGGCCGGCGTTGGGCAGCCCTGGTCAGCGCCAAGTTCCGCGTGGAGCAGGGCCCTTTCTCGCTCGGGGCATGTCGCGGCCACCCGAAAACGAGCCGTGACGATGGGGCGCGGCCGACCGCCGCGGCGCCGGGGAGTTTTCCCCGAGCAGAGTGGATGGAGGCGCCGTGGCCGGGCGTCCTCCTCCGCCGTGGCGGGCGGCCGCGGCGCCCCTCAGGGGGCTGGCCTCTGTGGGGAAACGGACTGGTCTCTCACTCCGCGGCTAGGACGAAGCCGCGAAAGGTGCCGTTGTCGCCGGGACGGTCGGGGGACTCGTGGCGCGGGACTCAGGGTTCCCCGTGGGGAGGCCCCAGGCTCAGGACCCTGGCAACGGAAGGCTGAGCAAGCAGGCCCGGGCCCGGGCCTGGCTTTCGGGGCTGGCCCGGCCCCAGCTGCCGGCGCCAGGGAGGGGACCCCCGGAGGCTGAGGAGCGGGAGGCGTCGGCCTCCCCGCGGCACGCCTCCCGGAGCTCCTCCTGGCGGTGCCGGAACGCGACGACACAAGGTCCCGGACAGGGCCCCGGGGGGGGCCGCCCTGCGGCCCTGTGGTGCCCGAAGTGTGTTCGCCGGTCGTTTTCCGGCCAATTCTCATGAGCGTTCTGCCCAAATCGGGATCGATTTGGGCAGAACGCTCGTGAGAATTGGCCGGCGTTGGGCAGCCCTGGTCAGCGCCCAGTTCCGCGTGGAGCAGGGCCCTTTCTCGCTCGGGGCATGTCGCGGCCACCCGGAAAACGAGCCGTGACGATGGGGCGCGGCCGGCCGCCGCGGCGCCGGGGAGTTTTCCCCGAGCAGAGTGGATGGAGGCGCCGTGGCCGGGCGTCCGCCGCCGCCGTGGCGGGCGGCCGGTGCGCCCCTGGAGGGGGCTGGCCTCTGTGGGGAAACGGACTGGTCTCTCACTCCGCGGCTAGGACGAAGCCGCGAAAGGTGCCGTTGTGGCCGGGACGGTCGGGGGACTCGTGGCGCGGGACTCAGGGTTCCCCGTGTGGAGGACCCAGGCTCAGGACCCTGGCAACGGAAGGCTGAGCAAGCAGGCCCGGGCCCGGGCCCGGCTTTCGGGGCTGGCCCGGCCCCAGCTGCCGGCGCCAGGGAGGGGACCCCCGGAGGCTGAGGAGCGGGAGGCGTCGGCCTCCCCGCGCCACGCATCCCGGAGCTCCTCCTGGCGGTGCCGGAACGCGACGACACGCGGTCCCGGACAGGGCCACGGGGGGGGCCGCCCTGCGGCCCTGTGGTGCCCGAAGTGTGTTCGCCGGGCGTTTATCGGCCAATTCTCACGAGCGTTCTGCCCAAATCGGGATCGATTTGGGCAGAACGCTCGTGAGAATTGGCCGGCGTTGGGCAGCCCTGGTCAGCGCCCAGTTCCGCGTGGAGCAGGGCCCTTTCTCGCTCGGGGCATGTCGCGGCCACCCGGAAAACGAGCCGTGACGATGGGGCGCGGCCGGCCGCCGCGGCGCCGGGGAGTTTTCCCCGAGCAGAGTGGATGGAGGCGCCGTGGCCGGGCGTCCGCCTCCGCCGTGGCGGGCGGCCGGGGCGCCCCTGGAGGGGGCTGGCCTCTGTGGGGAAACGGACTGGTCTCTCACTCCGCGGCTAGGACGAAGCCGCGAAAGGTGCCGTTGTGGCCGGGACGGTTGGGGGACTCGTGGCGCGGGACTCAGGTTTCCCCATGGGGAGGCCCCCAGGCTCAGGCCCCTGGCAACGGAAGGCTGAGCAAGCAGTCCCGGGCCCGGGCCCGGCTTTCGGGGCTGGCCCGGCCCCAGCTGCCGGCGCCAGGGAGGGGACCCCCGGAGGCTGAGGAGCGGGAGGCATCGGCCTCCCCGCGGCACGCCTCCCGGAGCTCCTCCTGGCGGTGCCGGAACGCGACGACACGCGATCCCGGACAGGGCCCCGGGGGGGGCCGCCCTGCGGCCTTGTGGTTCCCGAAGTGTGTTCGCCGGGCGTTTTCCGGCCAATTCTCACGAGCGTTCTGCCCAAATCGGGATCGATTTGGGCAGAACGCTCGTGAGAATTGGCCGGCGTTGGGCAGCCCTGGTCAGCGCCCAGTTCCGCGTGGAGCACGGCCCTTTCTCGCTCGGGGCATGTCGCGGCCACCCGGAAAACGAGCCGCGACGATGGGGCGCGGCCGGCAGCCGCGGCACCGTGGAGTTTTCCCCGAGCAGAGTGGATGGAGGCGCCGTGGTCGGGCGTCCGCCTCCGCCGTGGCGGGCGGCCGGGGCGCCCCTGGAGGGGGCTGGCCTCTGTGGGGAAACGGACTGGTCTCTCACTCCTCGGCTAGGACGAAGCCGCGAAGGTGCCGTTGTGGCCGGGACGGTCGGGGGACTCGTGGCGCGGGACTCAGGGTTCCCCGTGGGGAGGCCCCCAGGCTCAGGCCCCTGGCAACGGAAGGCTGAGCAAGCAGGCCCGGGCCCGGGCCGGGCTTTCGGGGCTGGCCCGGCCCCAGCTGCCGGCGCCAAGGAGGGGACCCCCGGAGGCTGAGGAGCGGGAGGCGTCGGCTTCCCCGCGGCACGCCTCCCGGAGCTCCTCCTGGCGGTGCCGGAACGCGACGACACGCGATCCCGGACAGGGCCCCGGGGGGGGCCGCCCTGCGGCCTTGTGGTGCCCGAAGTGTGTTCGCCGGGCGTTTTCCGGCCAATTCTCACGAGCGTTCTGCCCAAATCGGGATCGATTTGGGCAGAACGCTCGTGAGAATTGGCCGGCGTTGGGCAGCCCTGGTCAGCGCCCAGTTCCGCGTGGAGCAGGGCCCTTTCTCGCTCGGGGCATGTCGTGGCCACCCGGAAAACGAGCCGCGACGATGGGGCGCGGCCGGCAGCCGCGGCGCCGGGGAGTTTTCCCCGAGCAGAGTGGATGGAGGCGCCGTGGCCGGGCGTCCGCCTCCGCCGTGGCGGGCGGCCGGGGCGCCCCTGGAGGGGGCTGGCCTCTGTGGGGAAACGGACTGGTCTCTCACTCCGCGGCTAGGACGAAGCCGCGAAAGGTGCCGTTGTCGCCGGGACGGTCGGGGGACTCGTGGCGCGGGACTCAGAGTTCCCCGTGGGGAGGCCCCAGGCTCAGGACCCTGGCAACGGAAGGCTGAGCAAGCAGGCCCGGGTCCGGGCTCGGCTTTCGGGGCTGGCCCGGCCCCAGCTGCCGGCGCCAGGGAGGGGACCCCCGGAGGCTGAGGAGCGGGAGGCGTCGGCCTCCCCGCGGCACGCCTCCCGGAGCTCCTCCTGGCGCTGCCGGAACGCGACGACACGCGGTCCCGGACAGGGCCCAGGGAGGGGCCGCCCTGCGGCCCTGTGGTGCCCGAAGTGTGTTCGCCGTGCGTTTTCCGGCCAATTCTCACGAGCGTTCTGCCCAAAACGGGATCGATTTGGTCAGAATGCTCGTGAGAATTGGCCGGCGTTGGGCAGCCCTGGTCAGCGCCCAGTTCCGCGTGGAGCAGGGCCCTTTCTCGCTCGGGGCATGTCGCGGCCACCCGGAAAACGAGCCGTGACGATGGGGCGCGGCCGGCCGCCGAGGCGCCGGGGAGTTTTCCCCGAGCAGAGTGGATGGAGGCGCCGTGGCCGGGCGTCCGCCTCCGCCGTGGCGGGCGGTCGGGGCGCCCCTGGAGGGGGCTGGCCTCTGTGGGGAAACGGACTGGTCTCTCACTCCGCGGGTAGGACGAAGCCGCGAAAGGTGCCGTTGTGGCCTGGACGGTTGGGGGACTCGTGGCGCGGGACTCAGGGTTCCCCATGGGGAGGCCCCCAGGCTCAGGCCCCTGGCAACGGAAGGCTGAGCAAGCAGGCCCGGGCCCGGGCCCGGCTTTCGGGGCTGGCCCGGCCCCAGCTGCCGGCGCCAGGGAGGGGACCCCCGGAGGCTGAGGAGCGGGAGGTGTCGGCCTCCCCGCGGCACGCCTCCCGGAGCTCCTCCTGGCGCTGCCGGAACGCGACGACACGCGATCCCGGACAGGGCCCCGGAGGGGGCCGCCCTGCGGCCTTGTAGTACCGGAAGTGTGTTCGCCGGGCGTTTTCCGGCCAATTCTCACGAGCGTTCTGCCCAAATCGGGATCGATTTGGGCAGAACGCTCGTGAGAATTGGCCGGCGTTGGGCAGCCCTGGTCAGCGCCGAGTTCCGCGTGGAGCAGGGCCCTTTCTCGCTCGGGGCATGTCGTGGCCACCCGGAAAACGAGCCGCGACGATCGGGCGCGGCCGGCAGCCGCGGCGCCGGGGAGTTTTCCCCGAACAGAGTGGATGGAGGCGCCGTGGCCGGGCGTCCGCCTCCGCCGTGGCGGGCGGCCGGGGCGCCCCTGGAGGGGGCTGGCCTCTGTGGGGAAACGGACTGGTCTCTCACTCCGCGGCTAGGACGAAGCCGCGAAAGGTGCCATTGTCGCCGGGACGGTCGGGGGACTCGTGGCGCGGGACTCAGGGTTCCCCGTGGGGAGGCCCCAGGCTCAGGACCCTGGCAACGGAAGGCTGAGCAAGCAGGCCCGGGCCCGGGCCCGGCTTTCGGGGCTGGCCCGGCCCCAGCTGCCAGCGCCAGGGAGGGGACCCCCGGAGGCTGAGGAGCGGGAGGCGTCGGCCTCCCCGCGGCACGCCTCCCGGAGCTCCTCCTGGCCGTGCCGGAACGCGACGACACGCGGTCCCGGACAGTGCCCCGGGGGGGGCCGCCCTGCGGCCCTGTGGTGCCCGAAGTGTGTTCGCCGGGCGTTTTCCGGCCAATTCTCACGAGCGTTCTGCCCAAATCGGGATCGATTTGGGCAGAACGCTCGTGAGAATTGGCCGGCGTTGGGCAGCCCTGGTCAGCGCCCAGTTCCGCGTGGAGCAGGGCCCTTTCTCGCTCGGGGCATGTCGCGGCCACCCGGAAAACGAGCCGTGACGATGGGGCGCGGCCGGCCGCCGCGGCGCCGGGGAGTTTTCCCTGAGCAGAGTGGATGGAGGCGCCGTGGCCGGGCGTCCGCCTCCGCCGTGGCGGGCGGCCGGGGCGCCCCTGGAGGGGGCTGGCCTCTGTGGGGAAACGGACTTGTCTCTCACTCCGCGACTAGGACGAAGCCGTGAAAGGTGCCGTTGTGGCCGGGACGGTCGGGGGACTCGTGGCGCGGGACTCAGGGTTCCCCATGGGGAGGCCCCAAGGCTCAGGCCCCTGGGAACGGAAGGCTGAGCAAGCAGGCCCGGGCCCGGGCCCGGCTTTCGGGGCTGGCCCGGCCCCAGCTGCCGGCGCCAGGGAGGGGACCCCCGGAGGCTGAGGAGCGGGAGGTGTCGGCCTCCCCGCGGCACGCCTCCCGGAGCCCCTCCTGGCGGTGCCGGAACGCGACGACACGCGATCCCGGACAGGGCCCCGGAGGGGGCCGCCCTGCGGCCTTGTAGTACCGGAAGTGTGTTCGCCGGGCGTTTTCCGGCCAATTCTCACGAGCGTTCTGCCCAAATCGGGATCGATTTGGGCAGAACGCTCGTGAGAATTGGCCGGCGTTGGGCAGCCCTGGTCAGCGCCGAGTTCCGCGTGGAGCAGGGCCCTTTCTCGCTCGGGGCATGTCGTGGCCACCCGGAAAACGAGCCGCGACGATCGGGCGCGGCCGGCAGCCGCGGCGCCGGGGAGTTTTCCCCGAGCAGAGTGGATGGATGCGCCGTGGCCGGGCGTCCGCCTCCGCCGTGGCGGGCGGCCGGGGCGCCCCTGGAGGGGGCTGGCCTCTGTGGGGAAACGGACTGGTCTCTCACTCCGCGGCTAGGACGAAGCCGCGAAAGGTGCCATTGTCGCCGGGACGGTCGGGGGACTCGTGGCGCGGGACTCAGGGTTCCCCGTGGGGAGGCCCCAGGCTCAGGACCCTGGCAACAGAAGGCTGAGCAAGCAGGCCCGGGCCCGGGCCCGGCTTTCGGGGCTGGCCCGGCCCCAGCTGCCGGCGCCAGGGAGGGGACCCCCGGAGGCTGAGGAGCGGGAGGCGTCGGCCTCCCCGCGGCACGCCTCCCGGAGCTCCTCCTGGCGGTGCCGGAACGCGACGACACGCGGTCCCGGACAGGGCCCCGGGGGGGGCCGCCCTGCGGCCCTGTGGTGCCCGAAGTGTGTTCGCCGGGCCTTTTCCGGCCAATTCTCACGAGCGTTCTGCCCAAATCGGGATCGATTTGGGCAGAACGCTCGTGAGAATTGGCCGGCGTTGGGCAGCCCTGGTCAGCGCCAAGTTCCGCGTGGAGCAGGGCCCTTTCTCGCTCGGGGCATGTCGCGGCCACCCGGAAAACGAGCCGTGACGATGGGGCGCGGCCGGCCGCCGAGGCGCCGGGGAGTTTTCCCCGAGCAGAGTGGATGGAGGCGCCGTGGCCAGGCGTCCGCCTCCGCCGTGGCGGGCGGTCGGGGCGCCCCTGGAGGGGGCTGGCCTCTGTGGGGAAACGGACTGGTCTCTCACTCCGCGGGTAGGACGAAGCCGCGAAAGGTGCCGTTGTGGCCTGGACGGTTGGGGGACTCGTGGCGCGGGACTCAGGGTTCCCCATGGGGAGGCCCCCAGGCTCAGGCCCCTGGCAACAGAAGGCTGAGCAAGCAGGCCCGGGCCCGGGCCCGGCTTTCGGGGCTGGCCCGGCCCCAGCTGCCGGCGCCAGGGAGGGGACTACCGGAGGCTGAGGAGCGGGAGGCGTCGGCCTCCCCGCGGCACGCCTCCCGGAGCTCCTCCTGGCGCTGCCGGAACGCGACGACACGCGGTCCCGGACAGGGCCCCGGGGGGGGCCGCCCTGCGGCCTTGTGGTTCCCGAAGTGTGTTCGCCGGGCGTTTTCCGGCCAATTCTCACGAGCGTTCTGCCCAAATCGGGATCGATTTGGGCAGAACGCTCGTGAGAATTGGCCGGCGTTGGGCAGCCCTGGTCAGCGCCCAGTTCCGCGTGGAGCACGGCCCTTTCTCGCTCGGGGCATGTCGCGGCCACCCGGAAAACGAGCCGCGACGATGGGGCGCGGCCGGCAGCCGCGGCACCGTGGAGTTTTCCCCGAGCAGAGTGGATGGAGGCGCCGTGGTCGGGCGTCCGCCTCCGCCGTGGCGGGCGGCCGGGGCGCCCCTGGAGGGGGCTGGCCTCTGTGGGGAAACGGACTGGTCTCTCACACCTCGGCTAGGACGAAGCCGCGAAGGTGCCGTTGTGGCCGGGACGGTCGGGGGACTCGTGGCGCGGGACTCAGGGTTCCCCGTAGGGAGGCCCCCAGGCTCAGGCCCCTGGCAACGGAAGGCTGAGCAAGCAGGCCCGGGCCCGGGCCCGGCTTTCGGGGCTGGCCCGGCCCCAGCTGCCGGCGCCAAGGAGGGGACCCCCGGAGGCTGAGGAGCGGGAGGCGTCGTCTTCCCGGCGGCACGCCTCCCGGAGCTCCTCCTGGCGGTGCCGGAACGCGACGACACGCGATCCCGGACAGGGCCCCGGGGGGGGGCCGCCCTGCGGCCTTGTGGTGCCCGAAGTGTGTTCGCCGGGCGTTTTCCGGCCAATTCTCACGAGCGTTCTGCCCAAATCGGGATCGATTTGGGCAGAACGCTCGTGAGAATTGGCCGGCGTTGGGCAGCCCTGGTCAGCGCCCAGTTCCGCGTGGAGCAGGGCCCTTTCTCGCTCGGGGCATGTCGTGGCCACCCGGAAAACGAGCCGCGACGATGGGGCGCGGCCGGCAGCCGCGGCGCCGGGGAGTTTTCCCCGAGCAGAGTGGATGGAGGCGCCGTGGCCGGGCGTCCGCCTCCGCCGTGGCGGGCGGCCGGGGCGCCCCTGGAGGGGGCTGGCCTCTGTGGGGAAACGGACTGGTCTCTCACTCCGCGGCTAGGACGAAGCCGCGAAAGGTGCCGTTGTCGCCGGGACGGTCGGGGGACTCGTGGCGCGGGACTCAGAGTTCCCCGTGGGGAGGCCCCAGGCTCAGGACCCTGGCAACGGAAGGCTGAGCAAGCAGGCCCGGGTCCGGGCTCGGCTTTCGGGGCTGGCCCGGCCCCAGCTGCCGGCGCCAGGGAGGGGACCCCCGGAGGCTGAGGAGCGGGAGGCGTCGGCCTCCCCGCGGCACGCCTCCCGGAGCTCCTCCTGGCGCTGCCGGAACGCGACGACACGCGGTCCCGGACAGGGCCACGGGGGGGGCCGCCCTGCGGCCCTGTGGTGCCCGAAGTGTGTTCGCCGGGCGTTTTCCGGCCAATTCTCACGAGCGTTCTGCCCAAATCGGGATCGATTTGGGCAGAACGCTCGTGAGAATTGGCCGGCGTTGGGCAGCCCTTGTCAGCGCCCAGTTCCGCATGGAGCACGGCCCTTTCTCGCTCGGGGCATGTCGCGGCCACCCGGAAAACGAGCCGCGACGATGGGGCGCGGCCGGCAGCCGCGGCACCGTGGAGTTTTCCCCGAGCAGAGTGGATGGAGGCGCCGTGGTCGGGCGTCCGCCTCCGCCGTGGCGGGCGGCCGGGGCGCCCCTGGAGGGGGCTGGCCTCTGTGGGGAAACGGACTGTCTCTCACTCCGCGGCTAGGACGAAGCCGCGAAAGGTGCCGTTGTGGCCGGGACGGTCGGGGGACTCGTGGCGCGGGACTCAGGGTTCCCCATGGGGAGGCCCCCAGGTTCAGGCCCCTGGCAACGGAAGGCTGAGCAAGCAGGCCCGGGCCCGGGTCCGGCTTTCGGGGCTGGCCCGGCCCCAGCTGCCGGCGCCAGGGAGGGGACCCCCGGAGGCTGAGGAGCGGGAGGCGTCGGCCTCCCCGCGGCACGCCTCCCAGAGCTCCTCCTGGCGGTGCCGGAACGCGACGACACGCGGTCCCGGACAGGGCCCCGGGGGGGCCGCCCTGCGGCCCTGTGGTGCCCGAAGTGTGTTCGCCGGGCGTTTTCCGGCCAATTCATACGAGCGTTCTGCCCAAATCGGGATCGATTTGGGCAGAACGCTCGTGAGAATTGGCCGGCGTTGGGCAGCCCTGGTCAGCGCCGAGTTCCGCGTGGAGCAGGGCCCTTTCTCGCTCGGGGCATGTCGTGGTACCCGGAAAACGAGCCGCGACGATCGGGCGCGGCCGGCAGCCGCGGCGCCGGGGAGTTTTCCCCGAGCAGAGTGGATGGAGGCGCCGTGGCCGGGCGTCCGCCTCCGCCGTGGCGGGCGGCCGGGGCGCCCCTGGAGGGGGCTGGCCTCTGTGGGGAAACGGACTGGTCTCTCACTCCGCGGCTAGGACGAAGCCGCGAAAGGTGCCATTGTCGCCGGGACGGTCGGGGGACTCGTGGCGCGGGACTCAGGGTTCCCCGTGGGGAGGCCCCAGGCTCAGGACCCTGGCAACGGAAGGCTGAGCAAGCAGGCCCGGGCCCGGGCCCGGCTTTCGGGGCTGGCCCGGCCCCAGCTGCCGGCGCCAGGGAGGGGACCCCCGGAGGCTGAGGAGCGGGAGGCGTCGGCCTCCCCGCGGCACGCCTCCCGGAGCTCCTCCTGGCGGTGCCGGAACGCGACGACACGCGGTCCCGGACAGGGCCCCGGGGGGGGCCTCCCTGCGGCCCTGTGGTGCTCGAAGTGTGTTCGCCGGGCGTTTTCCGGCCAATTCTCACGAGCGTTCTGCCCAAATCGGGATCGATTTGGGCAGAACGCTCGTGAGAATTGGCCGGCGTTGGGCAGCCCTGGTCAGCGCCCAGTTCCGCGTGGAGCAGGGCCCTTTCTCGCTCGGGGCATGTCGCGGCCACCCGGAAAACGAGCCGTGACGATGGGGCGCGGCCGGCCGCCGCGGCGCCGGGGAGTTTTCCCCGAGCAGAGTGGATGGAGGCGCCGTGGCCGGGCGTCCGCCTCCGCCGTGGCGGGCGGCCGGGGCGCCCCTGGAGGGGGCTGGCCTCTGTGGGGAAACGGACTGGTCTCTCACTCCGCGGCTAGGACGAAGCCGCGAAAGGTGCCGTTGTGGCCGGGACGGTTGGGGGACTCGTGGCGCGGGACTCAGGTTTCCCCATGGGGAGGCCCCCAGGCTCAGGCCCCTGGCAACGGAAGGCTGAGCAAGCAGTCCCGGGCCCGGGCCCGGCTTTCGGGGCTGGCCCGGCCCCAGCTGCCGGCGCCAGGGAGGGGACCCCCGGAGGCTGAGGAGCGGGAGGCATCGGCCTCCCCGCGGCACGCCTCCCGGAGCTCCTCCTGGCGGTGCCGGAACGCGACGACACGCGATCCCGGACAGGGCCCCGGGGGGGGCCGCCCTGCGGCCTTGTGGTTCCCGAAGTGTGTTCGCCGGGCGTTTTCCGGCCAATTCTCACGAGCGTTCTGCCCAAATCGGGATCGATTTGGGCAGAACGCTCGTGAGAATTGGCCGGCGTTGGGCAGCCCTGGTCAGCGCCCAGTTCCGCGTGGAGCACGGCCCTTTCTCGCTCGGGGCATGTCGCGGCCACCCGGAAAACGAGCCGCGACGATGGGGCGCGGCCGGCAGCCGCGGCACCGTGGAGTTTTCCCCGAGCAGAGTGGATGGAGGCGCCGTGGTCGGGCGTCCGCCTCCGCCGTGGCGGGCGGCCGGGGCGCCCCTGGAGGGGGCTGGCCTCTGTGGGGAAACGGACTGGTCTCTCACTCCTCGGCTAGGACGAAGCCGCGAAGGTGCCGTTGTGGCCGGGACGGTCGGGGGACTCGTGGCGCGGGACTCAGGGTTCCCCGTGGGGAGGCCCCCAGGATCAGGCCCCTGGCAACGGAAGGCTGAGCAAGCAGGCCCGGGCCCGGGCCCGGCTTTCGGGGCTGGCCCGGCCCCAGCTGCCGGCGCCAAGGAGGGGACCCCCGGAGGCTGAGGAGCGGGAGGCGTCGGCTTCCCCGCGGCACGCCTCCCGGAGCTCCTCCTGGCGGTGCCGGAACGCGACGACACGCGATCCCGGACAGGGCCCCGGGGGGGGCCGCCCTGCGGCCTTGTGGTGCCCGAAGTGTGTTCGCCGGGCGTTTTCCGGCCAATTCTCACGAGCGTTCTGCCCAAATCGGGATCGATTTGGGCAGAACGCTCGTGAGAATTGGCCGGCGTTGGGCAGCCCTGGTCAGCGCCCAGTTCCGCGTGGAGCAGGGCCCTTTCTCGCTCGGGGCATGTCGTGGCCACCCGGAAAACGAGCCGCGACGATGGGGCGCGGCCGGCAGCCGCGGCGCCGGGGAGTTTTCCCCGAGCAGAGTGGATGGAGGCGCCGTGGCCGGGCGTCCGCCTCCGCCGTGGCGGGCGGCCGGGGCGCCCCTGGAGGGGGCTGCCCTCTGTGGGGAAACGGACTGGTCTCTCACTCCGCGGCTAGGACGAAGCCGCGAAAGGTGCCGTTGTCGCCGGGACGGTCGGGGGACTCGTGGCGCGGGACTCAGAGTTCCCCGTGGGGAGGCCCTAGGCTCAGGACCCTGGCAACGGAAGGCTGAGCAAGCAGGCCCGGGTCCGGGCTCGGCTTTCGGGGCTGGCCCGGCCCCAGCTGCCGGCGCCAGGGAGGGGACCCCCGGAGGCTGAGGAGCGGGAGGCGTCGGCCTCCCCGCGGCACGCCTCCCGGAGCTCCTCCTGGCGCTGCCGGAACGCGACGACACGCGGTCCCGGACAGGGCCCAGGGAGGGGCCGCCCTGCGGCCCTGTGGTGCCCGAAGTGTGTTCGCCGTGCGTTTTCCGGCCAATTCTCACGAGCGTTCTGCCCAAAACGGGATCGATTTGGTCAGAATGCTCGTGAGAATTGGCCGGCGTTGGGCAGCCCTGGTCAGCGCCCAGTTCCGCGTGGAGCAGGGCCCTTTCTCGCTCGGGGCATGTCGCGGCCACCCGGAAAACGAGCCGTGACGATGGGGCGCGGCCGGCCGCCGAGGCGCCGGGGAGTTTTCCCCGAGCAGAGTGGATGGAGGCGCCGTGGCCGGGCGTCCGCCTCCGCCGTGGCGGGCGGTCGGGGCGCCCCTGGAGGGGGCTGGCCTCTGTGGGGAAACGGACTGGTCTCTCACTCCGCGGGTAGGACGAAGCCGCGAAAGGTGCCGTTGTGGCCTGGACGGTTGGGGGACTCGTGGCGCGGGACTCAGGGTTCCCCATGGGGAGGCCCCCAGGCTCAGGCCCCTGGCAACGGAAGGCTGAGCAAGCAGGCCCGGGCCCGGGCCCGGCTTTCGGGGCTGGCCCGGCCCCAGCTGCCGGCGCCAGGGAGGGGACCCCCGGAGGCTGAGGAGCGGGAGGTGTCGGCCTCCCCGCGGCACGCCTCCCGGAGCTCCTCCTGGCGCTGCCGGAACGCGACGACACGCGATCCCGGACAGGGCCCCGGAGGGGGCCGCCCTGCGGCCTTGTAGTACCGGAAGTGTGTTCGCCGGGCGTTTTCCGGCCAATTCTCACGAGCGTTCTGCCCAAATCGGGATCGATTTGTGCAGAACGCTCGTGAGAATTGGCCGGCGTTGGGCAGCCCTGGTCAGCGCCGAGTTCCGCGTGGAGCAGGGCCCTTTCTCGCTCGGGGCATGTCGTGGCCACCCGGAAAACTAGCCGCGACGATCGGGCGCGGCCGGCAGCCGCGGCGCCGGGGAGTTTTCCCCGAGCAGAGTGGATGGAGGCGCCGTGGCCGGGCGTCCGCCTCCGCCGTGGCGGGCGGCCGGGGCGCCCCTGGAGGGGGCTGGCCTCTGTGGGGAAACGGACTGGTCTCTCACTCCGCGGCTAGGACGAAGCCGCGAAAGGTGCCATTGTCGCCGGGACGGTCGGGGGACTCGTGGCGCGGGACTCAGGGTTCCCCGTGGGGAGGCCCCAGGCTCAGGACCCTGGCAACGGAAGGCTGAGCAAGCAGGCCCGTGCCCGGGCCCGGCTTTCGGGGCTGGCCCGGCCCCAGCTGCCGGCGCCAGGGAGGGTCCCCCGGAGGCTGAGGAGCGGGAGGCGTCGGCCTCCCCGCGGCACGCCTCCCGGAGCTCCTCCTGGCCGTGCCGGAACGCGACGACACGCGGTCCCGGACAGTGCCCCGGGGGGGGCCGCCCTGCGGCCCTGTGGTGCCCGAAGGGTGTTCGCCGGGCGTTTTCCGGCCAATTCTCACGAGCGTTCTGCCCAAATCGGGATCGATTTGGGCAGAACGCTCGTGAGAATTGGCCGGCGTTGGGCAGCCCTGGTCAGCGCCCAGTTCCGCGTGGAGCAGGGCCCTTTCTCGCTCGGGGCATGTCGCGGCCACCCGGAAAACGAGCCGTGACGATGGGGCGCGGCCGGCCGCCGCGGCGCCGGGGAGTTTTCCCCGAGCAGAGTGGATGGAGGCGCCGTGGCCGGGCGTCCGCCTCCGCCGTGGCGGGCGGCCGGGGCGCCCCTGGAGGGGGCTGGCCTCTGTGGGGAAACGGACTGGTCTCTCACTCCGCGGCTAGGACGAAGCCGCGAAAGGTGCCGTTGTGGCCGGGACGGTCGGGGGACGCGTGGCGCGGGACTCAGGGTTCCCCGTGTGGAGGCCCCAGGCTCAGGACCCTGGCAACGGAAGGCTGAGCAAGCAGGCCCGGGCCCGGGCCCGGCTTTCGGGGCTGGCCCGGCCCCAGCTGCCGGCGCCAGGGAGGGGACCCCCGGAAGCTGAGGAGCGGGAGGCGTCGGCCTCCCCGCGGCACGCCTCCCGGAGCTCCTCCTGGCGGTGCCGGAACGCGACGACACGCGGTCCCGGACAGGGCCCCGGGGGGGGGGCCGCCCTGCGGCCCTGTGGTGCCCGAAGTGTGTTCGCCGGGCGTTTTCCGGCCAATTCTCACGAGCGTTCTGCCCAAATCGGGATCGATTTGGGCAGAACGCTCGTGAGAATTGGCCGGCGTTGGGCAGCCCTGGTCAGCGCCCAGTTCCGCGTGGAGCAGGGCCCTTTCTCGCTCGGGGCATGTCGCGGCCACCCGGAAAACGAGCCGCGACGATGGGGCGCGGCCGGCAGCCGCGGCGCCGGGGAGTTTTCCCCGAGCAGAGTGGATGGATGCGCCGTGGCCGGGCGTCCGCCTCCGCCGTGGCGGGCGGCCGGGGCGCCCCTGGAGGGGGCTGGCCTCTGTGGGGAAACGGACTTGTCTCTCACTCCGCGACTAGAACGAAGCCGCGAAAGGTGCCGTTGTTGCCGGGACGGTCGGGGGAATCGTGGCGCGGGACTCAGGGTTCCCCATGGGGAGGCCCCCAGGCTCAGGCCCCTGGCAACGGAAGGCTGAGCAAGCAGTCCCGGGCCCGGGCCCGGCTTTCGGGGCTGGCCCGGCCCCAGCTGCCGGCGCCAGGGAGGGGACCCCCGGAGGCTGAGGAGCGGGAGGCGTCGGCCTCCCCGCGGCATGCCTCCCAGAGCTCCTCCTGGCGGTGCCGGAACGCGACGACACGCGATCCCGGACAGGGCCCCGGAGGGGGCCGCCCTGCGGCCTTGTAGTACCGGAAGTGTGTTCGCCGGGCGTTTTCCGGCCAATTCTCACGAGCGTTCTGCCCAAATCGGGATCGATTTGGGCAGAACGCTCGTGAGAATTGGCCGGCGTTGGGCAGCCCTGGTCAGCGCCCAGTTCCGCGTGGAGCAGGGCCCTTTCTCGCTCGGGGCATGTCGCGGCCACCCGGAAAACGAGCCGTGACGATGGGGCGCCGCCGGCCGCCGCGGCGCCGGGGAGTTTTCCCCGAGCAGAGTGGATGGAGGCGCCGTGGCCGGGCGTCCGCCTCCGCCGTGGCGGGCGGCCGGGGCGCCCCTGGAGGGGGCTGGCCTCTGTGGGGAAACGGACTGGTCTCTCACTCCGCGGCTAGGACGAAGCCGCGAAAGGTGCCGTTGTCGCCGGGACGGTCGGGGGACTCGTGGCGCGGGACTCAGGGTTCCCCGTGGGGAGGCCCCAGGCTCAGGACCCTGGCAACGGAAGGCTGAGCAAGCAGGCCCGGGCCCGGGCCCGGCTTTCGGGGCTGGCCCGGCCCCAGCTGCCGGCGCCAGGGAGGGGACCCCCGGAGGCTGAGGAGCGGGAGGCGTCGGCCTCCCCGCGGCACGCCTCCCGGAGCTCCTCCTGGCGGTGCCGGAACGCGACGACACGCGGTCCCGGACAGGGCCACGGGGGGGGCCGCCCTGCGGCCCTGTGGTGCCCGAAGTGTGTTCGCCGGGCGTTTTCCGGCCAATTCTCACGAGCGTTCTGCCCAAATCGGGATCGATTTGGGCAGAACGCTCGTGAGAATTGGCCGGCGTTGGGCAGCCCTGGTCAGCGCCCAGTTCCGCGTGGAGCAGGGCCCTTTCTCGCTCGGGGCATGTCGCGGCCACCCGGAAAACGAGCCGTGACGATGGGGCGCGGCCGGCCGCCGCGGCGCCGGGGAGTTTTCCCCGAGCAGAGTGGATGGAGGCGCCGTGGCCGGGCGTCCGCCTCCGCCGTGGCGGGCGGCCGGGGCGCCCCTGGAGGGGGCTGGCCTCTGTGGGGAAACGGACTGGTCTCTCACTCCGCGGCTAGGACGAAGCCGCGAAAGGTGCCGTTGTGGCCGGGACGGTCGGGGGACTCGTGGCGCGGGACTCAGGGTTCCCCGTGGGGAGGCCCCAGGCTCAGGACCCTGGCAACGGAAGGCTGAGCAAGCAGGCCCGGGCCCGGGCCCGGCTTTCGGGGCTGGCCCGGCCCCAGCTGCCGGCGCCAGGGAGGGGACCCCCGGAGGCTGAGGAGCGGGAGGCGTCGGCCTCCCCGCGGCACGCCTCCCGGAGCTCCTCCTGGCGGTGCCGGAACGCGACGACACGCGATCCCGGACAGGGCCCCGGGGGGGGCCTCCTGCGGCCATGTGGTTCCCGAAGTGTGTTCGCCGGGCGTTTTCCGGCCAATTCTCACGAGCGTTCTGCCCAAATCGGGATCGATTTGGGCAGAACGCTCGTGAGAATTGGCCGGCGTTGGGCAGCCCTGGTCAGCGCCCAGTTCCGCGTGGAGCAGGGCCCTTTCTCGCTCGGGGCATGTCGCGGCCACCCGGAAAACGAGCCGTGACGATGGGGCGCGGCCGGCCGCCGCGGCGCCGGGGAGTTTTCCCCGAGCAGAGTGGATGGAGGCGCCGTGGCCGGGCGTCCGCCTCCGCCGTGGCGGGCGGCCGGGGCGCCCCTGGAGGGGGCTGGCCTCTGTGGGGAAACGGACTGGTCTCTCACTCCGCGGCTAGGACGAAGCCGCGAAAGGTGCCGTTGTGGCCGGGACGGTCGGGGGACGCGTGGCGCGGGACTCAGGGTTCCCCGTGTGGAGGCCCCAGGCTCAGGACCCTGGCAACGGAAGGCTGAGCAAGCAGGCCCGGGCCCGGGCCCGGCTTTCGGGGCTGGCCCGGCCCCAGCTGCCGGCGCCAGGGAGGGGACCCCCGGAAGCTGAGGAGCGGGAGGCGTCGGCCTCCCCGCGGCACGCCTCCCGGAGCTCCTCCTGGCGGTGCCGGAACGCGACGACACGCGGTCCCGGACAGGGCCCCGGGGGGGGGGCCGCCCTGCGGCCCTGTGGTGCCCGAAGTGTGTTCGCCGGGCGTTTTCCGGCCAATTCTCACGAGCGTTCTGCCCAAATCGGGATCGATTTGGGCAGAACGCTCGTGAGAATTGGCCGGCGTTGGGCAGCCCTGGTCAGCGCCCAGTTCCGCGTGGAGCAGGGCCCTTTCTCGCTCGGGGCATGTCGCGGCCACCCGGAAAACGAGCCGCGACGATGGGGCGCGGCCGGCAGCCGCGGCGCCGGGGAGTTTTCCCCGAGCAGAGTGGATGGATGCGCCGTGGCCGGGCGTCCGCCTCCGCCGTGGCGGGCGGCCGGGGCGCCCCTGGAGGGGGCTGGCCTCTGTGGGGAAACGGACTTGTCTCTCACTCCGCGACTAGAACGAAGCCGCGAAAGGTGCCGTTGTTGCCGGGACGGTCGGGGGAATCGTGGCGCGGGACTCAGGGTTCCCCATGGGGAGGCCCCCAGGCTCAGGCCCCTGGCAACGGAAGGCTGAGCAAGCAGTCCCGGGCCCGGGCCCGGCTTTCGGGGCTGGCCCGGCCCCAGCTGCCGGCGCCAGGGAGGGGACCCCCGGAGGCTGAGGAGCGGGAGGCGTCGTCCTCCCCGCGGCATGCCTCCCAGAGCTCCTCCTGGCGGTGCCGGAACGCGACGACACGCGATCCCGGACAGGGCCCCGGAGGGGGCCGCCCTGCGGCCTTGTAGTACCGGAAGTGTGTTCGCCGGGCGTTTTCCGGCCAATTCTCACGAGCGTTCTGCCCAAATCGGGATCGATTTGGGCAGAACGCTCGTGAGAATTGGCCGGCGTTGGGCAGCCCTGGTCAGCGCCCAGTTCCGCGTGGAGCAGGGCCCTTTCTCGCTCGGGGCATGTCGCGGCCACCCGGAAAACGAGCCGTGACGATGGGGCGCCGCCGGCCGCCGCGGCGCCGGGGAGTTTTCCCCGAGCAGAGTGGATGGAGGCGCCGTGGCCGGGCGTCCGCCTCCGCCGTGGCGGGCGGCCGGGGCGCCCCTGGAGGGGGCTGGCCTCTGTGGGGAAACGGACTGGTCTCTCACTCCGCGGCTAGGACGAAGCCGCGAAAGGTGCCGTTGTCGCCGGGACGGTCGGGGGACTCGTGGCGCGGG
This sequence comes from Meles meles, assembly GCF_922984935.1. Classification (NCBI taxonomy): domain Eukaryota; kingdom Metazoa; phylum Chordata; class Mammalia; order Carnivora; family Mustelidae; genus Meles; species Meles meles. The sequence continues at coordinate 157,938,739 of NC_060070.1, read as the reverse complement.
ACTCAGGGTTCCCCGTGGGGAGGCCCCAGGCTCAGGACCCTGGCAACGGAAGGCTGAGCAAGCAGGCCCGGGCCCGGGCCCGGCTTTCGGGGCTGGCCCGGCCCCAGCTGCCGGCGCCAGGGAGGGGACCCCCGGAGGCTGAGGAGCGGGAGGCGTCGGCCTCCCCGCGGCACGCCTCCCGGAGCTCCTCCTGGCGGTGCCGGAACGCGACGACACGCGGTCCCGGACAGGGCCACGGGGGGGGCCGCCCTGCGGCCCTGTGGTGCCCGAAGTGTGTTCGCCGGGCGTTTTCCGGCCAATTCTCACGAGCGTTCTGCCCAAATCGGGATCGATTTGGGCAGAACGCTCGTGAGAATTGGCCGGCGTTGGGCAGCCCTGGTCAGCGCCCAGTTCCGCGTGGAGCAGGGCCCTTTCTCGCTCGGGGCATGTCGCGGCCACCCGGAAAACGAGCCGTGACGATGGGGCGCGGCCGGCCGCCGCGGCGCCGGGGAGTTTTCCCCGAGCAGAGTGGATGGAGGCGCCGTGGCCGGGCGTCCGCCTCCGCCGTGGCGGGCGGCCGGGGCGCCCCTGGAGGGGGCTGGCCTCTGTGGGGAAACGGACTGGTCTCTCACTCCGCGGCTAGGACGAAGCCGCGAAAGGTGCCGTTGTGGCCGGGACGGTCGGGGGACTCGTGGCGCGGGACTCAGGGTTCCCCGTGGGGAGGCCCCAGGCTCAGGACCCTGGCAACGGAAGGCTGAGCAAGCAGGCCCGGGCCCGGGCCCGGCTTTCGGGGCTGGCCCGGCCCCAGCTGCCGGCGCCAGGGAGGGGACCCCCGGAGGCTGAGGAGCGGGAGGCGTCGGCCTCCCCGCGGCACGCCTCCCGGAGCTCCTCCTGGCGGTGCCGGAACGCGACGACACGCGATCCCGGACAGGGCCCCGGGGGGGGCCGTCCTGCGGCCATGTGGTTCCCGAAGTGTGTTCGCCGGGCGTTTTCCGGCCAATTCTCACGAGCGTTCTGCCCAAATCGGGATCGATTTGGGCAGAACGCTCGTGAGAATTGGCCGGCGTTGGGCAGCCCTGGTCAGCGCCCAGTTCCGCGTGGAGCAGGGCCCTTTCTCGCTCGGGGCATGTCGCGGCCACCCGGAAAACGAGCCGCGACGATGGGCCGCGGCCGGCAGCAGCGGCGCCGGGGAGTTTTCCCCGAGCAGAGTGGATGGAGGCGCCGTGGCCGGGCGTCCGCCTCCGCCGTGGCGGGCGGCCGGGGCGCCCCTGGAGGGGGCTGGCCTCTGTGGGGAAACGGACTGGTCTCTCACTCCGCGGCTAGGACGAAGCCGCGAAAGGTGCCGTTGTCGTCGGGACGGTCGGGGGACTCGTGGCGCGGGACTCAGGGTTCCCCATGGGGAGGCCCCCAGGCACAGGCCCATGGCAACGGAAGGCTGAGCAAGCAGTCCCGGGCCCGGGCCCGGCTTTCGGGGCCGGCCCGGCCCCAGCGGCCGGCGCCAGGAAGGGGACCCCCGGAGGCTGAGGAGCGGGAGGCATCGGCCTCCCCGCGGCACGCCTCCCGGAGCTCCTCCTGGCGGTGCCAGAACGCGACGACACGCGATCCCGGACAGGGCGCCGGGGGGGGCCGCCCTGCGGCCCTGTGCTGCCCGAAGTGTGTTCGCCGGGCGTTTTCCGGCCAATTCTCACGAGCGTTCTGCCCAAATCGGAATCGATTTGGGCAGAACGCTCGTGAGAACTGGCCGGCGTTGGGCAGCCCTGGTCAGCGCCCAGTTCCGCGTGGAGCAGGGCCCTTTCTCGCTCGGGGCATGTCGCGGCCACCCGGAAAACGAGCCGCGACGATGGGGCGCGGCCGGCAGCCGCGGCGCCGGGGAGTTTTCCCCTAGCAGAGTGGATGGAGGCGCCGTGGCCGGGCGTCCGCCTCCGCCGTGGCGGGCGGCCGGGGCGCCCCTGGAGGGGGCTGGCCTCTGTGGGGAAACGGACTGGTCTCTCACTCCGCGGCTAGGACGAAGCCGCGAAAGGTGCCGTTGTGGCCGGGACGGTCGGGGGACTCGTGGCGCGGGACTCAGGGTTCCCCATGGGGAGGCCCCCAGGCTCAGGCCCCTGGCAACGGAAGGCTGAGCAAGCAGGCCCGGGCCCGGGCCCGGCTTTCGGGGCTGGCCCGGCCCCAGCTGCCGGCGCCAGGGAGGGGACCCCCGGAGGCTGAGGAGCGGGAGGCGTCGGCCTCCCCGCGGCACGCCTCCCGGAGCTCCTCCTGGCGGTGCCGGAACGCGACGACACGCGATCCCGGACAGGGCTCCGGGGGGGGCCGCCCTGCGGCCTTGTGGTACCCGAAGTGTGTTCGCCGGGCGTTTTCCGGACAATTCTCACGAGCGTTCTGCCCAAATCGGGATCGATTTGGGCAGAACGCTCGTGAGAATTGGCGGGCGTTGGGCAGCCCTGGTCAGCGCCCAGTTCCGCGTGGAGCAGGGCCCTTTCTCGCTCGGGGCATGTCGCGGCCACCCGGAAAACGAGCCGTGACGATGGGGCGCGGCTGGCCGCCGCGGCGCCGGGGAGTTTTCCCCGAGCAGAGAGGATGGAGGCGCCGTGTCCGGGCGTCCGCCTCCGCCGTGGCGGGCGGCCGGGGCGCCCCTGGAGGGGGCTGGCCTCTGTGGGGAAACGGACTGGTCTCTCACTCCGCGGCTAGGACGAAGCCGCGAAAGGTGCCGTTGTCGCCGGGACGGTCGGGAGACTCGTGGCGCGGGACTCAGGGTTCCCCGTGGGGAGGCCCCAGGCTCAGGACCCTGGCAACGGAAGGCTGAGCAAGCAGGCCCGGGCCCGGGCCCGGCTTTCGGGGCTGGCCCGGCCCCAGCTGCCGGCGCCAGGGAGGGGACCCCCGGAGGCTGAGGAGCGGGAGGCGTCGGCCTCCCCGCGGCACGCCTCCCGGAGCTCCTCCTGGCGGTGCCGGAACGCGACGACACGCGGTCCCGGACAGGGCCCCGGGGGGGGGCCGCCCTGCGGCCCTGTGGTGCCCGAAGTGTGTTCGCCGGGCCTTTTCCGGCCAATTCTCACGAGCGTTCTGCCCAAATCGGGATCGATTTGGGCAGAACGCTCGTGAGAATTGGCCGGCGTTGGGCAGCCCTGGTCAGCGCCAAGTTCCGCGTGGAGCAGGGCCCTTTCTCGCTCGGGGCATGTCGCGGCCACCCGGAAAACGAGCCGCGACGATGGGGCGCGGCCGGCAGCCGCGGCGCCGGGGCGTTGTCCCCGAGCAGAGTGGATGGAGGCGCCGTGGCCGGGCGTCCACCTCCGCCGTGGCGGGCGGCCGGGGCGCCCCTCAGGGGTCTGGCCTCTGTGGGGAAACGGACTGGTCTCTCACTCCGCGACTAGGACGAAGCCGCGAAAGGTGCCGTTGTGGCCGGGACGGTCGGGGGACTCGTGGCGCGGGACTCAGGGTTCCCCATGGGGAGGCCCCCAGGCTCAGGCCCCTGGCAACGGAAGGCTGAGCAAGCAGGCCCGGGCCCGGGCCCGGCTTTCGGGGCTGGCCCGGCCCCAGCTGCCGGCGCCAGGGAGGGGACCCCCGGAGGCTGAGGTGCGGGAGGCGTCGGCCTCCCCGCGGCACGCCTCCCGGAGCTCCTCCTGGCGGTGCCGTAACGCGACGACACTTGATCCCGGACAGGGCCCCGGGGGGGGCCGCCCTGCGGCCTTGTGGTACCCGAAGTGTGTTCGCCGGGGGTTTTCCGGCCAATTCTCACGAGCGTTCTGCCCAAATCGGGATCGATTTGGGCAGAACGCTCGTGAGAATTGGCCGGCGTTGGGCAGCCCTGGTCAGCGCCCAGTTCCGCGTGGAGCAGGGCCCTTTCTCGCTCGGGGCATGTCGTGGGTACCCGGAAAACGAGCCGCGACGATCGGGCGCGGCCGGCAGCCGCGGCGCCGGGGAGATTTCCCCGAGCAGAGTGAATGGAGGCGCCGTGGCCGGGTGTCCGCCTCCGCCATGGCGGGCGGTCGGGGCGCCCCTGGAGGGGGCTGGCCTCTGTGGGGAAACGGACTGGTCTCTCACTCCGCGGCTAGGACGAAGCCGCGAAAGGTGCCGTTGTCGCCGGGACGGTCTGGGGACTCGTGGCGCGGGACTCAGGGTTCCCCGTGGGGAGGCCCCAGGCTCAGGCCCCTGGCAACGGAAGGCTGAGCAAGCAGGCCCGGGCCCGGGCCCGGCTTTCGGGGCTGGCCCGGCCCCAGCTGCCGGCGCCAGGGAGGGGACCCCCGGAGGCTGAGGAGCGGGAGGCGTTGGCCTCCCCGCGGCACGCCTCCCGGAGCTCCTCCTGGCGGTGCCGGAACGCGACGACACGCGTTCCCGGACAGGGCCCCGGGGGGGGCCGCCCTGCGGCCCTCTGGTGCCCGAAGTGTGTTCGCCGGGCGTTTTCCGGCCAATTCTCACGAGCGTTCTGCCCAAATCGGGATCGATTTGGGCAGAACGCTCGTGAGAATTGGCCGGCGTTGGGCAGCCCTGGTCAGCGCCCTGTTCCGCGTGGAGCAGGGCCCTTTCTACCTCGGGGCATGTCGCGGCCACCCGGAAAACGAGCCGCGACGATGGGGCGCGGCCGGCAGCCGCTGTACCGGGGAGTTTTCCCCGAGCAGAGTGGATGGAGGCGCCGTGGCCGGGCGTCCGCCTCCGCCGTGGCGGGCGGCCGGGGCGCCCCTGGAGGGGGCTGGCCTCTGTGGTGAAACGGACTGGTCTCTCACTCCGCGGCTAGGACGAAGCCGCGAAAGGTGCCGTTGTCGCCGGGAAGGTCGGGGGACTCGTGGCGCGGGACTCAGGGTTCCCCATGGGGAGGCCCCCAGGCACAGGCCCCTGGCAACGGCAGGCTGAGCAAGCAGGCCCGGGCCCGGGCCCGGCTTTCGGGGCTGGCCCGGCCCCAGCGGCCGGCGCCAGGGAGGGGACCCCCGGAGGCTGAGGAGCGGGAGGCGTCGGCCTCCCCGCGGCACGCCTCCCGGAGCTCCTCCTGGCGGTGCCAGAACGCGACGACACGCGATCCCGGACAGGACCCCGGGGGGGGCCCCCCTGCGGCCCTGTGCTGCCCGAAGTGTTTTCGCCGGGCGTTTTCCTGCCAATTCTCACGAGCGTTCTGCCCAAATCGGGATCGATTTGGGCAGAACGCTCGTGAGAATTGGCCGGCGTTGGGCAGCCCTGGTCAGCGCCCAGTTCCGCGTGGAGCAGGGCCCTTTCTCGCTCGGGGCATGTCGCGGCCACCCGGAAAACGAGCCGCGACGATGGGGCGCGGCCGGCAGCCGCAGCGCCGGGGACTTTTCCCCGAGCAGAGTGGATGGAGGCGCCGTGGCCGGGCGTCCGCCTCCGCCGTGGCGGGCGGCCGGGGCGCCCCTGGATGGGGCTGGCCTCTGTGTGGAAACTGACTGCTCTCTCACTCCGCGGCTAGGACGAAGCGGCGAAAGGTGCCTTTGTGGCCGGGACGGTCGGGGGATTCGTGGCGCGGGACTCAGGGTTCCCCATGGGGAGGCCCCCAGGCTCAGGCCCCTGGCAACGGAAGGCTGAGCAAGCAGGCCCGGGCCCGGGCCCGGCTTTCGGGGCTGGCCCGGCCCCAGCTGCCGGCGCCAGGGAGGGGACCCCCGGAGGCTGAGGAGCGGGAGGCGTCGGCCTCCCCGCGGCACGCCTCCCGGAGCTCCTCCTGGCGGTGCCGGAACGCGACAACACGCGGTCCCGGACAGGGCCCCGGGGGGGCCGCCCTGCGGCCCTGTGGTGCCCGAAGTGTGTTCGCCAGGCGTTTTCCGGCCAATTCTCACGAGCGTTCTGCCAAAATCGGGATCGATTTGGGCAGAACGCTCATGAGAATTGGCCGGCGTTGGGCAGCCCTGGTCAGCGCCCAGTTCCGCGTGGAGCAGGGCCCTTTCTCGCTCGGGGCATGTCGCGGCCACCCGGAAAACGAGCCGCGACGATGGGGCGCGGCCGGCAGCCGCGGCGCCGGGGAGTTTTCCCCGAGCAGAGTGGATGGAGGCGCCGTGGCCGGGTGTCCGCCTCTGCCGTGGGGGGCAGCCGGGGCGCCCCTGGAGGGGGCTGGCCTCTGTGGGGAAACGGACTGGTCTCTCGCTCCGCGGCTAGGACGAAGCCGCGAAAGGTGCCGTTGTCGCAGGGACGGTCGGGGGACTCGTGGCGCGGGACTCAGTGTTCCCCATGGGGAGGCCCCCAGGCTCAGGCCCCTGGCAACGGAAGGCTGAGCAAGCAGGCCCGGGCCCGGGCCCGGCTTTCGGGGCTGGCCCGGCCCCAGCTCCCGGCGCCAGGGAGGGGACCCCCGGAGGCTGAGGAGCGGGAGGCGTCGGCCTCCCCGCGGCACGCCTCCCGGAGCTCCTCCTGGCGGTGCCGGAACGCGACGACACGGGATCCCGGACAGGGCCCCGGGGGGGGCCGCCCTGCGGCCCTGTGGTGCCCGAAGTGTGTTCGCCGGGCCTTTTCCGGCCAATTCTCACGAGCGCTCTGCCCAAATCGGGATCGATTTGGGCAGAACGCTCGTGAGAATTGGCCGGCGTTGGGCAGCCCTGGTCAGCGCCCAGTTCCGCGTGGGGCAGGGCCCTTTCTCGCTCGGGGCATGTCGCGGCCACCCGGAAAACGAGCCGCGACGATGGGGCGCGGCCGGCAGCCACGGCGCCGGGGAGTTTTCCCCGAGCAGAGTGGATGGAGGCGCCGTGGCCGGGCGTCCGCCTCTGCCGTGGCGGGCGGCCGGGGCGCCCCTGGAGGGGGCTGGCCTCTGTGGGGAAACGGACTGGTCTCTCGCTCCGCGGCTAGGACGAAGCCGCGAAAGGTGCCGTTGTCGCCGGGACGGTCGGGGGACTCGTGGCGCGGGACTCAGGGTTCCCCATGGGGAGGCCCCCAGGCTCAGACCCCTGGCAACGGACGGCTGAGCAAGCAGGCCCGGGCCCGGGCCCGGCTTTCGGGGCTGGCCCGGCCCCAGCTGCCGGCGCCAGGGAGGGGACCCCCGGAGGCTGAGGAGCGGGAGGCGTCGGCCTCCCCGCGGCACGCCTCCCGGAGCTCCTCCTGGCGGTGCCGGAACGCGACGACACGCGATCCCGGACAGGGCCCCGGGGGTGCCGCCCTGCGGCCCTGTGGTGCCCGAAGTGTGTTCGCCGGGCGTTTTCCGGCCAATTCTCACGAGCGTTCTGCCCAAATCGGGATCGATTTGGGCAGAACGCTCGTGAGAATTGGCCGGCGTTGGGCAGCCCTGGTCAGCGCCCAGTTCCGCGTGGAGCAGGGCCCTTTCTCGCTCGGGGCATGTCGCGGCCACCCGGAAAACGAGCCGCGACGATGGGGCGCGGCCGGCAGCCGCGGCGCCGGGGAGTTTTCCCCGAGCAGAGTGCATGGAGGCGCCGTGGCCGGGCGTCCGCCTCTGCCGTGGGGGGCGGCCGGGGCGCCCCTAGAGGGGGCTGGCCTCTGTGGGGAAACGGACTGGTCTCTCGCTCCGCGGCTAGGACGAAGCCGCGAAAGGTGCCGTTGTCGCCGGGACGGTCGGGGGACTCGTGGCGCGGGACTCAGGGTTCCCCATGGGGAGGCCCCCAGGCTCAGGCCCCTGGCAACGGACGGCTGAGCAAGCAGGCCCGGGCCCGGGCCCGGCTTTCGGGGCAGGCCCGGCCCCAGCTGCCGGCGCCAGGGAGGGGACCCCCGGAGGCTGAGGAGCGGGAGGCGTCGGCCTCCCCGCGGCACGCCTCCCGGAGCTCCTCCTGGCGGTGCCGGAACGCGATGACACGCGATCCCGGACAGGGCCCCGGGGGTGCCGCCCTGCGGCCCTGTGGTGCCCGAAGTGTGTTCGCCGGGCGTTTTCCGGCCAATTCTCACGAGCGTTCTGCCCAAATCGGGATCGATTTGGGCAGAACGCTCGTGAGAATTGGCCAGCGTTGGGCAGCCCTGGTCAGCGCCCAGTTCCGCGTGGAGCAGGGCCCTTTCTCGCTCGGGGCATGTCGCGGCCACCCGGAAAACGAGCCGCGACGATGGGGCGCGGCCGGCAGCCGCGGCGCCGGGGAGTTTTCCCCGAGCAGAGTGGATGGAGGCGCCGTGGCCGGGCGTCCGCCTCTGCCGTGGGGGGCGGCCGGGGCGCCCCTGGAGGGGGCTGGCCTCTGTGGGGAAACGGACTGGTCTCTCGCTCCGCGGCAAGGACGAAGCCGCGAAAGGTGCCGTTGTCGCCGGGACGGTCGGGGGACTCGTGGCGCGGGACTCAGGGTTCCCCATGGGGAGGCCCCCAGGCTCAGGCCCCTGGCAACGGAAGGCTGAGCAAGCAGGCCCGGGCCCGGGCCCGGCTTTCGGGCCTGGCCCGGCCCCAGCTCCCGGCGCCAGGGAGGGGACCCCCGGAGGCTGAGGAGCGGGAGGCTTCGGCCTCCCCGCGGCACGCCTCCCGGAGCTCCTCCTGGCGGTGCCGGAACGCGACGACACGCGATCCCGGACAGGGCCCCGGGGGGGTGCCGCCCTGCGGCCCTGTGGTGCCCGAAGTGTGTTCGCCGGGCGTTTTCCGGCCAATTCTCACGAGCGTTCTGCCCAAATCGGGATCGATTTGGGCAGAACGCTCGTGAGAATTGGCCGGCGTTGGGCAGCCCTGGTCAGCGCCCAGTTCCGCGTGGAGCAGGGCCCTTTCTCGCTCGGGGCATGTCGCGGCCACCCGGAAAACGAGCCGCGACGATGGGGCGCGGCCGGCAGCCGCGGCGCCGGGGAGTTTTCCCCGAGCAGAGTGCATGGAGGCGCCGTGGCCGGGCGTCCGCCTCTGCCGTGGGGGGCGGCCGGGGCGCCCCTAGAGGGGGCTGGCCTCTGTGGGGAAACGGACTGGTCTCTCGCTCCGCGGCTAGGACGAAGCCGCGAAAGGTGCCGTTGTCGCCGGGACGGTCGGGGGACTCGTGGCGCGGGACTCAGGGTTCCCCATGGGGAGGCCCCCAGGCTCAGGCCCCTGGCAACGGACGGCTGAGCAAGCAGGCCCGGGCCCGGGCCCGGCTTTCGGGGCAGGCCCGGCCCCAGCTGCCGGCGCCAGGGAGGGGACCCCCGGAGGCTGAGGAGCGGGAGGCGTCGGCCTCCCCGCGGCACGCCTCCCGGAGCTCCTCCTGGCGGTGCCGGAACGCGATGACACGCGATCCCGGACAGGGCCCCGGGGGTGCCGCCCTGCGGCCCTGTGGTGCCCGAAGTGTGTTCGCCGGGCGTTTTCCGGCCAATTCTCACGAGCGTTCTGCCCAAATCGGGATCGATTTGGGCAGAACGCTCGTGAGAATTGGCCAGCGTTGGGCAGCCCTGGTCAGCGCCCAGTTCCGCGTGGAGCAGGGCCCTTTCTCGCTCGGGGCATGTCGCGGCCACCCGGAAAACGAGCCGCGACGATGGGGCGCGGCCGGCAGCCGCGGCGCCGGGGAGTTTTCCCCGAGCAGAGTGGATGGAGGCGCCGTGGCCGGGCGTCCGCCTCTGCCGTGGGGGGCGGCCGGGGCGCCCCTGGAGGGGGCTGGCCTCTGTGGGGAAACGGACTGGTCTCTCGCTCCGCGGCAAGGACGAAGCCGCGAAAGGTGCCGTTGTCGCCGGGACGGTCGGGGGACTCGTGGCGCGGGACTCAGGGTTCCCCATGGGGAGGCCCCCAGGCTCAGGCCCCTGGCAACGGAAGGCTGAGCAAGCAGGCCCGGGCCCGGGCCCGGCTTTCGGGCCTGGCCCGGCCCCAGCTCCCGGCGCCAGGGAGGGGACCCCCGGAGGCTGAGGAGCGGGAGGCTTCGGCCTCCCCGCGGCACGCCTCCCGGAGCTCCTCCTGGCGGTGCCGGAACGCGACGACACGCGATCCCGGACAGGGCCCCGGGGGGGTGCCGCCCTGCGGCCCTGTGGTGCCCGAAGTGTGTTCGCCGGGCGTTTTCCGGCCAATTCTCACGAGCGTTCTGCCCAAATCGGGATCGATTTGGGCAGAACGCTCGTGAGAATTGGCCGGCGTTGGGCAGCCCTGGTCAGCGCCCAGTTCCGCGTGGAGCAGGGCCCTTTCTCGCTCGGGGCATGTCGCGGCCACCCGGAAAACGAGCCGCGACGATGGGGCGCGGCCGGCAGCCGCGGCGCCGGGGAGTTTTCCCCGAGCAGAGTGGATGGAGGCGCCGTGGCCGGGTGTCCGCCTCTGCCGTGGGGGGCGGCTGGGGCGCCCCTGGAGGGGGCTGGCCTCTGTGGGGAAACGGACTGGTCTCTCGCTCCGCGGCTAGGACGAAGCCGCGAAAGGTGCCGTTGTCGCCGGGACGGTCGGGGGACTCGTGGCGCGGGACTCAGTGTTCACCATAAGGAGGCCCCCAGGCTCAGGCCCCTGGCAACGGAAGGCTGAGCAAGCAGGCCCGGGCCCGGGCCCGGCTTTCGGGGCTGGCCCGGCCCCAGCTCCCGGCGCCAGGGAGGGGACCCCCGGAGGCTGAGGAGCGGGAGGCGTCGGCCTCCCCGCGGCACGCCTCCCGGAGCTCCTCCTGGCGGTGCCGGAACGCGACGACACGCCATCCCGGACAGGGCCCCGGGGGGGGCCGCCCTGCGGCCCTGTGGTGCCCGAAGTGTGTTCGCCGGGCCTTTTCCGGCCAATTCTCACGAGCGCTCTGCCCAAATCGGGATCGATTTGGGCAGATCGCTCGTGAGAATTGGCCGGCGTTGGGCAGCCCTTGTCAGCGCCCAGTTCCGCGTGGGGCAGGGCCCTTTCTCGCTCGGGGCATGACGCGGCCACCCGGAAAACGAGCCGCGACGATGGGGCGCGGCCGGCAGCCGCGGCGCCGGGGAGTTTTCCCCGAGCAGAGTGGATGGAGGCGCCGTGGCCGGGCGTCCGCCTCTGCCGTGGCGGGCGGCCGGGGCGCCCCTGGAGGGGGCTGGCCTCTGTGGGGAAACGGACTGGTCTCTCGCTCCGCGGCTAGGACGAAGCCGCGAAAGGTGCCGTTGTCGCCGGGACGGTCGGGGGACTCGTGGCGCGGGACACAGGGTTCCCCATGGGGAGGCCCCCAGGCTCAGGCCCCTGGCAACGGAAGGCTGAGCAAGCAGGCCCGGGCCCGGGCCCGGCTTTCGGGGCTGGCCCGGCCCCAGCTCCCGGCGCCAGGGAGGGGACCCCCGGAGGCTGAGGAGCGGGAGGCGTCGGCCTCCCCGCGGCACGCCTCCCGGAGCTCCTCCTGGCGGTGCCGGAACGCGACGACACGCCATCCCGGACAGGGCCCCGGGGGGGGCCGCCCTGCGGCCCTGTGGTGCCCGAAGTGTGTTCGCCGGGCCTTTTCCGGCCAATTCTCACGAGCGCTCTGCCCAAATCGGGATCGATTTGGGCAGATCGCTCGTGAGAATTGGCCGGCGTTGGGCAGCCCTTGTCAGCGCCCAGTTCCGCGTGGGGCAGGGCCCTTTCTCGCTCGGGGCATGACGCGGCCACCCGGAAAACGAGCCGCGACGATGGGGCGCGGCCGGCAGCCGCGGCGCCGGGGAGTTTTCCCCGAGCAGAGTGGATGGAGGCGCCGTGGCCGGGCGTCCGCCTCTGCCGTGGCGGGCGGCCGGGGCGCCCCTGGAGGGGGCTGGCCTCTGTGGGGAAACGGACTGGTCTCTCGCTCCGCGGCTAGGACGAAGCCGCGAAAGGTGCCGTTGTCGCCGGGACGGTCGGGGGACTCGTGGCGCGGGACTCAGGGTTCCCCATGGGGAGGCCCCCAGGCTCAGGCCCCTGGCAACGGAAGGCTGAGCAAGCAGGCCCGGGCCCGGGCCCGGCTTTCGGGGCTGGCCCGGCCCCAGCTCCCGGCGCCAGGGAGGGGACCCCCGGAGGCTGAGGAGCGGGAGGCGTCGGCCTCCCCGCGGCACGCCTCCCGGAGCTCCTCCTGGCGGTGCCGGAACGCGACGACACGCCATCCCGGACAGGGCCCCGGGGGGTGCCGCCCTGCGGCCCTGTGGTGCCCGAAGTGTGTTCGCCGGGCCTTTTCCGGCCAATTCTCACGAGCGCTCTGCCCAAATCGGGATCGATTTGGGCAGAACGCTCGTGAGAATTGGCCGGCGTTGGGCAGCCCTGGTCAGCGCCCAGTTCCGCGTGGGGCAGGGCCCTTTCTCGCTCGGGGCATGTCGCGGCCACCCGGAAAACAAGCCGCGACGATGGGGCGCGGCCGGCAGCCGCGGCGCCGGGAAGTTTTCCCCGAGCAGAGTGGATGGAGGCGCCGTGGCCGGGCGTCCGCCTCTGCCGTGGCGGGCGGCCGGGGCGCCCCTGGAGGGGGCTGGCCTCTGTGGGGAAACGAACTGGTCTCTCGCTCCGCGGCTAGGACGAAGCCGCGAAAGGTGCCGTTTTCGCCGGGACGGTCGGGGGACTCGTGGCGCGGGACTCAGGGTTCCCCATGGGGAGGCCCCCAGGCTCAGGCCCCTGGCAACGGAAGGCTGAGCAAGCAGGCCCGGGCCCGGGCCCGGCTTTCGGGGCTGGCCCGGCCCCAGGTGCCGGCGCCAGGGAGGGGACCCCCGGAGGCTGAGGAGCGGGAGGCGTCGGCCTCCCCGCGGCACGCCTCCCGGAGCTCCTCCTGGCGGTGCCGGAACGCGACGACACGCGATCCCGGACAGGGACCCGGGGGTGCCGCCCTGCGGCCCTGTGGTGCCCGAAGTGTGTTCGCCGGGCGTTTTCCGGCCAATTCTCACGAGCGTTCTGCCCAAATCGGGATCGATTTGGGCAGAACGCTCGTGAGAATTGGCCGGCGTTGGGCAGCCCTGGTCAGCGCCCAGGTCCGCGTGGAGCAGGGCCCTTTCTCGCTCGGGGCATGTCGCGGCCACCCGGAAAACGAGCCGCGACGATGGGGCGCGGCCGGCAGCCGCGGCGCCGGGGAGTTTTCCCCGAGCAGAGTGGATGGAGGCGCCGTGGCCGGGCGTCCGCCTCTGCCGTGGGGGGCGGCCGGGGCGCCCCTGGAGGGGGCTGGCCTCTGTGGGGAAACGGACTGGTCTCTCGCTCCGCGGCTAGGACGAAGCCGCGAAAGGTGCCGTTGTCGCCGGGACGGTCGGGGGACTCGTGGCGCGGGACTCAGGGTTACCCATGGGGAGGCCCCCAGGCTCAGGCCCCTGGCAACGGAAGGCTGAGCAAGCAGGCCCGGGCCCGGGCCCGGCTTTCGGGCCTGGCCCGGCCCCAGCTCCCGGCGCCAGGGAGGGGACCCCCGGAGGCTGAGGAGCGGGAGGCTTCGGCCTCCCCGCGGCACGCCTCCCGGAGCTCCTCCTGGCGGTGCCGGAACGCGACGACACGCGATCCCGGACAGGGCCCCGGGGGGGTGCCGCCCTGCGGCCCTGTGGTGCCCGAAGTGTGTTCGCCGGGCGTTTTCCGGCCAATTCTCACGAGCGTTCTGCCCAAATCGGGATCGATTTGGGCAGAACGCTCGTGAGAATTGGCCGGCGTTGGGCAGCCCTGGTCAGCGCCCAGTTCCGCGTGGAGCAGGGCCCTTTCTCGCTCGGGGCATGTCGCGGCCACCCGGAAAACGAGCCGCGACGATGGGGCGCGGCCGGCAGCCGCGGCGCCGGGGAGTTTTCCCCGAGCAGAGTGGATGGAGGCGCCGTGGCCGGGTGTCCGCCTCTGCCGTGGGGGGCGGCCGGGGCGCACCTGGAGGGGGCTGGCCTCTGTGGGGAAACGGACTGGTCTCTCGCTCCGCGGCTAGGACGAAGCCGCGAAAGGTGCCGTTGTCGCCGGGACGGTCGGGGGACTCGTGGCGCGGGACTCAGTGTTCCCCATGGGGAGGCCCCCAGGCTCAGGCCCCTGGCAACGGAAGGCTGAGCAAGCAGGCCCGGGCCCGGGCCCGGCTTTCGGGGCTGGCCCGGCCCCAGCTCCCGGCGCCAGGGAGGGGACCCCCGGAGGCTGAGGAGCGGGAGGCGTCGGCCTCCCCGCGGCACGCCTCCCGGAGCTCCTCCTGGCGGTGCCGGAACGCGACGACACGCCATCCCGGACAGGGCCCCGGGGGGGGCCGCCCTGCGGCCCTGTGGTGCCCGAAGTGTGTTCGCCGGGCCTTTTCCGGCCAATTCTCACGAGCGCTCTGCCCAAATCGGGATCGATTTGGGCAGAACGCTCGTCAGAATTGGCCGGCGTTGGGCAGCCCTGGTCAGCGCCCAGTTCCGCGTGGGGCAGGGCCCTTTCTCGCTCGGGGCATGTCGCGGCCACCCGGAAAACGAGCCGCGACGATGGGGCGCGGCCGGCAGCCACGGCGCCAGGGAGTTTTCCCCGAGCAGAGTGGATGGAGGCGCCGTGGCCGGGCGTCCGCCTCTGCCGTGGCGGGCGGCCGGGGCGCCCCTGGAGGGGGCTGGCCTCTGTGGGGAAACGGACTGGTCTCTCACTCCGCGGCTAGGACGAAGCCGCGAAAGGTGCCGTTGTCGCCGGGATGGTCGGGGGACTCGTGGCGCGGGACTCAGGGTTCCCCATGGGGAGGCCCCCAGGCTCAGGCCCCTGGCAACGGACGGCTGAGCAAGCAGGCCCGGGCCCGGTCCCGGCTTTCGGGGCTGGCCCGGCCCCAGCTGCCGGCGCCAGGGAGGGGACCCCCGGAGGCTGAGGAGCGGGAGGCGTCGGCCTCCCCGCGGCACGCCTCCCGGAGCTCCTCCTGGCGGTGCCGGAACGCGACGACACGCGATCCCGGACAGGGCCCCGGGGGTGCCGCCCTGCGGCCCTGTGGTGCCCGAAGTGTGTTCGCCGGGCGTTTTCCGGCCAATTCTCACGAGCGTTCTGCCCAAATCGGGATCGATTTGGGCAGAACGCTCGTGAGAATTGGCCGGCGTTCGGCAGCCCTGGTCAGCGCCCAGTTCCGCGTGGAGCAGGGCCCTTTCTCGCTCGGGGCATGTCGCGGCCACCCGGAAAACGAGCCGCGACGATGGGGCGCGGCCGGCAGCCGCGGCGCCGGGGAGTTTTCCCCGAGCAGAGTGGATGGAGGCGCCGTGGCCGGGCGTCCGCCTCTGCCGTGGCGGGCGGCCGGGGCGCCCCTGGAGGGGGCTGTCCTCTGTGGGGAAACGGACTGGTCTCTCGCTCCGCGGCTAGGACGAAGCCGCGAAAGGTGCCGTTGTCGCCGGGACGGTCGGGGGACTCGTGGCGCGGGACTCAGGGTTACCCATGGGGAGGCCCCCAGGCTCAGGCCCCTGGCAACGGAAGGCTGAGCAAGCAGGCCCGGGCCCGGGCCCGGCTTTCGGGCCTGGCCCGGCCCCAGCTCCCGGCGCCAGGGAGGGGACCCCCGGAGGCTGAGGAGCGGGAGGCTTCGGCCTCCCCGCGGCACGCCTCCCGGAGCTCCTCCTGGCGGTGCCGGAACGCGACGACACGCGATCCCGGACAGGGCCCCGGGGGGGTGCCGCCCTGCGGCCCTGTGGTGCCCGAAGTGTGTTCGCCGGGCGTTTTCCGGCCAATTCTCACGAGCGTTCTGCCCAAATCGGGATCGATTTGGGCAGAACGCTCGTGAGAATTGGCCGGCGTTGGGCAGCCCTGGTCAGCGCCCAGTTCCGCGTGGAGCAGGGCCCTTTCTCGCTCGGGGCATGTCGCGGCCACCCGGAAAACGAGCCGCGACGATGGGGCGCGGCCGGCAGCCGCGGCGCCGGGGAGTTTTCCCCGAGCAGAGTGGATGGAGGCGCCGTGGCCGGGCGTCCGCCTCTGCCGTGGCGGGCGGCCGGGGCGCCCCTGGAGGGGGCTGGCCTCTGTGGGGAAACGGACTGGTCTCTCGCTCCGCGGCTAGGACGAAGCCGCGAAAGGTGACGTTGTCGCCGGGACGGTCGGGGGACTCGTGGCGCGGGACTCAGTGTTCCCCATGGGGAGGCCCCCAGGCTCAGGCCCCTGGCAACGGAAGGCTGAGCAAGCAGGCCCGGGCCCGGGCCCGGCTTTCGGGGCTGGCCCGGCCCCAGCTGCCTGCGCCAGGGAGGGGACCCCCGGAGGCTGAGGAGCGGGAGGCGTCGGCCTCCCCGCGGCACGCCTCCCGGAGCTCCTCCTGGCGGTGCCGGAACGCGACGACACGCGATCCCGGACAGGGCCCCGGGGGGGGCCGCCCTGCGGCCCTGTGGTGCCCGAAGTGTGTTCGCCGGGCGTTTTCCGGCCAATTCTCACGAGCGTTCTGCCCAAATCGGGATCGATTTGGGCAGAACGCTCGTGAGAATTGGCCGGCGTTGGGCAGCCCTGGTCAGCGCCCAGTTCCGCGTGGAGCAGGGCCCTTTCTCGCTCGGGGCATGTCGCGGCCACCCGGAAAACGAGCCGCGACGATGGGGCGCGGCCGGCAGCCGCGGCGCCGGGGAGTTTTCCCCGAGCAGAGTGCATGGAGGTGCTGTGGCCGGGCGTCCGCCTCCGCCGTGGCGGGCGGCCGTGTCGCCCCTGGAGCGGGCTGGCCTCTGTGGGGAAACGGACTGGTCTCTCACTCCGCGGCTAGGACGAAGCCGCGAAAGGTGCCGTTGTCGCCGGGACGGTCGGGGGACTCGTGGCGCGGGACTCAGGGTTCCCCATGGGGAGGCCCCCAGGCTCAGGCCCCTGGCAACGGAAGGCTGAGCAAGCAGGCCCGGGCCCGGGCCCGGCTTTCGGGGCTGGCCCGGCCCCAGCTGCCTGCGCCAGGGAGGGGACCCCCGGAGGCTGAGGAGCGGGAGGCGTCGGCCTCCCCGCGGCACGCCTCCCGGAGCTCCTCCTGGCGGTGCCGGAACGCGACGACACGCGATCCCGGACAGGGCCCCGGGGGGGGCCGCCCTGCGGCCCTGTGGTGCCCGAAGTGTGTTCGCCGGGCGTTTTCCGGCCAATTCTCACGAGCGTTCTGCCCAAATCGGGATCGATTTGGGCAGAACGCTCGTGAGAATTGGCCGGCGTTGGGCAGCCCTGGTCAGCGCCCAGTTCCGCGTGGAGCAGGGCCCTTTCTCGCTCGGGGCATGTCGCGGCCACCCGGAAAACGAGCCGCGACGATGGGGCGCGGCCGGCAGCCGCGGCGCCGGGGAGTTTTCCCCGAGCAGAGTGGATGGAGGCGCCGTGGCCGGGCGTCCGCCTCTGCCGTGGCGGGCGGCCGGGGCGCCCCTGGAGGGGGCTGGCCTCTGTGGGGAAACGGACTGGTCTCTCGCTCCGCGGCTAGGACGAAGCCGCGAAAGGTGACGTTGTCGCCGGGACGGTCGGGGGACTCGTGGCGCGGGACTCAGTGTTCCCCATGGGGAGGCCCCCAGGCTCAGGCCCCTGGCAACGGAAGGCTGAGCAAGCAGGCCCGGGCCCGGGCCCGGCTTTCGGGGCTGGCCCGGCCCCAGCTGCCTGCGCCAGGGAGGGGACCCCCGGAGGCTGAGGAGCGGGAGGCGTCGGCCTCCCCGCGGCACGCCTCCCGGAGCTCCTCCTGGCGGTGCCGGAACGCGACGACACGCGATCCCGGACAGGGCCCCGGGGGGGGCCGCCCTGCGGCCCTGTGGTGCCCGAAGTGTGTTCGCCGGGCGTTTTCCGGCCAATTCTCACGAGCGTTCTGCCCAAATCGGGATCGATTTGGGCAGAACGCTCGTGAGAATTGGCCGGCGTTGGGCAGCCCTGGTCAGCGCCCAGTTCCGCGTGGAGCAGGGCCCTTTCTCGCTCGGGGCATGTCGCGGCCACCCGGAAAACGAGCCGCGACGATGGGGCGCGGCCGGCAGCCGCGGCGCCGGGGAGTTTTCCCCGAGCAGAGTGCATGGAGGTGCTGTGGCCGGGCGTCCGCCTCCGCCGTGGCGGGCGGCCGTGTCGCCCCTGGAGCGGGCTGGCCTCTGTGGGGAAACGGACTGGTCTCTCACTCCGCGGCTAGGACGAAGCCGCGAAAGGTGCCGTTGTCGCCGGGACGGTCGGGGGACTCGTGGCGCGGGACTCAGGGTTCCCCATGGGGAGGCCCCCAGGCTCAGGCCCCTGGCAACGGAAGGCTGAGCAAGCAGGCCCGGGCCCGGGCCCGGCTTTCGGGGCTGGCCCGGCCCCAGCTGCCGGCGCCAGGGAGGGGAACCCGGAGGCTGAGGAGCGGGAGGCGTCGGCCTCCCCGCGGCACGCCTCCCGGAGCTCCTCCTGGCGGTGCTGGAACGCGACGACACGCGATCCCGGACAGGGCCCCGGGGGGGGCCGCCCTGCGGCCCTGTGGTGCCCGAAGTGTGTTCGCCGGGCCTTTTCCGGCCAATTCTCACGAGCGTTCTGCCCAAATCGGGATCGATTTGGGCAGAACGCTCGTGAGAATTGGCCGGCGTTGGGCAGCCCTGGTCAGCGCCCAGTTCCGCGTGGAGCAGGGCCCTTTCTCGCTCGGGGCATGTCGCGGGTACCCGGAAAACGAGCCGCGACGATGGGGCGCGGCCGGCAGCCGCGGCGCCGGGGAGTTTTCCCCGAGCAGAGTGGATGGAGGCGCCGTGGCCGGGCGTCCGCCTCCGCCGTGGCGGGCGGCCGGGGCGCCCCTGGAGTGGGCTGGCCTCTGTGGGGAAACGGACTGGTCCCTGCTCCGCGGCTAGGACGAAGCCGCGAAAGGTGCCGATGTCGCCGGGACGGTCGGGGGACTCGTGGTGCGGGACTCAGGGTTCCCCATGGGGAGGCCCCCAGGCTCAGGCCCCTGGCAACGGAAGGCTGAGCAAGCAGGCCCGGGCCCGGGCCCGGCTTTCGGGGCTGGCCCGGCCCCAGCTCCCGGCGCCAGGGAGGGGACCCCCGGAGGCTGAGGAGCGGGAAGCGTCGGCCTCCCCGCGGCACGCCTCCCTGAGCTCCTCCTGGCGGTGCCGGAACGCGACGACACGCGATCCCGGTCAGGGCCCCGGGGGGGGCCGCCCTGCGGCCCTGTGCTGCCCGAAGTGTGTTCGCCGGGCGTTTTCCGGCCAATTCTCACGAGCGTTCTGCCCAAATCGGGATCGATTTGGGCAGAACGCTCGTGAGAATTGGCCGGCGTTGGGCAGCCCTGGTCAGCGCCCAGTTCCGCGTGGAGCAGGGCCCTTTCTCGCTCGGGGCATGTCGCGGCCACCCGGAAAACGAGCCGCGACGATGGGGCGCGGGCGGCAGCCGCGGCGCCGGGGAGTTTTCTCCGAGCAGAGTGCATGGAGGCGCCGTGGCCGGGCGTCCGCCTCCGCCGTGGCGGGCGGCTGGGGCGCCCCTGGAGGGGGCTGGCCTCTGTGGGGAAACGGACTGGTCTCTCGCTCCGCGGCTAGGCCGAAGCCGCGAAAGGTGCCGTTGTCGCCGGGACGGTCGGGGGACTCGTGGCGCGGGACTCAGGGTTCCTCATGGGGAGGCCCCCAGGCTCAGGCCCCTGGCAACGGAAAGCTGAGCAAGCAGGCCCGGGCCCGGGCCCGGCTTTCGGGGCTGGCCCGGCCCCAGCTGCCGGCGCCAGGGAGAGGACCCCCGGAGGCTGAGGAGCGGGAGGCGTCGGCCTCCCCAGGGCCCGCCTCCCGGAGCTCCTCCTGGCGGTGCCGGAACGCGACGACACGCGATCCCGGACAGGGCCCCGGGGGGGCGGCCCTGCGGCCCTGTGGTGCCCGAAGTGTGTTCGCCGGGCGTTTTCCGGCCAATTCTCACGAGCGTTCTGCCCAAATCGGGATCGATTTGGGCAGAACGCTCGTGAGAATTGGCCGGCGTTGGGCAGCCCTGGTCAGCGCCCAGTTCCGCGTGGAGCAGGGCCCTTTCTCGCTCGGGGCATGTCGCGGCCACCCGGAAAACGAGCCGCGACGATGGGGCGCGGCCGGCAGCCGCGGCGCCGGGGAGTTTTCCCCGAGCAGAGTGGATGGAGGCGCCGTGGCCGGGCGTCCGCCTCTGCCGTGGCGGGCGGCCGGGGCGCCCCTGGAGGGGGCTGGCCTCTGTGGGGAAACGGACTGGTCTCTCGCTCCGCGGCTAGGACGAAGCCGCGAAAGGTGACGTTGTCGCCGGGACGGTCGGGGGACTCGTGGCGCGGGACTCAGTGTTCCCCATGGGGAGGCCCCCAGGCTCAGGCCCCTGGCAACGGAAGGCTGAGCAAGCAGGCCCGGGCCCGGGCCCGGCTTTCGGGGCTGGCCCGGCCCCAGCTGCCTGCGCCAGGGAGGGGACCCCCGGAGGCTGAGGAGCGGGAGGCGTCGGCCTCCCCGCGGCACGCCTCCCGGAGCTCCTCCTGGCGGTGCCGGAACGCGACGACACGCGATCCCGGACAGGGCCCCGGGGGGGGCCGCCCTGCGGCCCTGTGGTGTCCGAAGTGTGTTCGCCGTGCCTTTTCCGGCCAATTCTCACAAGCGTTCTGCCCAAATCGGGATCGATTTGGGCAGAACGCTCGTGAGAATTGGCCGGCGTTGGGCAGCCCTGGTCAGCGCCCAGTTCCGCGTGGAGCAGGGCCCTTTCTCGCTCGGGGCATGTCGCGGCCACCCGGAAAACGAGCCGCGACGATGGGGCGCGGCCGGCAACCACGGCGCCGGGGAGTTTTCCCCGAGCAGAGTGGATGGAGGCGCTGTGGCCGGGCGTCCGCCTCCGCCGTGGCGGGCGGCCGGGGCGCCCATGGAGGGGGCTGGCCTCTGTGGGGAAACGGACTGGTCTCTTTCTCCGCGGCAAGGACGAAGCCGCGAAAGGTGCCGTTGTCGCCGGGACGGTCGGGGGACTCGTGGCGCGGGACTCAGGGTTCCCCATGGGGAGGCCCCCAGGCTCAGGCCCCTGGCAACGGAAGGCTGAGCAAGCAGGCCCGGGCCCGGGCCCGGCTTTCGGGGCTGGCCCGGCCCCAGCTGCCGGCGCCAGGGAGGGGACCCCCGGAGGCTGAGGAGCGGGAGGCGTCGGCCTCCCCGCGGCACGCCTCCCGGAGCTCCTCCTGGCGGTGCCGGAACGCGACGACACGCGATCCCGGTCAGGGCCCCGGGGGGGGCCGCCCTGCGGCCCTGTGGTGCCCGAAGTGTGTTCGCCGGGCGTTTTCCGGCCAATTCTCACGAGCGTTCTGCCCAAATCGGGATCGATTTGGGCAGAACGCTCGTGAGAATTGGCCGGCGTTGGGCAGCCCTGGTCAGCGCCCAGTTCCGCGTGGAGCAGGGCCCTTTCTCGCTCGGGGCATGTCGCGGCCACCCGGAAAACGAGCCGCGACGATGGGGCGCGGCCGGCAGCCGCGGCGCCGGGGAGTTTTCCCCGAGCAGAGTGCATGGAGGTGCTGTGGCCGGGCGTCCGCCTCCGCCGTGGCGGGCGGCCGTGTCGCCCCTGGAGCGGGCTGGCCTCTGTGGGGAAACGGACTGGTCTCTCACTCCGCGGCTAGGACGAAGCCGCGAAAGGTGCCGTTGTCGCCGGGACGGTCGGGGGACTCGTGGCGCGGGACTCAGGGTTCCCCATGGGGAGGCCCCCAGGCTCAGGCCCCTGGCAACGGAAGGCTGAGCAAGCAGGCCCGGGCCCGGGCCCGGCTTTCGGGGCTGGCCCGGCCCCAGCTGCCGGCGCCAGGGAGGGGAACCCGGAGGCTGAGGAGCGGGAGGCGTCGGCCTCCCCGCGGCACGCCTCCCGGAGCTCCTCCTGGCGGTGCTGGAACGCGACGACACGCGATCCCGGACAGGGCCCCGGGGGGGGCCGCCCTGCGGCCCTGTGGTGCCCGAAGTGTGTTCGCCGGGCCTTTTCCGGCCAATTCTCACGAGCGTTCTGCCCAAATCGGGATCGATTTGGGCAGAACGCTCGTGAGAATTGGCCGGCGTTGGGCAGCCCTGGTCAGCGCCCAGTTCCGCGTGGAGCAGGGCCCTTTCTCGCTCGGGGCATGTCGCGGGTACCCGGAAAACGAGCCGCGACGATGGGGCGCGGCCGGCAGCCGCGGCGCCGGGGAGTTTTCCCCGAGCAGAGTGGATGGAGGCGCCGTGGCCGGGCGTCCGCCTCCGCCGTGGCGGGCGGCCGGGGCGCCCCTGGAGGGGGCTGGCCTCTGTGGGGAAACGGACTGGTCCCTGCTCCGCGGCTAGGACGAAGCCGCGAAAGGTGCCGATGTCGCCGGGACGGTCGGGGGACTCGTGGCGCGGGACTCAGGGTTCCCCATGGGGAGGCCCCCAGGCTCAGGCCCCTGGCAACGGAAGGCTGAGCAAGCAGGCCCGGGCCCGGGCCCGGCTTTCGGGGCTGGCCCGGCCCCAGCTCCCGGCGCCAGGGAGGGGACCCCCGGAGGCTGAGGAGCGGGAAGCGTCGGCCTCCCCGCGGCACGCCTCCCTGAGCTCCTCCTGGCGGTGCCGGAACGCGACGACACGCGATCCCGGTCAGGGCCCCGGGGGGTGCCGCCCTGCGGCCCTGTGGTGCCCGAAGTGTGTTCGCCGGGCGTTTTCCGGCCAATTCTCACGAGCGTTCTGCCCAAATCGGGATCGATTTGGGCAGAACGCTCGTGAGAATTGGCCGGCGTTGGGCAGCCCTGGTCAGCGCCCAGTTCCGCGTGGAGCAGGGCCCTTTCTCGCTCGGGGCATGTCGCGGCCACCCGGAAAACGAGCCGCGACGATGGGGCGCGGCCGGCAGCCGCGGCGCCGGGGAGTTTTCTCCGAGCAGAGTGCATGGAGGCGCCGTGGCCGGGCGTCCGCCTCCGCCGTGGCGGGCGGCTGGGGCGCCCCTGGAGGGGGCTGGCCTCTGTGGGGAAACGGACTGGTCTCTCGCTCCGCGGCTAGGCCGAAGCCGCGAAAGGTGCCGTTGTCGCCGGGACGGTCGGGGGACTCGTGGCGCGGGACTCAGGGTTCCCCATGGGGAGGCCCCCAGGCTCAGGCCCCTGGCAACGGAAGGCTGAGCAAGCAGGCCCGGTCCCGCGCCCGGCTTTCGGGGCTGGCCCGGGCCCAGCTGCCGGAGCCAGGGAGGGGACCCCCGGAGGCTGAGGAGCGGGAGGCGTCGGCCTCCCGAGGGCCCGCCTCCCGGAGCTCCTCCTGGCGGTGCCGGAACTCGACGACACGCGATCCCGGACAGGGCCCCGGGGGTGCCGCCCTGCGGCCCTGTGGTGCCCGAAGTGTGTTCGCCGGGCGTTTTCCGGCCAATTCTCACGAGCGTTCTGCCCAAATCGGGATCGATTTGGGCAGAACGCTCGTGAGAATTGGCCGGCGTTGGGCAGCCCTGGTCAGCGCCCAGTTCCGCGTGGAGCAGGGCCCTTTCTCGCTCGGGGCATGTCGCGGCCACCCGGAAAATGAGCCGCGACGATGGGGCGGGGCCGGCAGCCGCGGCGCCGGGGAGTTTTCCCCGAGCAGCGTGGATGGAGGCGCCGTGGCCGGGCGTCCGCCTCCGCCGTGCGGGGCGGCCGGGGCGCCCCTGGAGGGGGCTGGCCTCTGTGGGGAAACGGACTGGTCTCTCAGTCCGCGGCTTGGACGAAGCCGCGAAAGGTGCCGTTGTCGCCGAGACGGTCGGGGGACTCGTGGCGCTGGACTCAGGGTTCCCCATGGGGAGGCCCCCAGGCTCAGGCCCCTGGCAACGGAAGGCTGAGCAAGCAGGCCCGGTCCCGGGCCCGGCTTTCGGGGCTGGCCCGGCCCCAGCTGCCGGCGCCTGGGAGGGGACCCCCGGAGGCTGAGGAGCGGGAGGCGTCGGCCTCCCCGCGGCACGTCTCCCGGAGCTCCTCCTGGCGGTGCCGGAACGCGACGACACGGGATCCCGGACAGGGCCCCGGGGGGGGCCGCCCTGCGGCCCTGTGGTGCCCGAAGTGTGTTCGCCGGGCGTTTTTTCGGCCAATTCTCACGAGCGTTCTGCCCAAATCGGGATCGATTTGGGCAGAACGCTCGTGAGAATTGGCCGGCGTTGGGCAGCCCTGGTCAGCGCCCAGTTCCGCGTGGAGCAGGGCCCTCTCTCGCTCGGGGCATGTCGCGGCCACCCGGAAAACGAGCCGCGACGATGGGGCGCGGCCGGCAGCCGCGGCGCCGGGGAGTTTTCCCCGAGCAGAGTGGATGGAGGCGCCGTGGCCGGGCGTCCGCCTCCGCCGTGGCGGGCGGCCGGGGCGCCCCTGGAGGGGGCTGGCCTCTGTGGGGAAACGGACTGGTCTCTCAGTCCGCGGCTTGGACGAAGCCGCGAAAGGTGCCGTTGTCGCCGAGACGGTCGGGGGACTCGTGGCGCTGGACTCAGGGTTCCCCATGGGGAGGACCCCAGGCTCAGGCCCCTGGCAACGGAAGGCTGAGCAAGCAGGCCCGGGCCCGGGCCCGGCTTTCGGGGCTGGCCCGGCCCCAGCTGCCGGCGCCAGGGAGGGGACCCCCGGAGGCTGAAGTGCGGGAGGCGTCGGCCTCCCTGCGGCACGCCTCCCGGAGCTCCTCCTGGCGGTGCCGGAACGCGACGACACGCGATCCCGGACAGGGCCCCGGGGGGGGGGGCCGCCCTGCGGCCCTGTGGTGCCCGAAGTGTGTTCGCCGGGCGTTTTCCGGCCAATTCTCACGAGCGTTCTGCCCAAATCAGGATCGATTTGGGCAGAACGCTCGTGAGAATTGGCCGGCGTTGGGCAGCCCTGGTCAGCGCCCAGTTCCGCGTGGAGCAGGGCCCTTTCTCGCTCGGGGCATGTCGTGGCCACCCGGAAAACGAGCCGCGACGGTCGGGCGCGGCCTGCAGCCACGGCGCCGGGGAGTTTTTCCCGAGCAGCGTGGATGGAGGCGCCGTGGCCAGGCGTCCGCCTCCGCCGTGGCGGGCGGCCGGGGCGCCCCTGGAGGGGGCTGGCCTCTGTGGGGAAACGGACTGGTCTCTCACTCCGCGGCTAGGACGAAGCCGCGAAAGGTGCCGTTGTCTCCGGGACGGTCGGGGGACTCGTGGCGCGGGACTCAGGGTTCCTCATGGGGAGGCCCCCAGGCTCAGGCCCCTGGCAACGGAAGGCTGAGCAAGCAGGCCCGGGCCCGGGCCCGGCTTTCGGGGCTGGCCCGGCCCCAGCTGCCGGCACCAGGGAGGGGACCCCCGGAGGCTGAGGAGCGGGAGGCGTCGGCCTCCCCGCGGCACGCCTCCCGGAGCTCCTCCTGGCGGTGCCGGAACGCGACGACACGCGGTCCCGGACAGGGCCCCGGGGGGGGCCGCCCTGCGGCCCTGTGGTGCCCGAAGTGTGTTCGCCGGGCGTTTTCCGGCCAATTCTCACGAGCGTTCTGCCAAATCGGGATCGATTTGGGCAGAACGCTCGTGACAAGTGGCCGGCGTTGGGCAGCCCTGGTCAGCGCCCAGTTCCGCGTGGAGCAGGACCCTTTCTCGCTCGGGGCATGTCGCGGCCACCCGGAAAACGAGCCGCGACGATGGAACCAGATGGGTCTTCATATTTATACTGACCTATATACTTACTGGAGTCCATTATGGAAAGATTTCCATCTGGGTGTGAGGCTGAGTCCTGTGGTATTGCTCAGGCATCCCCAAATCCTAGGGCTTTGGAGCCCACCCTTAGGGGACGGAGACATGAGAACCCAAGCTAGGGATAGAGTTAGGGCCGAAGGACATTGCAGGCCCAAACAGCTGACAGTGTGTGTGGTTCCTAGAGGCTGGAATTAAGGATGAGTGTTCTGGTTCTGGTCAGGCACAGGGTTTGTGACCTAGAGGCCACTGAAATTGGGGGTTTGCTGGTATAGGCTCAGATGGGCAGGCATTTTAATCCTGCTTTGAATACTTTCTAGAGGTCTACATGGCACGCTTTCCTCCTGTGTGTTAGGATGAGTCCTGTGGTATGGCTAAGGTGACCCCAGTCCGTGGGGTAGGGAGCCAGACCCCTAGGAATTGAATGCTCAGAACACAAACTAAGCTTCAGTTAGGGGTTAGGAGCATGGCAGGCCCAATCTGATGGTGGTGTGGCAAGCTATCCAGAGGGCTGAGTACAGAGGGATGGATAGAGTAAGTGTCAGGTTCAGGTTTGTGTCCAGCTGCTGACTCTGGGTGAACTCAGTGGTGCGTGGCAGATTTCTCCTGCTCAGAATCCTTTGCAGAGTCCCAAATGGTATGGTTTCCTTCTGGGTGGCAGGCAGAGATCTCAAATCTTGCTCAGGGGTCCCCATCCGTGGGACTTGGGTGCCAGTCCTCTGGGGACAGAGCATGAAACCCCAACCTAGGGTTGGGGCTAGGTCCCAGCAACATGACAGGCCTGATTTGCTGGTGCTGTGCAGAGCTCTCACGGGGACTGAGTAGAGAACATGGGTCAGTCTGAGTCAGGCTCCGGGTTGGTGGCCATGGGGGGAAAGGCAGATTTCTCCTGCTCTCAGTCCTTGGCAGAGTTCCAATTCTACTGTTTCCTTCTGGGTTGAAGACAGAGTCCTCTGGCATTTCTCAGGGGTCCCACATATGTGGGGCTTTGGTACCTGTATTCTTGGGACACAAGACAGAAAATGTACCTAAGTTTTGGTTAGGGCTGAGGGTCATGTCAGTCTCAATAGGCCACCCTGAGAGGAGTGACCTGGGGAGCAGAGTTGAGGACGTGGGTCAGTGTGAGTGTTAAGATCCAGGTGTGAACGGGGGGTGCTGAAAGTGGGATAGCCTCAGGGGGCCAAGAAATATTCTGGTATAGTTCAGGTGTAACCCATCAGCGGAGCTTTGGTGTCAATCATCAGAGGACAGAAGACTGAAAACACAACCTAGGGCTTGGAAAAGAGCACAGGGGCATGGCTGGCCTGATCTGCTGGTGCCGAGGCTAGATGTCTGGGGTACTGAGTTGAGGGCCATGGTCAGGTGGTGCATTACGATCTGGGTTTGTGCCTGGGGGTGGCCGAAGGTGGAGGTGGCTTCAGGGAGCATGAAGATTTCTCCCGTTCCGATGGTTCTGTGCAGCTCCAAACAGAACAGTTTCCTCCCGGGTGGCAGACAGAGCACGGGGTTGTGGCTCAGGGTTCCAAATATGGAGGAATTGGGGGACCAGCCTCTGGGGATGAAGACTGAAAATGCAACCTAGGCTTAAGGTTAGGGTCAGGGGCATGGCAGGCCC
This sequence comes from Meles meles, assembly GCF_922984935.1. Classification (NCBI taxonomy): domain Eukaryota; kingdom Metazoa; phylum Chordata; class Mammalia; order Carnivora; family Mustelidae; genus Meles; species Meles meles. The sequence continues at coordinate 157,912,106 of NC_060070.1, read as the reverse complement.
AATTTGCTGGCACTGAGAAGGGATCCCAGGGGGATGAATTGAGGGCAGAGGTCTGGTGGCATGAGAGGGTCCAGGTTTGTGGTCAGGGGACCGCTGAAGGAGGGGGTTGTGCTCAGGGAGGCATGCAGTTTCTCCCACTCTGAGTGTTCTACTCAGTTTCAAATGGCACGGTTTCCTCCTGGGTGGTAGGCAGGCTGAGTGCCAGCCTCCACATTTGTGGCCCAATAGTGCGCAGAGGGTGGGGGATAGCCTCGGGTGAACCGTGCAGGTTTCTCCCGCTCTGAGGATTCGACACAGCTCCAAACAGCATGGTTTCCTCCTGCATGGTGGACAGAGTCCTGAGGTGTCACTCAGGATTCTTTAATCTTGGGGTCTTGGGGTCAGGACTCTTGGGGATGATACCTGAAAACCAAAATTAGGGATAGGGTTAAGGCCTAGGGCCATGGTAGACCTGATATGCCAGTGCAGAGGCAGGTGCCCTGGTGCGCTGAGTTGAGCTCGGGTGTCAGACGGGGCCTTAGCCTCTAGGTGTGTGTCCAGACGTTCGCATAACCTGGGGGTGACTTCAGGGGTGCATGGAAGTTTCTCCAGCTCTGAGGGTTCAGCGCAGCTCCAAACAGCACAGCGGTGCCCTGCGTGGCAGGCAGATTCCCAGCATGAGTATCAGGCATCCTCAATCCTTGTGACGCAGTATGTGGTCTATTCTGGAGAAGGTTCCATGTGCACTTGAGAAGAATGAGTATTCTGTTGTTTTAGGGTGGAATGTTCTGTATATGTCTATGAGGTCCATCTGGTCCAATGTTTCATTCAATGCTCTTATTTCTTTTTTAATTTTCTGCTTCGATGATCTGTCTATTTCTGAGAGAGGCGTATGAAGATCTCCTACTATTATTGTATTCATATCAATATGACTCTTTATCTTGATTAATAGTTTTCTTATGGAATTGGGTGCTCCCATATTGGGGGCATAGATATTCACAATTGTTAGATCATCTTGGCGGATAGTCCCTTTAAGAATTATGGAGTGTCCTTCTGTATCTCTGACTACAGTCTTTAGTTTAAAATCTAATTTATCTGATATGAGAATCGCTACCCCGGCCTTCTTTTGAGGCCCATTGGCATGAAAGATGCTTCTCCATCCGTTCACTTTCAGTCTGGGTGTATCCTTAGGTTCAAAATGGGTCTCTTGTAGACAACATATGGATGGGTCCTGTCGTTTTATCCAATCTGCAACCCTGTGTCGTTTTATGGGCGCATTTAGGCCATTCACATTGAGAGTGATTATTGAGAGATAGGTTTTGATTCATGTCATGTTGCCTTTGAAGTCTTTCTGTCTGTAGATTGTTTCTATATTTCTGTTCAATGATATCCTTGGGATTTTTTCTCTTTTATAGGACCCCCCTTAATATTTCCTGCAGTGTGGGCTTGGTGGTTGCATAGTCTTTTAAGCCTTGCCGGTCTTGGAAACTCTTTATCTCTCCATCCATTTTAAATGTCAGTCTTGCCGGATAGAGTATTCTTGGTTGCATGTTCTTCTCATTTAGTACTCTGAATATATTTTGCCAGCCCTTCCTGGCTTGCCAGGTCTCTGTGAAAAGGTCTGACGTTATTCTAATGGGCTTGGATGCCCACTCTCACCACTCTTGTTCAACATAGTATTAGAAGTCCTAGCAACGGCAATCAGACAACAAAGAGAAATAAAAGGTATCCAAATTGGCAAGGAAGAAGTCAAACTCTCTCTCTTCGCAGATGACATGATTTTGTATATGGAAAACCCCAAAGACTCCACCCCCAAACTACTAGACTCATACAGCAATTCAGTAACGTGGCAGGATACAAAGTCAATGTACAGAAATCAGTGGCTTTCTTATACACTAACAGTGAAAATACAGAAAGGGAAATTAGAGAATCGATTCCATTTACTATAGCACCAAGAACCATAAGATACCTGGGAATAAACCTAACCAAAGAGGTAAAGGATCTGTACTCGAGGAACTACAGAACACTCATGAAAGAAATTGAAGAAGACCCAAAAAGATGGAAGACAATTCCATGCTCTTGGATTGGAAGAATAAACATTGTTAAAATGTTTATACTGCCTAGAGCAATCTATGCTTTTAATGCCATTCCGATCAAAATTCCACCGGTAGTTTTCAAAGAGCTGGAGCAAATAATCCTAAAATTTGTATGGAATCAGAAGAGACCCCGAATTGCTAAGGCAATGTTGAAAAACAAAAACAAAACTGGCGGCATCACGTTACCCGATTTTAAGCTTTACTACAAAGCTGCGATCACCAAGACAGCGTGGCCCTGGCATAAAAACAGACACAAAGACCAGTGGAACAGAGTGGAGAGCCCAGATATGGACCCTCAACTCCACGGTGAAATAATCTTCGACAAAACAGGAAAAAATATTCAATGGAAAAAAAGACAGTCTCTTCAATCAATGGTGCTGGGAAAACTGGACAGCTATATGTAGAATAATGAAACTCAACCATTCTCTTACACTCGAAATGGATAAAAGACCTCATCATGAGACAGGAATCCATCAGAATCCTAGAGGAGAACATAGGCAGTAACCTCTTCGATATCAGCCACAGCAACTTCTTTCAAGATATGTCTCCAAAGGCCAAGGAAACAAAAGCGAAAATAAACTTTTGGCACTTCATCAAGATCAAAAGCTTCTGCACAGCAAAGGAAACAGTCCACCAAACAAAAAGGCAACCCACGGAATGGGAGAAGATATTTGCAAATGACAGTACAGACAAAAGGTTGATATCCAGGATCTAGAAAGAACTTCTCAAACTCAACACACACAAAACAGAGAATCATATCCAAAAATGGGCAGAAGATATGAACAGACACTTCTCCAACGAAGACCTACAAATGACTATCAGACACATGAAAAAATGTTCATCATCACTAGCCATCAGGGAGATTCAAATGAAAACCACATTGAGATACCACCTGACACCAGTTAGAATGGCCAAAATGAGCAAGACAGGAAACAACGTGTGTTGGAGAGGATGTGGAGAAAGGGGAACCCTCTTACACTGTTGGTGGGAATGCAAGTTGGTGCAGCCACTTTGGAGAACAGTGTGGAGATTCCTCCAGAAATTAAGAATAGAGCTTCCCTATGACCCTGCAATTGCACTGCTGGGTATTTACCCCAAAGATACAGATGTAGTGAAAAGAAGGGCCATCTGTACCCCAATGCTTATTGTAGCAATGGCTATGCTCACCAAACTGTGGAAAGAACCAAGATGCCCTTCAACGGATGAATGGATAAGGAAGATGTGGTACATATACGCAATGGAGTATTATGCCTCCATCAGAAAGGATGAATACCCAACTTTTGTAGCAACATGGACGGGACTGGAAGAAATTATGCTGAGCGAAATAAGTCAAGCAGAGAGAGAGTCATGTATCATATGGTCTCACTTATTTGTGGAGCATAGCAAATAACACGGAGGACATAGGGAGATGGAGAGGAGAGGGAGTTGAGAGAAACTGGAAGGGGAGATGAACCATGAGAGACTATGGACTCTGAAAAACAACCAGAGGGTTTTGGAGGGGCAGGGTGGGGTGGGAGTTTGAGGAATCAGGTGGTGGTTAATAGGGAGGGCACGTACTGCATGGAGCACTGGGTGTGATGCCAAAACAATGAACACTGTTATGCTGTAAATAAACAAATAAAAAAAAAAATGAGTCTATGGAAGGCCCGGCAGTGCCAGTTCACTCCACTGGAGGGAGTGGTGAGCCGTGGTGTGAGATACCCTGGAAGGCATGGCGATGCTGCTTGCCACCACTGGAGGCAGCGGCGAGCTGCCATGGGAAACACACCTGAAGAGGAGTCAGTGCAGCTTGCTGGCTCTGAAGGCAGGGTGGAGGTGCCCGGTGAGAGACCCTGAAACGTGAGGCACTACAGCTTATTTTTACAGGATGGAGTGGTGAGCTGTATAGTCTCTGTTTCTCCAGGCTCAAGGGTGGTGGTAAGAATTGATGGAGCCTGTCCCCCACTCAGCATTGTGCCCTCTTTCCCCAGGTTTGCTGGTAATGTGCTGTCAGGATGGTTCAGGAGGGTCCTCCCAGTTGGGCTCTGGAGCCAGGGGAACCAAACCCGACTCATGGTGCATTTGGAACCGAGGAGCTGAGTGTTTGTTTGGAAAAGTATGTTTGTTTCTCCAAAAAGGACAAGGGCATTGACCAGCTTGAGAGGGAAGTGAATGACCAGTTAAGAAACAAGCCTGTGTCTCTCCTTCTCCCAGGAATCAGAGCAGATGTGCAGGCTTTAGGTGGGAGACGCCTGCTTATCTGCACCTGACAACCCTTCTTCACTCTGGCTCCATGAGACCTGAAGTTTGGAAGTCAGCGTCTGAGTCAGTCATGCAGCTTGTCCCAGGACGTCAGTGTTCAGAGAAAACAGCAGGCCTGTGGGTGACAATGTCACATTCATGCCAGGATGGCAGGTAAAAATTCCCTTTCACCCCAAATTTCCTGGGCTTTTCTCTTGTCTCCAGTGGAGCTCACAAATGGCACCCTGAACCAGCTGTAAGCAATCTCGTGTGGGTGCCAGAGCTCCTGAGTTTCTCTGCAGGGAGCACCTGGCAGGGATCTCATTTTCTGTTTATTTCTGGCTTACAAAAGTATTTGGAACATCTCTTTCCTAGGAATTCCCTTGGATTCGAAAGGGAAGGTGAGATTGACTTGGTGTGCCTTTTGAACATAGAAAGTATTCCTTCACCGAACAGTGTTTACTCCACTGGGCCTAGACTCTGGTGGAACGGCTGGCATCTAGAGTGAGGTGGCTGTTTGTGGTCAGATAGAGACTTGGATGATGGCTTCTTCTTTGTCCAAGGTGATGTATCCTAATGGATTCGTCTTTGAATCCAAAGAGTTCCAATGAGGGCAGAGGGAAAATTCAAAATGATTCCAAGGAGTCTTGGACAATTTAAAAGGGATGCTTGTCTTCCTAGGTTCACTCAAACGGCTATATATGGTTGGACATGCTGTATTTTCTCTGCAGTTTCATGGGTAGTGAAGTCAGAAGGAGAGTCTTTGGGAATTTCCCTGGGTAAAGGCACTCTGTTGGCTTCAAGGGACTTGGTGTCAGGAACCCTGGGCTGAATTTCTGTGACTGCTTTCCTGATGCTCAGTGAGTCAGGGTTTCCCACAGGTTTTATATTTCCTCCTTAGGAAATTGCTGGCAGGGAATGTTCTGTTTAAAGTGGAACCCTCGGGGGCACCTGTGTGGCTCAGTGGGTTAAGCCACTGCCTTCGGCTCAGGTCATGGTCTCAGGGTCCTGAGATTGAGCCCCGCATTGGGCTCTCTGCTCAGCGGGGAGTCTGCTTCGCCCTCTCTCTCTGCCTGCCTCTCTGCCTACTTGTGTCCTCTGTCAAATAAATAAATAAAATCTAAAAAAAAAAAAAAAACAAAACCCAAAACCGGGACCCTCCTACATTGTTGGTGGGCCTGCGTGTTGTTGCAGCCACTCTTGGAAAGAATACAGTCTGTCCTCCAAAAGCTAAGAACTGAACAACAGTAGGATCCAGCAATTGTCCTCCTAGTTATTTCCCTAAAGGGCACAAAAATGCACATTCAGTGGGGTATAAGCACCGTGATATTTACAGCAGCATTTTCAACCATTGTAAAACAATGGAGGGAGACCAAATGTCCATTCACTGATGAGTGATATATATATATCACTCGTATATATCATATGTGTGTGTGTGTGTATGTGTATTCATTCTCCCACATCTTCTTAATGGAATAGGATCCAGGTTCATAAAGGATGAAATCTTACCATCTGCAAGGATGTGGATGGATCTACAGTGGATTTAGCTAAGTAAAATCAGTAAGAAAAGACCAATAGCCTATATCTTGACCTCTATGGAATTTCAGAAAGAAAACAGATGAACATAGTGAGGGGAGAAAGGCCAATGAGGAAACAGACTCTAACCTAGAGCAAAATCGAGGGTTGCTAGGGGGCAGGGGTGTGGGGCGAAGGGTTAAGTGGGTGACAGCTATTAGGGAGAGTACTTGTTGTGATGAGCTCTGGGTGTTCTATGCAGGTGAGGAATCACAAAATCCTACCCCTGAAGGAGAGGAATGAACATTGCATGGAAACGAATTGGAATTGAAGTCAATGAAGAAAAGAAGACCATGTTCTACTTCATGAAGACTGAGGTCAAACTGGAATGACTTTTGCTCTCCTGTTCTGTAGCTGTTCATTATGAAACACTCTGTGGCAGGATACACTAGTTTCCTATTGCATAAGGAGCCCTCAGAAAGTTGCCATGAAAGATTTAGATCTCAGAGCATGTACATGTTCCATTGATATGTTACTTTCAGTTTGCCCAGGTGCAAAGGTAAGTGGAGAGAAATAGGGCTGAAGAGGAAAGGAGGTATTAAGCATTCAAGAGGTAGCCTTCCCCTTTCTCATGAATGCCTGGGCCAGTGTAAATTGGGAAGAAGGAGGGGGGATCCCAGAGCTTTGCCGCAGACAGGGGAGTTCTAGGTCTGCCTAGAGCTGGTGGTGTCCATGAGCAGAGCTGAGCTAGTGGCGTGGCAGGCCCGAACTGCTGGTGTTGAGGTGAGTTCCCCAAGGAGCTGAGTTGAGAATGGGGGTCAGGTGGTGAATCAGGCTCTGGGTTTGTGGCCAGGGGGCTGCAGAATGTGGGGGAGTCCTAATGGGGTCATGCAGGTTTCTCTGGCTCTGAGGGTTCTGCACAGCTCCAAAGGGACAAGTTTCCTGCTGGGTGGCAGGGGGACTCCTACAGTGTGGCTCCAAGTTTACCAATCTAGAGGGCTTGGTGGATAGGCCCCTGGGGAAGGAAGCCTGAAAATGCAACATAGGGTTAAGGGTAATGGGCTGGGCAGGACAGGCCTGATCAGCCTACACAGAGGTGAGATACCCTCAGAATTGAGTTGAGGAAATGCATCCTGCAATGCAGAAGAGTCAGGGTTTCTGGCCAGAGGGACGGCTGATCGTGGGGGTGGCTTTAGAGGGGCATGCTGGTTTCTCCCTCTCTGAGGAAACTTTGGAGCTCCAAATGTCATGGCTTCCCCCTGCATGGCATTCAGGTTTCTGCCTTGTTACAGGGGGGTCCTGAATCTGGGGAGTTTGGGGGCCAGGCCTCTTGGGATGGAAGCCCGAAATCAGAAACTAGAGCTACGGTAAGGGCGTAGGGGCATGGCATGCTCAATCTGCTACTGCTGAGGTGGGCTCCCTGGTGGGCTGACTTCAGGGTGGGTATCAGGTGGCATGTCAGACTCAGAGTTTGTGTCCAGGGATGCCACAGAAGCTGGGCGTGACCTCAGGGTTGCATGCAGGTTTCTCCTACCCTGAGGGTTCTGCAGAGCTCCAAATGGCATGGTTTCCTCCTGTGTGGCAGACGCAGTCCTGGGGTATCACTGAGGAATCCTTAATCTCTACTGGCATGAATCTCGGAGGTGCCCAATCTGGCGGGCTTGGGGGACAGGCCTCTGTTCATGAAAGCCTGTACACCCCACCTAGGTTTATGGTTAGGGCCGAAGGGCATGGCAGGTCCAATGTGCCGGTGCTGATGCGGGCTCCCCTAAGGGTCGAGTTGAGGGCATAGATCTGGCATCGCAGGAGAATCTGGTTTTATGGCCATGGGGGTGACTCATGGTGGGGTGGCATTACGGGGGTTTGCATGTTTCTCCCCGTCTGAGTGTTCAGTGCAGCTCTAAACCACAAGTTTTCCTCATGAGTGCCAGGTGGAGTCCCGTGGTGGCGCTCAGTAGACCTTAATCTGGGGGGACATGGGAGGCAGGCCCCCTGGGATGGAAGCCTGAAAACCTAAAGAGGGGTTCTGGTAAGGGCTTAGGGGCATGGTGGCCTGATCTGCTTATGTTGAGGTGGGGCGCCCTAGGGTCTGAATTTATGGCATGCGTCCGGCAGCTCAGCAGAATCTGGTTTATGGCCGGGGGGACGGGTGCAGATGATGGGAGTGCCTTTAGAGGGGCAAGTTTCTCCCCCTCTGAGGGTTCAGCACAACTCCAAGGCACAGGTTCCTACTGTGTGGCAAGCGGAGTCCTGAGGTGTATGTCAAGATTCCTTAATCCAGGGGATTTTGTTGCCTGGACCCTCAGAATGGAAGACTGAACACCCAAACTTGTGTTAGGGTTAGGGCCTAGGGGCAATGGCAGGCCCGATCTGCCAGTGCTGAGGCGGGATCCCCTATGGGCTCAGTTGAGGGTATGCATTTGGTGGTGGCATGGAATCCAGCTCTATGGCCAGAGTGGCTGTTGATTATTGGGGTGGCTTTAGGGTGGCATGAAAGTTTCTCCCCATCTGAGGGTTCATTGCAGCTCCAAACCACAAGGTTTCCACTTGTGTGACAGGCTGTGTCCTGTGGTGTTGCTCAGAAGTCCTTAATCTGGGGGGCGTGGGGGCCAGGCCTCTTGGGATGGAAGCCTGAAAATCCAAACTAGGGTTAGGGTTAAGGCTTAGGGACATGGCAGGCCCGATCTGCTGCAATTGAGGTGGTCTCCTGGATAGGCCGAATGGAGGGTGGGAATCAGGCAGGACTTGAGGTCTGTGTTTGTGTTTGTGGGGGCAAAGAAGCTAGTGGTGTCCGCGGGGGGCATGCAGCTTTCTCCTGCTCTGAGGTTCCTGCACAGTTCCAAATGGCACCATTTTGCCCTAGGAGGCTGGAGGAGTGCTGGCGGGAGTCTCAGTCATCCCCAGTCTGATGGGCTTGGGGTACAGGCCTCTGGGCACGGAAGGCTGTATACCCCACCTAGGGTTAGGGTTAGGGTCTAGGGTCATGGCAGGCCCAATCTGCCGGCGCTGAGATGGGCTCCCCTCAGGGCTGAGTTGAGGGCATGTGTCCGGTAGCTTCATAGAAAACAGCTTTCTGGCCTGGGGTGCCGCAAATTGTGCGGATAGCTTTACGGGGCTTGAAGGTTTCTCGCCCTCTGAGTATTCAGCAGCTCCAAACTGCAAGGTTTCATCCTGCGTGGCTGTTGGAGTCCTGCAATGTCACTCAGGGGTCCTTAATCCAGGGGGCCTGGAGGCTAGGCATCTTGGGATGGAAGCCTGGAAACTCAAACTAAGGGTGAGGTCTTGGGCGCGACAGACCCAATCTGCCAGTGCTGAGGCGGACTCCCCGGTGGCCTGAGTTGAGGGTCGGTGATAGGTGGCTAGTGTGAATCTGGGTTTGTGTTCAGGAGGGGCTCAGATGCTGGGGCTTGCCTTGGGGGGCATGAAGTTATCTTTTGCTCTGAGGTCTAAGTAGCTCCAAATGGCACTGTAACAGCATAGGCAGCCTCCAGACTGCCAGAGTGAGTCTCATGCATCCACAATCTGGCGGGTTTGGGGGCTAGGCCTCTGGGTACGGAAGACTGTACACCCAACCTAGGGTTAGGGTTAAGGCCTAGGGGCATGGCAGTTCTGATATGCTGCTGATATGCTGTGTTGAGGCGGGCTCCCTCAGGGCTGAGTGGATGACATGCATCTGGCGTTGTGGCAGAATCTGGCATTATGTCTGGGGCATTTCCAATGGCGGGTGTGTTTAGGTGCTCATGCACCTTTCTTTCTGGAGGGCAGGCAGAGTCCTGTGTTGTGACTTTGGAATCCCCAGTCTGGAGGGTTAGGGTTAGGGATAGAGGTTCGGAGAGTGTTAGGGTTAGTTGTTAGGGGTTAGGGTTAGGGTTAGGGTTAGGAGTTAGGGGATAGGGTTAGAGGTAAGGTTTAGGGTTAGGCTTAGGGTTAGGCGTATGTCTTAGGGACAAGGCATGTCAGATCTGCCAACACAGATATGGACTCACCCAAGGGCTGTGTTGAGGGCGGGACTCAGGAGTCTCCTCAGGCCCTGGATTTTTGGACTGGAGGGGCAAAGAAGGTGGGAATCGCCTCTGGGGAGCATGATGGTTTCTACTGCTCCGAGGTTGTTATGTTAGGTTTAGAGGTTAGGGTTAGGTTTTTGGGTTAGGGTTAGTGTTAAGATTAGTGTTAAGGTGGGGCGCCTGGGTGGCTCAGTTGGTTAAAGCCTCTGCCTTCCGCTCAGGTCATGATCTCAGGGTCCTGGGATGGAGCCCCACATCAGGCTCTCTGCTCAGCGGGGAGCGTGCTTCGTCCTCTCTGTGCCTTCTTCTGATCTGTCTCTGTCAAAGAAATGAATAAAATCTTAAAAAAAATAAAAAGATTAGGGTTAGGGTTATGTCTTAGGGACAAGGCATGTTGGATCTGGTAACACTTATATGGGCTCACCCAAGGGCTGAGTTGAAGGCGGGACTCAGGAGGCTCCTTAGGCCCTGGGTTTTTTTCCTAGAAGGTAAAGATGGTGGGAATGGCCTCAGGGGAGCATGCTGGTTTCGAGGTCTCTGAGAGTGTTAGATAGCACTAAATGAAATGGTTTATTTCATTTATTCTCCTGGCTGAGAGGCTGAGTCCTGCCATCAGTCTGATGTTCCTATCCACTGGGATGGAATTGGGTATCAGGCCTCTGGGGTCCAGAGCCTGACCACCTGAGCTAGGGTATTAGGGTTTGGTCCTGGGAGCATGGCAGGCCTGAGGTGCCAGTGCGGACTCAGGCTCTCCGGAGGGCTGAGTTGAGGGTATTGCTCTGGAGGCCCATCAGGCACTGGGCGGTGGTGTGTGGGTCCTCGGAAGGTGTGGGTGTCTTTAGGGGGCGTGGAGGTTTCTCCGGCCAGGAGCGTACTGCACAGGGCCATGTGGGCCATTTTCCTTGTGGGTGGCAGCCGGAGTCCAGCATTGCAAATACAGGGTCCCCAGTCTGGACGGCTAGGGAGCCAGGCCTCTGTGGATCGAAGCATAAACACCCATCCTAGCATTATGGTTAAGTCTTTGGGGCATGGTAACCCCGATCTGCCGGTGCTGTGGTGACCCATCCTGATGCCTGAGTTGAGGCTATGTCTGCAGGACATTGAGACTCTGGTTCCCGGTCCTTGGGAGGGTCCAGAAGTGCTTTGGCCTCAGGGAGACTTGCAGGCTTCTCCTGCTCTGTGGCTTCAGCCCATTTCTAAACGGCACGGTTCATGCTGGGATCATGTGCAATTATGGGGTGCAACTCAGGGGTCCCCTATCTGGGGTTTTGAGGACCAGTTGTGGGAGGATGATGCCTGAGCACGAACCTGGGCTAGGGTTAGTATTAGGATTAGGGTTAAGGTTATGTCTTAGGGACAAGGCATGTCGGATATGCAAGCACAGATATCAGCTCGCCCAAGGGCTGAGTTGAGGGTGGGACTCAGGAGGCTCCTCGGGCACTGGGGTTTTGGGCTGTACGGGCAAAGATGTTGGAAATCGCCTCAGGGGAGCATGCCAGTTTCTACAATTCTCAGGGCATTAGGTAGCACGAAATGAAAGGTCACCTTCTGGCTGAGAGGGTGAGTCCTGCTGTGAGGGTTAGGTTGTAGGGGCATTGCAGCCCCAATCTGCTGGCGCTGTGGTGGCCCATCCCAATGCTTGAGTTCAGAGCGTGTGTCTGCAGGACCATGAGACTCCTGGTTCTTGGTCCTTGGGGGCGCTGGAAGTGGGGTGGCCTCAGGGAGACATTCAAATTTATCCCGCTCTGTGGGTTCAGCACAATTCTAAACAGCATGGTTTCCTCCTGGTGTCAGGTTCAATGATGGGGTATCGCTCACGGGTCCCCCATATGGGGCCTTGGGGACCAGGAGTCAGAGTATGGACGCCTGAACACACAACCTGGGCTAGGTATAGTATTATGGTTAGTGTTAGGCTTAGGGACAGGGCATGTCGGATCTGCTAGCACAGATACGGGCTCACCCAAGGGCTGAGTTGAGGGCAGGACTCAGGAGGCTCCTCAGGCCCTGGGTTCTTGGCCTGGAGGAGCAAAGCTGGTGGGAATGGCCTCAAGGGAGAATGGCTGGTTGCTACTGCTCTGAGGGTGTGAGAGAACACCAAATGAAAAGGTCTCCTCCTGGCTGAGAACTGAGTCCTGCCGACAGTCTGATGCTCAACCCATGGGAGGAATTGGGTGTCAGGCCTCTGGGTCCAATGCCTGAACACCCAAGCTAGTGTTAGGGTTTCGTCCTGGGAGAATGGCAGGCCTGCCAGTGCGGCTCAGGTTCTCCGGAGGGCTGAGTTGAGGGCATTGCTCTGGTGGCCTGTCAGGCTCTGGGTTTGTGGTGTGGCATTTCTTGGAAGGCGTGGGTGGCTTTAGGGGGCATGGAGGATTCTGTGGCCAGGAGCATACTGCACAGGATCATATGGTCCAGTTTCATCGTGGGTGGCAGCCAGAGTCCTGCATTGGGAATCCAGGGTCCCCAGTCTGGAGGGCTAGGGGTCCAGTCCTCAGGGGACAGAAGCCTGACACCCAACCTAGGGTTAGGGTAGGGTTGTAAGGGCATGGCAGCCCCGATCTGATGGCGCTGTGGTGATGCTTCCCAATGCCTGAGTTGAGGGCGCGAGTCTGTAGCACTGTGAGAGTCCTGGTTCCTGGTCCTTGGGTGTGCCAGAAGTGGCAGTGGGCTCTGGGAGGCATGCAGGTTTCTCCCGCTCTGCGGGTTCAACACATTTCTAAAGGGCAGGGTTTCCTCCTGGGATCAGGCGCAATTATGGGGTGCAGCTCAGGGGTCCCCCATCTGGCCGTTTGGGGGACCAGGCTATGGAGGAGGGATGCCTGAACACACAACCTGGGCTAGAGTTAGTATTAGGGTTAGGCTTAGCGTTAAGGTTATGTCTTAGGGAGAAGGCATGTGGGATCTGCCAGCACAGATATTGGCTCACTCAAGGGCTGAGTTGAGGGCAGGGCTCCGGAGGCTTCTCAGGCCCTGGGTTTTTGGCCTGGAGGTGCAAAGATGGCGGGAATGGCCTCAGGGCAGCTTGGCCGGTTCCTAGGGCTCTGAGGGTGTTGGAGAGCACCAAATGGAATCTCCTGCTGGTTGAGAAGCTGAGTCATGCCATCAGTTTGATGCTCCCACCCATGGGTGGAATTGGGTGTCAGGGTTCTAGAACCTGAACACCCAACCTAGGCTTAGGGTTTGGTCCTGGGAGAATGGCAGGCCTGATGTGCCAGCACGGACTCAGGCTCTCTGGAGGGCTGGGCTGAGGGCATTGTTCTGGCGGCCTGTAAGGCTAAGGAATTGTGGTGTGGGGGTGCTCAGAAGATGTGGTTGGCTTTAGGGGTCATGGAGGTTTCTCCGGCAAGGAGCGTTCTGCAAAGGTCCATTGGTCAAGTTTCATCATGGGTGGCGGCCAGAGTCCTACGTTGGGAATATGGGGTCCCCAGTCTGGAGGGCTAGGGAGCCAGTCCTCTGGGGACTGAAGCCTGAACACCCAACCGAGGGTTAGGTTTAGGTCACAGGGGCATGGCGGCCCTGATCTGCCGGCACAGTGATGACCAATCCCGATGCCTGAGTTGAGGACGTGAGTCTGCAGGACCGTGAGACTCCTCATTCCTGCTCCTCAGGGGCGCCGGTATTGGGGGTGGCGTCAGGGAGGCATTCTGGTTTCTTCTGCTCTGTAGGTTCAGCACATTCCTTTTTTTTTTTCACTTTCAATATCTATCTATCTATCTATATTATTTCTTTTCAGCATAACAGTATTCCTTATATTTGCACCACACCCAGTGCTCCATGCAACACGTGCCCTCCCTAATACCCACCACCTTGTTCTCCCAACCTCCCACTCCCCACCCATTCAAGACCCTCAGGTTCTTTTTCAGAGTCCGTAGTCTCTCATGGTTCACATCCCCTTCCCATTTCCCACAACTTCCTTCTCCTCTCCATCTCCCCATGTCCTCCTTGTTCTTTGTTATGCTCCACAAATAAGTGAAACCATATGATAGTTGACTCTCTCTGCTTGACTTATTTCACTCAGCATAATCTCTTCCACTCCCGTCCATATTGCTACAAAAGTTGGTATTCATCCTTTCTGATGGAGGCATAATACTCCATCTTGTATATGGACCACATCTTCCTTATCCATTCGTCCATTGAAGGGCATCTTGGTTCCTTCCACAGTTTGGCGACCGAGGCCTTTGCTGCTATAAACATTGGGGTACAGATGGCCCTTCTTTTCACTACATCTGTATCTTTGGGGTAAATACCCAGCAGTGCAATTGCAGGGTCATAGGGAAGCTCTATTCTTAATTTCTGGAGGAATCTCCACACTGTTCTCCAAAGTGACTGCACCAACTTGCATTCCCACCAACAGTGTAAGAGGGTTCCCCTTTCTCCACATCCTCTCCAACACACGTTGTTTCCTGTCTTGCTAATTGTGGCCTTTCTAACTGGTGTCAGGTGGTATCTCAATGTCGTTTTCATTTGAATCTCCCTGATGGCTAGTGATGATGAACATTTTGTCATGTGTCTGATAGCCATTTGTATGTCTTCGTTGGAGGAGTGTCTGTTCATATCTTCTGCCCATTTTTGGATATGATTATCTGTTTTGTGTGTGTTGAGTTTGAGAAGTTCTTTCTAGATCCTGGATATCAACCTTTTGTCTGAACTGTCATTTACAAATATCTTCTCCCATTCCGTGGGTTGCCTTTTGATTGGTGGACTGTTCCCTTTGCTGTGCAGAAGCTATTGATCTTGATGAAGTGCCAAAAGTTCATTTTCGCTTTTCTTTCCTTGGCCTTTGGAGACATATCTTGAAAGAAGTTGCTGTGGCTGATATCGAAGAGGTTACTGCCTATGTACTCCTCTAGGATTCTGAGAGAATCCTGTCTCACGTTGAGCTCCTTTATCGAGTTCGAGTTTATCATTGTGTATGGTGTAAGAGAATGGTCGAGTTTCATTCTTCTACATATCGCTGTCCAGTTTTCCCAGCACCATTGATTGAGGAGAATGTCTTTTGTTACATTGAATATTTTTTCCTGATTTCTCGATGATTATATCACAATAGAGATGAGGGTCCATATCTAATCGGGATCGATTTGGGCAGAGCGCTCATGAAAATTAGCTGGCGTTGGACAACCATGGGGACGGCCTTGTTCCGCGTGGCCCAGGACCCTTTCTCGCACGGGGTATGTCCCAGCCACCCAAAAACGCGCCGAGACGACGGGGCCCGGCCGGGGGCCTCAGCGCCGGGGAGCTTGCTCCGAGCAGAGTTGATGGAGGGGCTGTGGTCGGGCATTCGGCTCCGCCTTGGAGGGAGGCCGGGGCGCCCGGGAAGGGCTTGGCCTCTCTGGGGGAACAAGAAGATCTGTCGCTCCACAGCTGTGTCGCAGCCGCAAAACGTGCCGTTGTCGCCGGGACGGTCGGGGGACTCGTGGCGCGGGACTCAGGGTTCCCCATGCGGAGGCCCCCAGGCTCAGGCCCCTGGCAACGGAAGGCTGAGCAAGCAGGCCCGGGCCCGGGCCCGGCTTTCGCGGCTGGCCCGGCCCCAGCTGCCGGCGCCAGGGAGGGGACCCCCGGAGGCTGAGGAGCGGGAGGCGTCGGCCTCCCCGGGGCCCGCCTCCTGGAGCTCCTCCTGGCGGTGCCGGAACGCGTCGACACGCGATCCCGGACAGGGCCCCGGGGGGGCGGCCCTGCGGCCCTGTGGTGCCCGAAGTGTGTTCGCCGGGCGTTTTCCGGCCAATTCTCACGAGCGTTCTGCCAAAATCGGGATCGATTTGGGCAGAACGCTCGTGAGAATAGGCCGGCGTTGGACAGCCCTGGTCAGCGCCCACTGCCGCATGGAGCAGGGCCCCTTCTCGCTCGGGGCATGTCGTTGCCACCCGGAAAAGGCGCAGTGACGATGGGGCGCGTCCGGCGGCACAAGGGCCGGGGAGTTTTCCCCGAACAGAGTTGATGGCGCGGCTGTGGCCGGGCATCCGCCTCCGCCGTGGCGGGAGGCCGGGGCGCCAGTGGAGGGGGCTGGCCTCTGTGGGGAAACGGATGGATCTCTCAATCCATGGCTGGGACGAAGACGCGAAAGGTGCCGTTGTAGCCGGGACGGTCAGGGGATTCGTGGCGCGGGACTCAGGGTTCCCCATGGGGAGGCCCCCAGGCTCAGGTCCCTGGAAACGGAAGGCTGAGCAAGCAGGCCCGGGCCCGGGCCCGGCTTTCGGGGCTGGCCCGGGTTCACCTGCCGGCGCCAGGGAGAGGACCCCTGGAGGCTGAGGAGCGGGAGGCCTCGGCCTCCCCTGGGCACGCCTCCCGGAGCTCCTCCTGGCGGTGCCAGAACGCGACGACACGCGATCCCGGACAGTGCCCCGGGGGGGCGGCCCTGCGGCCCTGTGGTGCCCGAAGTGTGTTCGCCGGGCGTTTTCCGGCCAATTCTCACGAGCGATCTGCCCAAATCGGGATCGATTTGGGCAGAACGCTCGTGAGAATTGGCCGGCGTTGGGCAGCCCTTGTCAGCGGCCAGTTCCGCGTGGAGCAGAGCCCTTTCTCGCTCGGGGCATGTCGCGGCCACCCGAAAAACGAGCCGCGACGATGGGGCGCGGCCGGCGGCTCCGGCGCCGGGAAGTTTTCCCCGAGCAGAGTGGATGGAGGCGCCGTGGCCGGGCGTCCGCCTCCGGCGTGGCGGGCGGCCAGGGCGCCCGTGGAGGGGGCTGGCCTCTGTGGGGGAATGGAGTGATCTCTCACTCCACGTCTAGGACGAAGCCGCGAATGGTGCCGTTGTTGCCGGGACGGTCGGGGGGACTCGTCGCGCGGGACTCAGGGTTCCCCATGCGGAGGCCCCCAGGCTCAGGCCCCTGGCAACGGAAGGCTGAGCAAGCAGGCCCGGGCCCGGGCCCGGCTTTCGGGGCTGGCCCGGCCCCAGCTGCCGGCGCCAGGGAGGGGACCCCCAGAGGCTGAGGAGCGGGAGGCGTCGGCCTCCCCGCGGCACGTCTCCCGGAGCTCCTCCTGGCGGTGCCGGAACGCGACGACACGCGATCCCGGACAGGGCCCCGGGGGGGGCCGCCCTGCGGCCCTGTGGTGCCCGAAGTGTGTTCGCCGGGCGTTTTCCGGCCAATTCTCACGAGCGTTCTGCCCAAATCGGGATCGATTTGGGCAGAACGCTCGTGAGAATTGGCCGGCGTTGGGCAGCCCTGCTCAGCGCCCAGTTCCGCGTGGAGCAGGGCCCTTTCTCGCTCGGGGCATGTCGCGGCCACCCGGAAAACGAGCCGCGACGATGGGGCGCGGCCGGCAGCCGCGGCGCCGGGGAGTTTTCCCCGAGCAGAGTGGATGGAGGCGCCGTGGCCGGGCGTCAGCCTCCGCCGTGGCGGGCGGCCGGGGCGCCCCTGGAGGGGGCTGGCCTCTGTGGGGAAACGGACTGGTCTCTTAGTCCGGAGCTAGGACGAAGCCGCGAAAGGTGCCGTTGTCGCCCGGACGGTCGGGGGACTCGTGGCGCTGGACTCAGTGTTCCCCATGGGGAGGCCCCCAGTCTCAGGCCCCTGGCAACGGAAGGCTGAGCAAGCAGGCCCGGGCCCGGGCCCGGCTTTCGGGGCTGGCCCGGCCCCAGCTGCCGGCGCCAGGGAGGGGACCTCCGGAGGCTGAGGAGCGGGAGGCGTCGGCCTCCCCGCGGCAAGCCTCCCGGAGCTCCTCCTGGCGGTGCCGGAACGCGACGACACGCGATCCCGGACAGGGCCCCGGGGGGGGCCGCCCTGCGGCCCTGTGGTGCCCGAAGTGTGTTCGCCGGGCGTTTCCGGCCAATTCTCACGAGCGTTCTGCCCAAATCGGGATCGATTTGGGCAGAACGCTCGTGAGAATTGGCCGGCGTTGGGCAGCACTGGTCAGCGCCCAGTTCCGCGTGGAGCAGGGCCCTTTCTCGCTCGGGGCATGTCGCGGCCACCCGGAAAACGAGCCGCGAAGATGGGGCGCGGCCGGCAGCCGCGGCGCCGGGGAGTTTTCCCCGAGCAGAGTGGATGGAGGCGCCGTGGCCGGGCATCCGCCTCCGCCGTGGTGGGCGGCTGGGGCGCCCCTGGAGGGGGCTGGCCTCTGTGGGGAAACGGACTGGTCTCTCAGTCCGCGGCTAGGACGAAGCCGCGAAAGGTGCCGTTGTCGCCGAGACGGGGGATTCGTGGCGCTGGACTCAGGGTTCCCCATGGGGAGGCCCCCAGGCTCAGGCCCCTGGCAACGGAAGGCTGAGCAAGCAGGCCCGGGCCCGGGCCCGGCTTTCGGGGCTGGCCCGGCCCCAGCTGCCGGCGCCAGGGAGGGGACCCCCGGAGGCTGAGGAGCGGGAGGCGTCGGCCTCCCCGCGGCAAGCCTCCCGGAGCTCCTCCTGGCGGTGCCGGAACGCGACGACACGCGATCCCGGACAGGGCCCCGGGGGGGCGGCCCTGCGGCCCTGTGGTGCCCGAAGTGTGTTCGCCGGGCGTTTTCCGGCCAATTCTCACGAGCGTTCTGCCCAAATCGGGATCGATTTGGGCAGAACGCTCGTGAGAATTGGCCGGCGTTGGGCAGCCCTGGTCAGCGCCCAGGTCCGCGTGGAGCAGGGCCCTTTCTCGCTCGGGGCATGTCGCGGCCACCCGGAAAACGAGCCGCGACGATGGGGCGCGGCCGGCAGCCGCGGCGCCGGGGAGTTTTCCCCGAGCAGAGTGGATGGAGGTGCCGTGGCCGGGCGTCCGCCTCCGCCGTGGCGGGCGGCCGGGGCGCCCCTGGAGGGGGCTGGCCTCTGTGGGGAAACGGACTGGTCTCTCAGTCCGCAGCTAGGACGAAGCCGCGAAATGTGCCGTTGTCGCCGAGACGGTCGGGGGACTCGTGGCGCTGGACTCAGGGTTCCCCATGGGGAGGCCCCCAGGCTCAGGCCCCTGGCAACGGAAGGCTGAGCAAGCAGGCCCGGGCCCGGGCCCGGCTTTCGGGGCTGGCCCGGCCCCAGCTGCCGGCGCCAGGGAGGGGACCCCCGGAGGCTGAGGAGCGGGAGGCGTCGGCCTCCCCGCGGCAAGCCTCCCGGAGCTCCTCCTGGCGGTGCCGGAACGCGACGACACGCCATCCCGGACAGGGCCCCGGGGGGGGCCGCCCTGCGGCCCTGTGGTGCCCGAAGTGTGTTCGCCGGGCGTTTTCCGGCCAATTCTCACGAGCGTTCTGCCCAAATCGGGATCGATTTGGGCAGAACGCTCGTGAGAATTGGCCGGCGTTGGGCAGCCCTGGTCAGCGCCCAGTTCCGCGTGGAGCAGGGCCCTTTCTCGCTCGGGGCATGTCGCGGCCACCCGGAAAACGAGCCGCGACGATGGGGCGCGGGCGGCAGCCGCGGCGCCGGGGAGTTTTCCCCGAGCAGAGTGGATGGAGGCGCCGTGGCCGGGCGTCCGCCTCCGCCGTGGCAGGCGGCCGGCCTCTGTAGGGAAACGGACTGGTCTCTCACTCCGCGGCTAGGACGAAGCCGCGAAAGGTGCCGTTGTCGCCGGGACGGTCGGGGGACTCGTGGCGCGGGACTCAGGGTTCCCCATGGGGAGGCCCCCAGGCTCAGGCCCCTGGCAACGGAAGGCTGAGCAAGCAGGCCCGGGCCCGGGCCCGGCTTTCGGGGCTAGCCCGGCCCCAGCTGCCGGCGTCAGGGAGGGGACCCCCGGAGGCTGAGGAGCGGGAGGCGTCGGCCTCCCCGCGGCACGCCTCCCGGTGCTCCTCCTGGCGGTGCCGGAAGGCGACGACACGCGATCCCGGAGAGGGCCCCGGGGGGGTGGCCCGGCGGCCCTGTGGTGCCCGAAGCGTGTTCGCCTGGCGTTTTCCGGCCAATTCTCACGAGCGTTCTGCCCAAATCGGGATCGATTTGGGCAGAACGCTCGTGAGAATTGGCCGGCGTTGGGCAGCCCTGGTCAGCGCCCAGTTCCGCGTGGAGCAGGGCCCTTTCTCGCTCGGGGCATGTCGCGGCCACCCGGAAAACGAGCCGCGACGATGGGGCGCGGCCGGCAGCCACGGCGCCGTGGAGTTTTGCCCGAGCAGAATGGATGGAGGCGCCGTGGCCGGGCGTCCGCCTCCGCCGGGGCGGGCGGCCGGGGCGCCCCTGGAGGGGGCTGGCCTCTGTGGGGAAACGGACTGGTCTCTCACTCCGCGGCTAGGACGAAGCCGCGAAAGGTGCCGTTGTCGCCGGGACGGTCGGGGGACTCGTGGCGCGGGACTCAGGGTTCCCCATGGGGAGGCCCCCAGGCTCAGGCCCCTGGCAACGGAAGGCTGAGCAAGCAGGCCCGGTCCCGCGCCCGGCTTTCGGGGCTGGCCCGGGCCCAGCTGCCGGAGCCAGGGAGGGGACCCCCGGAGGCTGAGGAGCGGGAGGCGTCGGCCTCCCGAGGGCCCGCCTCCCGGAGCTCCTCCTGGCGGTGCCGGAACTCGACGACACGCGATCCCGGACAGGGCCCCGGGGGTGCCGCCCTGCGGCCCTGTGGTGCCCGAAGTGTGTTCGCCGGGCGTTTTCCGGCCAATTCTCACGAGCGTTCTGCCCAAATCGGGATCGATTTGGGCAGAACGCTCGTGAGAATTGGCCGGCGTTGGGCAGCCCTGGTCAGCGCCCAGTTCCGCGTGGAGCAGGGCCCTTTCTCGCTCGGGGCATGTCGCGGCCACCCGGAAAATGAGCCGCGACGATGGGGCGGGGCCGGCAGCCGCGGCGCCGGGGAGTTTTCCCCGAGCAGCGTGGATGGAGGCGCCGTGGCCGGGCGTCCGCCTCCGCCGTGCGGGGCGGCCGGGGCGCCCCTGGAGGGGGCTGGCCTCTGTGGGGAAACGGACTGGTCTCTCAGTCCGCGGCTTGGACGAAGCCGCGAAAGGTGCCGTTGTCGCCGAGACGGTCGGGGGACTCGTGGCGCTGGACTCAGGGTTCCCCATGGGGAGGCCCCCAGGCTCAGGCCCCTGGCAACGGAAGGCTGAGCAAGCAGGCCCGGTCCCGGGCCCGGCTTTCGGGGCTGGCCCGGCCCCAGCTGCCGGCGCCAGGGAGGGGACCCCCGGAGGCTGAGGAGCGGGAGGCGTCGGCCTCCCCGCGGCACGTCTCCCGGAGCTCCTCCTGGCGGTGCCGGAACGCGACGACACGGGATCCCGGACAGGGCCCCGGGGGGGGCCGCCCTGCGGCCCTGTGGTGCCCGAAGTGTGTTCGCCGGGCGTTTTTCGGCCAATTCTCACGAGCGTTCTGCCCAAATCGGGATCGATTTGGGCAGAACGCTCGTGAGAATTGGCCGGCGTTGGGCAGCCCTGGTCAGCGCCCAGTTCCGCGTGGAGCAGGGCCCTCTCTCGCTCGGGGCATGTCGCGGCCACCCGGAAAACGAGCCGCGACGATGGGGCGCGGCCGGCAGCCGCGGCGCCGGGGAGTTTTCCCCGAGCAGAGTGGATGGAGGCGCCGTGGCCGGGCGTCCGCCTCCGCCGTGGCGGGCGGCCGGGGCGCCCCTGGAGGGGGCTGGCCTCTGTGGGGAAACGGACTGGTCTCTCAGTCCGCGGCTTGGACGAAGCCGCGAAAGGTGCCGTTGTCGCCGAGACGGTCGGGGGACTCGTGGCGCTGGACTCAGGGTTCCCCATGGGGAGGACCCCAGGCTCAGGCCCCTGGCAACGGAAGGCTGAGCAAGCAGGCCCGGGCCCGGGCCCGGCTTTCGGGGCTGGCCCGGCCCCAGCTGCCGGCGCCAGGGAGGGGACCCCCGGAGGCTGAAGTGCGGGAGGCGTCGGCCTCCCTGCGGCACGCCTCCCGGAGCTCCTCCTGGCGGTGCCGGAACGCGACGACACGCGATCCCGGACAGGGCCCCGGGGGGGGGCCGCCCTGCGGCCCTGTGGTGCCCGAAGTGTGTTCGCCGGGCGTTTTCCGGCCAATTCTCACGAGCGTTCTGCCCAAATCAGGATCGATTTGGGCAGAACGCTCGTGAGAATTGGCCGGCGTTGGGCAGCCCTGGTCAGCGCCCAGTTCCGCGTGGAGCAGGGCCCTTTCTCGCTCGGGGCATGTCGTGGCCACCCGGAAAACGAGCCGCGACGGTCGGGCGCGGCCGGCAGCCACGGCGCCGGGGAGTTTTTCCCGAGCAGCGTGGATGGAGGCGCCGTGGCCAGGCGTCCGCCTCCGCCGTGGCGGGCGGCCGGGGCGCCCCTGGAGGGGGCTGGCCTCTGTGGGGAAACGGACTGGTCTCTCACTACGCGGCTAGGACGAATCCGCGAAAGGTGCCGTTGTCTCCGGGACGGTCGGGGGACTCGTGGCGCGGGACTCAGGGTTCCTCATGGGGAGGCCCCCAGGCTCAGGCCCCTGGCAACGGAAGGCTGAGCAAGCAGGCCCGGGCCCGGGCCCGGCTTTCGGGGCTGGCCCGGCCCCAGCTGCCGGCACCAGGGAGGGGACCCCCGGAGGCTGAGGAGCGGGAGGCGTCGGCCTCCCCGCGGCACGCCTCCCGGAGCTCCTCCTGGCGGTGCCGGAACGCGACGACACGCGGTCCCAGACAGGGCCCCGGGGGGGGCCGCCCTGCGGCCCTGTGGTGCCCGAAGTGTGTTCTCCGGGCGTTTTCCGGCCAATTCTCACGAGCGTTCTGCCAAATCGGGATCGATTTGGGCAGAACGCTCGTGACAAGTGGCCGGCGTTGGGCAGCCCTGGTCAGCGCCCAGTTCCGCGTGGAGCAGGACCCTTTCTCGCTCGGGGCATGTCGCGGCCACCCGGAAAACGAGCCGCGACGATGGAACCAGATGGGTCTTCATATTTATACTGACCTATATACTTACTGGAGTCCATTATGGAAAGATTTCCATCTGGGTGTGAGGCTGAGTCCTGTGGTATTGCTCAGGCATCCCCAAATCCTAGGGCTTTGGAGCCCACCCTTAGGGGACGGAGACATGAGAACCCAAGCTAGGGATAGAGTTAGGGCCGAAGGACATTGCAGGCCCAAACAGCTGACAGTGTGTGTGGTTCCTAGAGGCTGGAATTAAGGATGAGTGTTCTGGTTCTGGTCAGGCACAGGGTTTGTGACCTAGAGGCCACTGAAATTGGGGGTTTGCTGGTATAGGCTCAGATGGGCAGGCATTTTAATCCTGCTTTGAATACTTTCTAGAGGTCTACATGGCACGCTTTCCTCCTGTGTGTTAGGATGAGTCCTGTGGTATGGCTAAGGTGACCCCAGTCCGTGGGGTAGGGAGCCAGACCCCTAGGAATTGAATGCTCAGAACACAAACTAAGCTTCAGTTAGGGGTTAGGAGCATGGCAGGCCCAATCTGATGGTGGTGTGGCAAGCTATCCAGAGGGCTGAGTACAGAGGGATGGATAGAGTAAGTGTCAGGTTCAGGTTTGTGTCCAGCTGCTGACTCTGGGTGAACTCAGTGGTGCGTGGCAGATTTCTCCTGCTCAGAATCCTTTGCAGAGTCCCAAATGGTATGGTTTCCTTCTGGGTGGCAGGCAGAGATCTCAAATCTTGCTCAGGGGTCCCCATCCGTGGGACTTGGGTGCCAGTCCTCTGGGGACAGAGCATGAAACCCCAACCTAGGGTTGGGGCTAGGTCCCAGCAACATGACAGGCCTGATTTGCTGGTGCTGTGCAGAGCTCTCACGGGGACTGAGTAGAGAACATGGGTCAGTCTGAGTCAGGCTCCGGGTTGGTGGCCATGGGGGGAAAGGCAGATTTCTCCTGCTCTCAGTCCTTGGCAGAGTTCCAATTCTACTGTTTCCTTCTGGGTTGAAGACAGAGTCCTCTGGCATTTCTCAGGGGTCCCACATATGTGGGGCTTTGGTACCTGTATTCTTGGGACACAAGACAGAAAATGTACCTAAGTTTTGGTTAGGGCTGAGGGTCATGTCAGTCTCAATAGGCCACCCTGAGAGGAGTGACCTGGGGAGCAGAGTTGAGGACGTGGGTCAGTGTGAGTGTTAAGATCCAGGTGTGAACGGGGGGTGCTGAAAGTGGGATAGCCTCAGGGGGCCAAGAAATATTCTGGTATAGTTCAGGTGTAACCCATCAGCGGAGCTTTGGTGTCAATCATCAGAGGACAGAAGACTGAAAACACAACCTAGGGCTTGGAAAAGAGCACAGGGGCATGGCTGGCCTGATCTGCTGGTGCCGAGGCTAGATGTCTGGGGTACTGAGTTGAGGGCCATGGTCAGGTGGTGCATTACGATCTGGGTTTGTGCCTGGGGGGTGGCCGAATGTGGAGGTGGCTTCAGGGAGCATGAAGATTTCTCCCGTTCTGATGGTTCTGTGCAGCTCCAAACAGAACAGTTTCCTCCCGGGTGGCAGACAGAGCACTGGGTTGTGGCTCAGGGGTCCAAATATGGAGGAATTGGGGGACCAGCCTCTGGGGATGAAGACTGAAAATGCAACCTAGGCTTAAGGTTAGGGTCAGGGGCATGGCAGGCCCAATTTGCTGGCACTGAGAAGGGATCCCAGGGGGATGAATTGAGGGCAGAGGTCTGGTGGCATGAGAGGGTCCAGGTTTGTGGTCAGGGGACCGCTGAAGGAGGGGGTTGTGCTCAGGGAGGCATGCAGTTTCTCCCACTCTGAGTGTTCTACTCAGTTTCAAATGGCACGGTTTCCTCCTGGGTGGTAGGCAGGCTGAGTGCCAGCCTCCACATTTGTGGCCCAATAGTGCGCAGAGGGTGGGGGATAGCCTCGGGTGAACCGTGCAGGTTTCTCCCGCTCTGAGGATTCGACACAGCTCCAAACAGCATGGTTTCCTCCTGCATGGTGGACAGAGTCCTGAGGTGTCACTCAGGATTCTTTAATCTTGGGGTCTTGGGGTCAGGACTCTTGGGGATGATACCTGAAAACCAAAATTAGGGATAGGGTTAAGGCCTAGGGCCATGGTAGACCTGATATGCCAGTGCAGAGGCAGGTGCCCTGGTGCGCTGAGTTGAGCTCGGGTGTCAGACGGGGCCTTAGCCTCTAGGTGTGTGTCCAGACGTTCGCATAACCTGGGGGTGACTTCAGGGGTGCATGGAAGTTTCTCCAGCTCTGAGGGTTCAGCGCAGCTCCAAACAGCACAGCGGTGCCCTGCGTGGCAGGCAGATTCCCAGCATGAGTATCAGGCATCCTCAATCCTTGTGACGCAGTATGTGGTCTATTCTGGAGAAGGTTCCATGTGCACTTGAGAAGAATGAGTATTCTGTTGTTTTAGGGTGGAATGTTCTGTATATGTCTATGAGGTCCATCTGGTCCAATGTTTCATTCAATGCTCTTATTTCTTTTTTAATTTTCTGCTTCGATGATCTGTCTATTTCTGAGAGAGGCGTATGAAGATCTCCTACTATTATTGTATTCATATCAATATGACTCTTTATCTTGATTAATAGTTTTCTTATGGAATTGGGTGCTCCCATATTGGGGGCATAGATATTCACAATTGTTAGATCATCTTGGCGGATAGTCCCTTTAAGAATTATGGAGTGTCCTTCTGTATCTCTGACTACAGTCTTTAGTTTAAAATCTAATTTATCTGATATGAGAATCGCTACCCCGGCCTTCTTTTGAGGCCCATTGGCATGAAAGATGCTTCTCCATCCGTTCACTTTCAGTCTGGGTGTATCCTTAGGTTCAAAATGGGTCTCTTGTAGACAACATATGGATGGGTCCTGTCGTTTTATCCAATCTGCAACCCTGTGTCGTTTTATGGGCGCATTTAGGCCATTCACATTGAGAGTGATTATTGAGAGATAGGTTTTGATTCATGTCATGTTGCCTTTGAAGTCTTTCTGTCTGTAGATTGTTTCTATATTTCTGTTCAATGATATTCTTGGGATTTTTTCTCTTTTATAGGACCCCCCTTAATATTTCCTGCAGTGTCGGCTTGCTGGTTGCATAGTCTTTTAAGCCTTGCTGGTCTTGGAAACTCTTTATCTCTCCATCCATTTTAAATGTCAGTCTTGCCGGATAGAGTATTCTTGGTTGCATGTTCTTCTCATTTAGTACTCTGAATATATTTTGCCAGCCCTTCCTGGCTTGCCAGGTCTCTGTGAAAAGGTCTGACGTTATTCTAATGGGCTTGGATGCCCACTCTCACCACTCTTGTTCAACATAGTATTAGAAGTCCTAGCAACGGCAATCAGACAACAAAGAGAAATAAAAGGTATCCAAATTGGCAAGGAAGAAGTCAAACTCTCTCTCTTCGCAGATGACATGATTTTGTATATGGAAAACCCCAAAGACTCCACCCCCAAACTACTAGACTCATACAGCAATTCAGTAACGTGGCAGGATACAAAGTCAATGTACAGAAATCAGTGGCTTTCTTATACACTAACAGTGAAAATACAGAAAGGGAAATTAGAGAATCGATTCCATTTACTATAGCACCAAGAACCATAAGATACCTGGGAATAAACCTAACCAAAGAGGTAAAGGATCTGTACTCGAGGAACTACAGAACACTCATGAAAGAAATTGAAGAAGACCCAAAAAGATGGAAGACAATTCCATGCTCTTGGATTGGAAGAATAAACATTGTTAAAATGTTTATACTGCCTAGAGCAATCTATGCTTTTAATGCCATTCCGATCAAAATTCCACCGGTAGTTTTCAAAGAGCTGGAGCAAATAATCCTAAAATTTGTATGGAATCAGAAGAGACCCCGAATTGCTAAGGCAATGTTGAAAAACAAAAACAAAACTGGCGGCATCACGTTACCCGATTTTAAGCTTTACTACAAAGCTGCGATCACCAAGACAGCGTGGCCCTGGCATAAAAACAGACACAAAGACCAGTGGAACAGAGTGGAGAGCCCAGATATGGACCCTCAACTCCACGGTGAAATAATCTTCGACAAAACAGGAAAAAATATTCAATGGAAAAAAAGACAGTCTCTTCAATCAATGGTGCTGGGAAAACTGGACAGCTATATGTAGAATAATGAAACTCAACCATTCTCTTACACTCGAAATGGATAAAAGACCTCATCATGAGACAGGAATCCATCAGAATCCTAGAGGAGAACATAGGCAGTAACCTCTTCGATATCAGCCACAGCAACTTCTTTCAAGATATGTCTCCAAAGGCCAAGGAAACAAAAGCGAAAATAAACTTTTGGCACTTCATCAAGATCAAAAGCTTCTGCACAGCAAAGGAAACAGTCCACCAAACAAAAAGGCAACCCACGGAATGGGAGAAGATATTTGCAAATGACAGTACAGACAAAAGGTTGATATCCAGGATCTAGAAAGAACTTCTCAAACTCAACACACACAAAACAGAGAATCATATCCAAAAATGGGCAGAAGATATGAACAGACACTTCTCCAACGAAGACCTACAAATGACTATCAGACACATGAAAAAATGTTCATCATCACTAGCCATCAGGGAGATTCAAATGAAAACCACATTGAGATACCACCTGACACCAGTTAGAATGGCCAAAATGAGCAAGACAGGAAACAACGTGTGTTGGAGAGGATGTGGAGAAAGGGGAACCCTCTTACACTGTTGGTGGGAATGCAAGTTGGTGCAGCCACTTTGGAGAACAGTGTGGAGATTCCTCCAGAAATTAAGAATAGAGCTTCCCTATGACCCTGCAATTGCACTGCTGGGTATTTACCCCAAAGATACAGATGTAGTGAAAAGAAGGGCCATCTGTACCCCAATGCTTATTGTAGCAATGGCTATGCTCACCAAACTGTGGAAAGAACCAAGATGCCCTTCAACGGATGAATGGATAAGGAAGATGTGGTACATATACGCAATGGAGTATTATGCCTCCATCAGAAAGGATGAATACCCAACTTTTGTAGCAACATGGACGGGACTGGAAGAAATTATGCTGAGCGAAATAAGTCAAGCAGAGAGAGAGTCATGTATCATATGGTCTCACTTATTTGTGGAGCATAGCAAATAACACGGAGGACATAGGGAGATGGAGAGGAGAGGGAGTTGAGAGAAACTGGAAGGGGAGATGAACCATGAGAGACTATGGACTCTGAAAAACAACCAGAGGGTTTTGGAGGGGCAGGGTGGGGTGGGAGTTTGAGGAATCAGGTGGTGGTTAATAGGGAGGGCACGTACTGCATGGAGCACTGGGTGTGATGCCAAAACAATGAACACTGTTATGCTGTAAATAAACAAATAAAAAAAAAAATGAGTCTATGGAAGGCCCGGCAGTGCCAGTTCACTCCACTGGAGGGAGTGGTGAGCCGTGGTGTGAGATACCCTGGAAGGCATGGCGATGCTGCTTGCCACCACTGGAGGCAGCGGCGAGCTGCCATGGGAAACACACCTGAAGAGGAGTCAGTGCAGCTTGCTGGCTCTGAAGGCAGGGCGGAGGTGCCCGGTGAGAGACCCTGAAACGTGAGGCACTACAGCTTATTTTTACAGGATGGAGTGGTGAGCTGTATAGTCTCTGTTTCTCCAGGCTCAAGGGTGGTGGTAAGAATTGATGGAGCCTGTCCCCCACTCAGCATTGTGCCCTCTTTCCCCAGGTTTGCTGGTAATGTGCTGTCAGGATGGTTCAGGAGGGTCCTCCCAGTTGGGCTCTGGAGCCAGGGGAACCAAACCCGACTCATGGTGCATTTGGAACCGAGGAGCTGAGTGTTTGTTTGGAAAAGTATGTTTGTTTCTCCAAAAAGGACAAGGGCATTGACCAGCTTGAGAGGGAAGTGAATGACCAGTTAAGAAACAAGCCTGTGTCTCTCCTTCTCCCAGGAATCAGAGCAGATGTGCAGGCTTTAGGTGGGAGACGCCTGCTTATCTGCACCTGACAACCCTTCTTCACTCTGGCTCCATGAGACCTGAAGTTTGGAAGTCAGCGTCTGAGTCAGTCATGCAGCTTGTCCCAGGACGTCAGTGTTCAGAGAAAACAGCAGGCCTGTGGGTGACAATGTCACATTCATGCCAGGATGGCAGGTAAAAATTCCCTTTCACCCCAAATTTCCTGGGCTTTTCTCTTGTCTCCAGTGGAGCTCACAAATGGCACCCTGAACCAGCTGTAAGCAATCTCGTGTGGGTGCCAGAGCTCCTGAGTTTCTCTGCAGGGAGCACCTGGCAGGGATCTCATTTTCTGTTTATTTCTGGCTTACAAAGGTATTTGGAACATCTCTTTCCTAGGAATTCCCTTGGATTCGAAAGGGAAGGTGAGATTGACTTGGTGTGCCTTTTGAACATAGAAAGTATTCCTTCACCGAACAGTGTTTACTCCACTGGGCCTAGACTCTGGTGGAACGGCTGGCATCTAGAGTGAGGTGGCTGTTTGTGGTCAGATAGAGACTTGGATGATGGCTTCTTCTTTGTCCAAGGTGATGTATCCTAATGGATTCGTCTTTGAATCCAAAGAGTTCCAATGAGGGCAGAGGGAAAATTCAAAATGATTCCAAGGAGTCTTGGACAATTTAAAAGGGATGCTTGTCTTCCTAGGTTCACTCAAACGGCTATATATGGTTGGACATGCTGTATTTTCTCTGCAGTTTCATGGGTAGTGAAGTCAGAAGGAGAGTCTTTGGGAATTTCCCTGGGTAAAGGCACTCTGTTGGCTTCAAGGGACTTGGTGTCAGGAACCCTGGGCTGAATTTCTGTGACTGCTTTCCTGATGCTCAGTGAGTCAGGGTTTCCCACAGGTTTTATATTTCCTCCTTAGGAAATTGCTGGCAGGGAATGTTCTGTTTAAAGTGGAACCCTCGGGGGCACCTGTGTGGCTCAGTGGGTTAAGCCACTGCCTTCGGCTCAGGTCATGGTCTCAGGGTCCTGAGATCGAGCCCCGCATTGGGCTCTCTGCTCAGCGGGGAGTCTGCTTCGTCCTCTCTCTCTGCCTGCCTCTCTGCCTACTTGTGACCTCTGTCAAATAAATAAATAAAATCTAAAAAAAAAAAAAAACAAAACCCAAAACCGGGACCCTCCTACATTGTTGGTGGGCCTGCGTGTTGTTGCAGCCACTCTTGGAAAGAATACAGTCTGTCCTCCAAAAGCTAAGAACTGAACAACAGTAGGATCCAGCAATTGTCCTCCTAGTTATTTCCCTAAAGGGCACAAAAATGCACATTCAGTGGGGTATAAGCACCGTGATATTTACAGCAGCATTTTCAACCATTGTAAAACAATGGAGGGAGACCAAATGTCCATTCACTGATGAGTGATATATATATATATATATATATATATATATATATATATATATATATATATCACTCGTATATATCATATGTGTGTGTGTGTGTATGTGTATTCATTCTCCCACATCTTCTTAATGGAATAGGATCCAGGTTCATAAAGGATGAAATCTTACCATCTGCAAGGATGTGGATGGATCTACAGTGGATTTAGCTAAGTAAAATCAGTAAGAAAAGACCAATAGCCTATATCTTGACCTCTATGGAATTTCAGAAAGAAAACAGATGAACATAGTGAGGGGAGAAAGGCCAATGAGGAAACAGACTCTAACCTAGAGCAAAATCGAGGGTTGCTAGGGGGCAGGGGTGTGGGGCGAAGGGTTAAGTGGGTGACAGCTATTAGGGAGAGTACTTGTTGTGATGAGCTCTGGGTGTTCTATGCAGGTGAGGAATCACAAAATCCTACCCCTGAAGGAGAGGAATGAACATTGCATGGAAACGAATTGGAATTGAAGTCAATGAAGAAAAGAAGACCATGTTCTACTTCATGAAGACTGAGGTCAAACTGGAATGACTTTTGCTCTCCTGTTCTGTAGCTGTTCATTATGAAACACTCTGTGGCAGGATACACTAGTTTCCTATTGCATAAGGAGCCCTCAGAAAGTTGCCATGAAAGATTTAGATCTCAGAGCATGTACATGTTCCATTGATATGTTACTTTCAGTTTGCCCAGGTGCAAAGGTAAGTGGAGAGAAATAGGGCTGAAGAGGAAAGGAGGTATTAAGCATTCAAGAGGTAGCCTTCCCCTTTCTCATGAATGCCTGGGCCAGTGTAAATTGGGAAGAAGGAGGGGGGATCCCAGAGCTTTGCCGCAGACAGGGGAGTTCTAGGTCTGCCTAGAGCTGGTGGTGTCCATGAGCAGAGCTGAGCTAGTGGCGTGGCAGGCCCGAACTGCTGGTGTTGAGGTGAGTTCCCCAAGGAGCTGAGTTGAGAATGGGGGTCAGGTGGTGAATCAGGCTCTGGGTTTGTGGCCAGGGGGCTGCAGAATGTGGGGGAGTCCTAATGGGGTCATGCAGGTTTCTCTGGCTCTGAGGGTTCTGCACAGCTCCAAAGGGACAAGTTTCCTGCTGGGTGGCAGGGGGACTCCTACAGTGTGGCTCCAAGTTTACCAATCTAGAGGGCTTGGTGGATAGGCCCCTGGGGAAGGAAGCCTGAAAATGCAACATAGGGTTAAGGGTAATGGGCTGGGCAGGACAGGCCTGATCAGCCTACACAGAGGTGAGATACCCTCAGAATTGAGTTGAGGAAATGCATCCTGCAATGCAGAAGAGTCAGGGTTTCTGGCCAGAGGGACGGCTGATCGTGGGGGTGGCTTTAGAGGGGCATGCTGGTTTCTCCCTCTCTGAGGAAACTTTGGAGCTCCAAATGTCATGGCTTCCCCCTGCATGGCATTCAGGTTTCTGCCTTGTTACAGGGGGGTCCTGAATCTGGGGAGTTTGGGGGCCAGGCCTCTTGGGATGGAAGCCCGAAATCAGAAACTAGAGCTACGGTAAGGGCGTAGGGGCATGGCATGCTCAATCTGCTACTGCTGAGGTGGGCTCCCTGGTGGGCTGACTTCAGGGTGGGTATCAGGTGGCATGTCAGACTCAGAGTTTGTGTCCAGGGATGCCACAGAAGCTGGGCGTGACCTCAGGGTTGCATGCAGGTTTCTCCTACCCTGAGGGTTCTGCAGAGCTCCAAATGGCATGGTTTCCTCCTGTGTGGCAGACGCAGTCCTGGGGTATCACTGAGGAATCCTTAATCTCTACTGGCATGAATCTCGGAGGTGCCCAATCTGGCGGGCTTGGGGGACAGGCCTCTGTTCATGAAAGCCTGTACACCCCACCTAGGTTTATGGTTAGGGCCGAAGGGCATGGCAGGTCCAATGTGCCGGTGCTGATGCGGGCTCCCCTAAGGGTCGAGTTGAGGGCATAGATCTGGCATCGCAGGAGAATCTGGTTTTATGGCCATGGGGGTGACTCATGGTGGGGTGGCATTACGGGGGTTTGCATGTTTCTCCCCGTCTGAGTGTTCAGTGCAGCTCTAAACCACAAGTTTTCCTCATGAGTGCCAGGTGGAGTCCCGTGGTGGCGCTCAGTAGACCTTAATCTGGGGGGACATGGGAGGCAGGCCCCTGGGATGGAAGCCTGAAAACCTAAAGAGGGGTTCTGGTAAGGGCTTAGGGGCATGGTGGCCTGATCTGCTTATGTTGAGGTGGGGCGCCCTAGGGTCTGAATTTATGGCATGCGTCCGGCAGCTCAGCAGAATCTGGTTTATGGCCGGGGGGACGGGTGCAGATGATGGGAGTGCCTTTAGAGGGGCAAGTTTCTCCCCCTCTGAGGGTTCAGCACAACTCCAAGGCACAGGTTCCTACTGTGTGGCAAGCGGAGTCCTGAGGTGTATGTCAAGATTCCTTAATCCAGGGGATTTTGTTGCCTGGACCCTCAGAATGGAAGACTGAACACCCAAACTTGTGTTAGGGTTAGGGCCTAGGGGCAATGGCAGGCCCGATCTGCCAGTGCTGAGGCGGGATCCCCTATGGGCTCAGTTGAGGGTATGCATTTGGTGGTGGCATGGAATCCAGCTCTATGGCCAGAGTGGCTGTTGATTATTGGGGTGGCTTTAGGGTGGCATGAAAGTTTCTCCCCATCTGAGGGTTCATTGCAGCTCCAAACCACAAGGTTTCCACTTGTGTGACAGGCTGTGTCCTGTGGTGTTGCTCAGAAGTCCTTAATCTGGGGGGCGTGGGGGCCAGGCCTCTTGGGATGGAAGCCTGAAAATCCAAACTAGGGTTAGGGTTAAGGCTTAGGGACATGGCAGGCCCGATCTGCTGCAATTGAGGTGGTCTCCTGGATAGGCCGAATGGAGGGTGGGAATCAGGCAGGACTTGAGGTCTGTGTTTGTGTTTGTGGGGGCAAAGAAGCTAGTGGTGTCCGCGGGGGGCATGCAGCTTTCTCCTGCTCTGAGGTTCCTGCACAGTTCCAAATGGCACCATTTTGCCCTAGGAGGCTGGAGGAGTGCTGGCGGGAGTCTCAGTCATCCCCAGTCTGATGGGCTTGGGGTACAGGCCTCTGGGCACGGAAGGCTGTATACCCCACCTAGGGTTAGGGTTAGGGTCTAGGGTCATGGCAGGCCCAATCTGCCGGCGCTGAGATGGGCTCCCCTCAGGGCTGAGTTGAGGGCATGTGTCCGGTAGCTTCATAGAAAACAGCTTTCTGGCCTGGGGTGCCGCAAATTGTGCGGATAGCTTTACGGGGGCTTGAAGGTTTCTCGCCCTCTGAGTATTCAGCAGCTCCAAACTGCAAGGTTTCATCCTGCGTGGCTGTTGGAGTCCTGCAATGTCACTCAGGGGTCCTTAATCCAGGGGGCCTGGAGGCTAGGCATCTTGGGATGGAAGCCTGGAAACTCAAACTAAGGGTGAGGTCTTGGGGCGCGACAGACCCAATCTGCCAGTGCTGAGGCGGACTCCCCGGTGGCCTGAGTTGAGGGTCGGTGATAGGTGGCTAGTGTGAATCTGGGTTTGTGTTCAGGAGGGGCTCAGATGCTGGGGCTTGCCTTGGGGGGCATGAAGTTATCTTTTGCTCTG
This sequence comes from Meles meles, assembly GCF_922984935.1. NCBI lineage: Eukaryota > Metazoa > Chordata > Mammalia > Carnivora > Mustelidae > Meles > Meles meles. The sequence goes on along the minus strand of NC_060070.1, from coordinate 157,878,675 downwards.
AGGTCTAAGTAGCTCCAAATGGCACTGTAACAGCATAGGCAGCCTCCAGACTGCCAGAGTGAGTCTCATGCATCCACAATCTGGCGGGTTTGGGGGCTAGGCCTCTGGGTACGGAAGACTGTACACCCAACCTAGGGTTAGGGTTAAGGCCTAGGGGCATGGCAGTTCTGATATGCTGCTGATATGCTGTGTTGAGGCGGGCTCCCTCAGGGCTGAGTGGATGACATGCATCTGGCGTTGTGGCAGAATCTGGCATTATGTCTGGGGCATTTCCAATGGCGGGTGTGTTTAGGTGCTCATGCACCTTTCTTTCTGGAGGGCAGGCAGAGTCCTGTGTTGTGACTTTGGAATCCCCAGTCTGGAGGGTTAGGGTTAGGGATAGAGGTTCGGAGAGTGTTAGGGTTAGTTGTTAGGGGTTAGGGTTAGGGTTAGGGTTAGGAGTTAGGGGATAGGGTTAGAGGTAAGGTTTAGGGTTAGGCTTAGGGTTAGGCGTATGTCTTAGGGACAAGGCATGTCAGATCTGCCAACACAGATATGGACTCACCCAAGGGCTGTGTTGAGGGCGGGACTCAGGAGTCTCCTCAGGCCCTGGATTTTTGGACTGGAGGGGCAAAGAAGGTGGGAATCGCCTCTGGGGAGCATGATGGTTTCTACTGCTCCGAGGTTGTTATGTTAGGTTTAGAGGTTAGGGTTAGGTTTTTGGGTTAGGGTTAGTGTTAAGATTAGTGTTAAGGTGGGGCGCCTGGGTGGCTCAGTTGGTTAAAGCCTCTGCCTTCCGCTCAGGTCATGATCTCAGGGTCCTGGGATGGAGCCCCACATCAGGCTCTCTGCTCAGCGGGGAGCGTGCTTCGTCCTCTCTGTGCCTTCTTCTGATCTGTCTCTGTCAAAGAAATGAATAAAATCTTAAAAAAAATAAAAAGATTAGGGTTAGGGTTATGTCTTAGGGACAAGGCATGTTGGATCTGGTAACACTTATATGGGCTCACCCAAGGGCTGAGTTGAAGGCGGGACTCAGGAGGCTCCTTAGGCCCTGGGTTTTTTTCCTAGAAGGTAAAGATGGTGGGAATGGCCTCAGGGGAGCATGCTGGTTTCGAGGTCTCTGAGAGTGTTAGATAGCACTAAATGAAATGGTTTATTTCATTTATTCTCCTGGCTGAGAGGCTGAGTCCTGCCATCAGTCTGATGTTCCTATCCACTGGGATGGAATTGGGTATCAGGCCTCTGGGGTCCAGAGCCTGACCACCTGAGCTAGGGTATTAGGGTTTGGTCCTGGGAGCATGGCAGGCCTGAGGTGCCAGTGCGGACTCAGGCTCTCCGGAGGGCTGAGTTGAGGGTATTGCTCTGGAGGCCCATCAGGCACTGGGCGGTGGTGTGTGGGTCCTCGGAAGGTGTGGGTGTCTTTAGGGGGCGTGGAGGTTTCTCCGGCCAGGAGCGTACTGCACAGGGCCATGTGGGCCATTTTCCTTGTGGGTGGCAGCCGGAGTCCAGCATTGCAAATACAGGGTCCCCAGTCTGGACGGCTAGGGAGCCAGGCCTCTGTGGATCGAAGCATAAACACCCATCCTAGCATTATGGTTAAGTCTTTGGGGCATGGTAACCCCGATCTGCCGGTGCTGTGGTGACCCATCCTGATGCCTGAGTTGAGGCTATGTCTGCAGGACATTGAGACTCTGGTTCCCGGTCCTTGGGAGGGTCCAGAAGTGCTTTGGCCTCAGGGAGACTTGCAGGCTTCTCCTGCTCTGTGGCTTCAGCCCATTTCTAAACGGCACGGTTCATGCTGGGATCATGTGCAATTATGGGGTGCAACTCAGGGGTCCCCTATCTGGGGTTTTGAGGACCAGTTGTGGGAGGATGATGCCTGAGCACGAACCTGGGCTAGGGTTAGTATTAGGATTAGGGTTAAGGTTATGTCTTAGGGACAAGGCATGTCGGATATGCAAGCACAGATATCAGCTCGCCCAAGGGCTGAGTTGAGGGTGGGACTCAGGAGGCTCCTCGGGCACTGGGGTTTTGGGCTGTACGGGCAAAGATGTTGGAAATCGCCTCAGGGGAGCATGCCAGTTTCTACAATTCTCAGGGCATTAGGTAGCACGAAATGAAAGGTCACCTTCTGGCTGAGAGGGTGAGTCCTGCTGTGAGGGTTAGGTTGTAGGGGCATTGCAGCCCCAATCTGCTGGCGCTGTGGTGGCCCATCCCAATGCTTGAGTTCAGAGCGTGTGTCTGCAGGACCATGAGACTCCTGGTTCTTGGTCCTTGGGGGCGCTGGAAGTGGGGTGGCCTCAGGGAGACATTCAAATTTATCCCGCTCTGTGGGTTCAGCACAATTCTAAACAGCATGGTTTCCTCCTGGTGTCAGGTTCAATGATGGGGTATCGCTCACGGGTCCCCCATATGGGGCCTTGGGGACCAGGAGTCAGAGTATGGACGCCTGAACACACAACCTGGGCTAGGTTTAGTATTATGGTTAGTGTTAGGCTTAGGGACAGGGCATGTCGGATCTGCTAGCACAGATACGGGCTCACCCAAGGGCTGAGTTGAGGGCAGGACTCAGGAGGCTCCTCAGGCCCTGGGTTCTTGGCCTGGAGGAGCAAAGCTGGTGGGAATGGCCTCAAGGGAGAATGGCTGGTTGCTACTGCTCTGAGGGTGTGAGAGAACACCAAATGAAAAGGTCTCCTCCTGGCTGAGAACTGAGTCCTGCCGACAGTCTGATGCTCAACCCATGGGAGGAATTGGGTGTCAGGCCTCTGGGTCCAATGCCTGAACACCCAAGCTAGTGTTAGGGTTTCGTCCTGGGAGAATGGCAGGCCTGCCAGTGCGGCTCAGGTTCTCCGGAGGGCTGAGTTGAGGGCATTGCTCTGGTGGCCTGTCAGGCTCTGGGTTTGTGGTGTGGCATTTCTTGGAAGGCGTGGGTGGCTTTAGGGGGCATGGAGGATTCTGTGGCCAGGAGCATACTGCACAGGATCATATGGTCCAGTTTCATCGTGGGTGGCAGCCAGAGTCCTGCATTGGGAATCCAGGGTCCCCAGTCTGGAGGGCTAGGGGTCCAGTCCTCAGGGGACAGAAGCCTGACACCCAACCTAGGGTTAGGGTAGGGTTGTAAGGGCATGGCAGCCCCGATCTGATGGCGCTGTGGTGATGCTTCCCAATGCCTGAGTTGAGGGCGCGAGTCTGTAGCACTGTGAGAGTCCTGGTTCCTGGTCCTTGGGTGTGCCAGAAGTGGCAGTGGGCTCTGGGAGGCATGCAGGTTTCTCCCGCTCTGCGGGTTCAACACATTTCTAAAGGGCAGGGTTTCCTCCTGGGATCAGGCGCAATTATGGGGTGCAGCTCAGGGGTCCCCCATCTGGCCGTTTGGGGGACCAGGCTATGGAGGAGGGATGCCTGAACACACAACCTGGGCTAGAGTTAGTATTAGGGTTAGGCTTAGCGTTAAGGTTATGTCTTAGGGAGAAGGCATGTGGGATCTGCCAGCACAGATATTGGCTCACTCAAGGGCTGAGTTGAGGGCAGGGCTCCGGAGGCTTCTCAGGCCCTGGGTTTTTGGCCTGGAGGTGCAAAGATGGCGGGAATGGCCTCAGGGCAGCTTGGCCGGTTCCTAGGGCTCTGAGGGTGTTGGAGAGCACCAAATGGAATCTCCTGCTGGTTGAGAAGCTGAGTCATGCCATCAGTTTGATGCTCCCACCCATGGGTGGAATTGGGTGTCAGGGTTCTAGAACCTGAACACCCAACCTAGGCTTAGGGTTTGGTCCTGGGAGAATGGCAGGCCTGATGTGCCAGCACGGACTCAGGCTCTCTGGAGGGCTGGGCTGAGGGCATTGTTCTGGCGGCCTGTAAGGCTAAGGAATTGTGGTGTGGGGGTGCTCAGAAGATGTGGTTGGCTTTAGGGGTCATGGAGGTTTCTCCGGCAAGGAGCGTTCTGCAAAGGTCCATTGGTCAAGTTTCATCATGGGTGGCGGCCAGAGTCCTACGTTGGGAATATGGGGTCCCCAGTCTGGAGGGCTAGGGAGCCAGTCCTCTGGGGACTGAAGCCTGAACACCCAACCGAGGGTTAGGTTTAGGTCACAGGGGCATGGCGGCCCTGATCTGCCGGCACAGTGATGACCAATCCCGATGCCTGAGTTGAGGACGTGAGTCTGCAGGACCGTGAGACTCCTCATTCCTGCTCCTCAGGGGCGCCGGTATTGGGGGTGGCGTCAGGGAGGCATTCTGGTTTCTTCTGCTCTGTAGGTTCAGCACATTCCTTTTTTTTTTTCACTTTCAATATCTATCTATCTATCTATATTATTTCTTTTCAGCATAACAGTATTCCTTATATTTGCACCACACCCAGTGCTCCATGCAACACGTGCCCTCCCTAATACCCACCACCTTGTTCTCCCAACCTCCCACTCCCCACCCATTCAAGACCCTCAGGTTCTTTTTCAGAGTCCGTAGTCTCTCATGGTTCACATCCCCTTCCCATTTCCCACAACTTCCTTCTCCTCTCCATCTCCCCATGTCCTCCTTGTTCTTTGTTATGCTCCACAAATAAGTGAAACCATATGATAGTTGACTCTCTCTGCTTGACTTATTTCACTCAGCATAATCTCTTCCACTCCCGTCCATATTGCTACAAAAGTTGGTATTCATCCTTTCTGATGGAGGCATAATACTCCATCTTGTATATGGACCACATCTTCCTTATCCATTCGTCCATTGAAGGGCATTTTGGTTCCTTCCACAGTTTGGCGACCGAGGCCTTTGCTGCTATAAACATTGGGGTACAGATGGCCCTTCTTTTCACTACATCTGTATCTTTGGGGTAAATACCCAGCAGTGCAATTGCAGGGTCATAGGGAAGCTCTATTCTTAATTTCTGGAGGAATCTCCACACTGTTCTCCAAAGTGACTGCACCAACTTGCATTCCCACCAACAGTGTAAGAGGGTTCCCCTTTCTCCACATCCTCTCCAACACACGTTGTTTCCTGTCTTGCTAATTGTGGCCTTTCTAACTGGTGTCAGGTGGTATCTCAATGTCGTTTTCATTTGAATCTCCCTGATGGCTAGTGATGATGAACATTTTGTCATGTGTCTGATAGCCATTTGTATGTCTTCGTTGGAGGAGTGTCTGTTCATATCTTCTGCCCATTTTTGGATATGATTATCTGTTTTGTGTGTGTTGAGTTTGAGAAGTTCTTTCTAGATCCTGGATATCAACCTTTTGTCTGAACTGTCATTTACAAATATCTTCTCCCATTCCGTGGGTTGCCTTTTGATTGGTGGACTGTTCCCTTTGCTGTGCAGAAGCTATTGATCTTGATGAAGTGCCAAAAGTTCATTTTCGCTTTTCTTTCCTTGGCCTTTGGAGACATATCTTGAAAGAAGTTGCTGTGGCTGATATCGAAGAGGTTACTGCCTATGTACTCCTCTAGGATTCTGAGAGAATCCTGTCTCACGTTGAGCTCCTTTATCGAGTTCGAGTTTATCATTGTGTATGGTGTAAGAGAATGGTCGAGTTTCATTCTTCTACATATCGCTGTCCAGTTTTCCCAGCACCATTGATTGAGGAGAATGTCTTTTGTTACATTGAATATTTTTTCCTGATTTCTCGATGATTATATCACAATAGAGATGAGGGTCCATATCTAATCGGGATCGATTTGGGCAGAGCGCTCATGAAAATTAGCTGGCGTTGGACAACCATGGGGACGGCCTTGTTCCGCGTGGCCCAGGACCCTTTCTCGCACGGGGTATGTCCCAGCCACCCAAAAACGCGCCGAGACGACGGGGCCCGGCCGGGGGCCTCAGCGCCGGGGAGCTTGCTCCGAGCAGAGTTGATGGAGGGGCTGTGGTCGGGCATTCGGCTCCGCCTTGGAGGGAGGCCGGGGCGCCCGGGAAGGGCTTGGCCTCTCTGGGGGAACAAGAAGATCTGTCGCTCCACAGCTGTGTCGCAGCCGCAAAACGTGCCGTTGTCGCCGGGACGGTCGGGGGACTCGTGGCGCGGGACTCAGGGTTCCCCATGCGGAGGCCCCCAGGCTCAGGCCCCTGGCAACGGAAGGCTGAGCAAGCAGGCCCGGGCCCGGGCCCGGCTTTCGCGGCTGGCCCGGCCCCAGCTGCCGGCGCCAGGGAGGGGACCCCCGGAGGCTGAGGAGCGGGAGGCGTCGGCCTCCCCGGGGCCCGCCTCCTGGAGCTCCTCCTGGCGGTGCCGGAACGCGTCGACACGCGATCCCGGACAGGGCCCCGGGGGGGCGGCCCTGCGGCCCTGTGGTGCCCGAAGTGTGTTCGCCGGGCGTTTTCCGGCCAATTCTCACGAGCGTTCTGCCAAAATCGGGATCGATTTGGGCAGAACGCTCGTGAGAATAGGCCGGCGTTGGACAGCCCTGGTCAGCGCCCACTGCCGCATGGAGCAGGGCCCCTTCTCGCTCGGGGCATGTCGTTGCCACCCGGAAAAGGCGCAGTGACGATGGGGCGCGTCCGGCGGCACAAGGGCCGGGGAGTTTTCCCCGAACAGAGTTGATGGCGCGGCTGTGGCCGGGCATCCGCCTCCGCCGTGGCGGGAGGCCGGGGCGCCAGTGGAGGGGGCTGGCCTCTGTGGGGAAACGGATGGATCTCTCAATCCATGGCTGGGACGAAGACGCGAAAGGTGCCGTTGTAGCCGGGACGGTCAGGGGATTCGTGGCGCGGGACTCAGGGTTCCCCATGGGGAGGCCCCCAGGCTCAGGCCCCTGGAAACGGAAGGCTGAGCAAGCAGGCCCGGGCCCGGGCCCGGCTTTCGGGGCTGGCCCGGGTTCACCTGCCGGCGCCAGGGAGAGGACCCCTGGAGGCTGAGGAGCGGGAGGCCTCGGCCTCCCCTGGGCACGCCTCCCGGAGCTCCTCCTGGCGGTGCCAGAACGCGACGACACGCGATCCCGGACAGTGCCCCGGGGGGGCGGCCCTGCGGCCCTGTGGTGCCCGAAGTGTGTTCGCCGGGCGTTTTCCGGCCAATTCTCACGAGCGATCTGCCCAAATCGGGATCGATTTGGGCAGAACGCTCGTGAGAATTGGCCGGCGTTGGGCAGCCCTTGTCAGCGGCCAGTTCCGCGTGGAGCAGAGCCCTTTCTCGCTCGGGGCATGTCGCGGCCACCCGAAAAACGAGCCGCGACGATGGGGCGCGGCCAGCGGCTCCGGCGCCGGGAAGTTTTCCCCGAGCAGAGTGGATGGAGGCGCCGTGGCCGGGCGTCCGCCTCCGGCGTGGCGGGCGGCCAGGGCGCCCGTGGAGGGGGCTGGCCTCTGTGGGGGAATGGAGTGATCTCTCACTCCACGTCTAGGACGAAGCCGCGAATGGTGCCGTTGTTGCCGGGACGGTCGGGGGGACTCGTCGCGCGGGACTCAGGGTTCCCCATGCGGAGGCCCCCAGGCTCAGGCCCCTGGCAACGGAAGGCTGAGCTAGCAGGCCAGGGCCCGGGCCCGGCTTTCGGGGATGGCTCGGCCCCAGCGGCCGGCGCCAGGGAGGGGACCCCGGGAGGCTGAGGAGCGGGAGGCGTCGGCCTCCCCAGGGCCCGCCTCCCGGAGCTCCTCCTGGCGGTGCCGGAACGCGACGACACGCGATCCCGGACAGGGCGCCGGGGGGGCGGCCCTGCGGCCCTCTGGTGCCCGAAGTGTGTTCGCCGGGCGTTTTCCGGCCAATTCTCACGAGCGTTCTGCCCAAATCGGGATCGATTTGGGCGGAACGCTCGTGAGAATTGGCCGGCGTTGGGCAGCCCTGGTCAGCACCCAGTGCCGCGTGGAGCAGGGCCCTTTCTCGCTCGGGGCATGTCGCGGCCACCCGGAAAACGAGCCGCGACGATGGGGCGCGGCCGGCGGCCCCGGCGCCGGAGAGTTTTCCCCGAGTAGAGTGGATGGAGCGCCGTGGCCGGGCGTCCGCATCCGCCGTGGCGGGCGGCCGGGGCGCCCGTGGAGGGGGCTGGCCTCTGTGGGGGAACGGAGTGATCTCTCACTCCACGGCTGGGAAGAAGCCGCGAAAGGTGCCGTTGTCGCCCGGACGGTCGGGGGGACTCGTGGCTCGGGACTCATGGTTCCCCATGCGGAGGCCCCCAGGCTCAGGCCCCTGGCAACGGAAGGCTGAGCAAGCAGGGCCGGGCCTGGGCCCGGCTTTCGGGGCTGGCCCGGCCCCAGCGGCCAGCACCAGGGAGGGGACCCCCGGAGGCTGAGGAGCGGGAGGCGTCGGCCTCCCCGAGGCCCGCCTCCCGGAGCTCCTCCTGGCGGTGCCGGAACGCGACGACACGCGATCCCGGACAGGGCCCCGGGGGGGCGGCCCTGCGGCCCTGTGGTGCCCGAAGCGTGTTCGCCGGTCGTTTGGGCAGAACGCTCGTGAGAATTGGTCGGCGTTGGGCAGCTCTGGTCAACGGCCAGTTCCGCGTGGAGCAGGGCCCTTTCTTGCTCGGGGCATGTCGCGGGCACCCGGAAAACGAGCCGTGACGATGGGGCGCGGCCGGCAGCCCCGGCGCCGGGGTGGTTTCCCCGAGCAGAGTGGATGGAGGCGCCGTGGCCGGGTGTCCGCCTCCGCCGTGGCGGGCGTCCGGGGCGCCCATGGAGGGGGCTGGCCTCCGTGGGGGAACGGATGGATCTCTCACTCCACGGCTGGGACTAAGTAGCGAAAGGTGCCGTTGTCGCCGGGACGGCCGGGGGACTCGTGGCGCGAGATGCAGGGTTCCCCGTGGGGAGGCCCCCAGGCTCAGGCCCCTGGCAACGGAAAGCTGAGCAAGCAGGCCCGGGCCCGGGCCCGGCTTTCGGGGCTGGCCCGGCCCCAGCTGCCGGCGCCAGGGAGGGGACCCTCGGAGGCTGAGGAGCGGGAGGCGTCGGCCTCCCCGCGGCACGCCTCCCGGAGCTCCTCCTGGCGGTGCCGGAACGCGACGACACGCGGTCCCGGACAGGGCCCCAGGGGGGGCCGCCCTGCGGCCCTGTGGTGCCCGAAGTGTGTTCGCCGGGCGTTTTCCGGCCAATTCTCACGAGCGTTCTGCCCAAATCGGGATCGATTTGGGCAGAACGCTCGTGAGAATTGGCCGGCGTTGGGCAGCCCTGGTCAGCGCCCAGTTCCGCGTGGAGCAGGGCCCTTTCTCGCTCGGGGCATGTCGCGGCCACCCGGAAAACGAGCCGCGACGATGGGGCGCGGCCGGCAGCCGCGGCGCCGGGGAGTTTTCCCCGAGCAGAGTGGATGGAGGCGCCGTGGCCGGGCGTCCGCCTCCGCCGTGGCGGGCGGCCGGGGCGCCCCTGGAGGGGGCTGGCCTCTGTGGGGAAACGGACTGGTCTCTCACTCCGCGGCTAGGACGAAGCCGCGAAAGGTGCCGTTGTCGCTGGGATGGTCGGGGGACTCGTGGCGCGGGACTCAGGATTCCCCATGGGGAGGCCCCCAGGCTCAGGCCCCTGGCAACGGAAGGCTGAGCAAGCAGGCCCGAGCCCGGGCCCGGCTTTCGGGGCTGGCCCGGCCCCAGCTGCCGGCGCCAGGGAGGGGACCCCCGGAGGCTGAGGAGCGGGAGGCGTCGGCCTCCCCGCGGCACGCCTCCCGGAGCTCCTCCTGGCGGTGCCGGAACGCGACGACACGCGATCCCGGACAGGGCCCCGGGGGGGGCCGCCCTGCGGCCCTGTGGTGCCCGAAGTGTGTTCGCCGGGCGTTTACCGGCCAATTCTCACGAGCGTTCTGCCCAAATCGGGATCGATTTGGGCAGAACGCTCGTGAGAATTGGCCGGCGTTGGGCAGCCCTGGTCAGCGCCCAGTTCCGCGTGGAGCAGGGCCCTTTCTCGCTCGGGGCATGTCGCGGCCACCCGGAAAACGAGCCGCGACGATGGGGCGCGGCCGGAAGCCGCGGCGCCGGGGAGTTTTCCCCGAGCAGAGTGGATGGAGGCGCCGTGGCCGGGCGTCCGCCTACGCCGTGGCGGGCGGCCGGGGCGCCCCTGGAGGGGGCTGGCCTCTGTGGGGAAATGGACTGGTCTCTCACTCCGCGGCTAGGACTAAGCCGCGAAAGGTGCCGTTGTCGCCGGGACGGTCGGGGGACTCGTGGCGCGGGACTCAGGGTTCCCCATGGGGAGGCCCCCAGGCTCAGGCCCCTGGCAACGGAAGGCTGAGCAAGCAGGCCCGGGCCCGGGCACGGCTTTCGGGGCTGGCCCGGCCCCAGCTGCCGGCGCCAGGGAGGGGACCCCCGGAGGCTGAGGAGCGGGAGGCGTCGGTCTCCCCGCGGCACGCCTCCCGGAGCTCCTCCTGGCGGTGCCGGAACGCGACGACACGCGATCCTGGACAGGGCCCCGGGGGGGGCCGCCCTGCGGCCCTGTGGTGCCCGAAGTGTGTTCGCCGGGCGTTTTCTGGCCAATTCTCACGAGCGTTCTGCCCAAATCGGGATCGATTTGGGCAGAACGCTCGTGAGAATTGGCCGGCGTTGGGCAGCCCTGGTCAGCGCCCAGTTCCGCGTGGAGCAGGGCCCTTTCTCGCTCGGGGCATGTCGCGGCCACCCGGAAAACGAGCCGCGACGATGGGGCGCGGGCGGCAGCCGCGGCGCCGGGGAGTTTTCCCCGAGCAGAGTGGATGGAGGCGCCGTGTCGGGCGTCCGCCTCCGCCGTGGCGGGCGGCCGGGGCGCCCCTGGAGGGGGCTGGCCTCTGTGGGGAAACGGACTGGTCTCTCACTCCGCGGCTAGGACGAAGCCGCGAAAGGTGCCGTTGTCGCCGGGACGGTCGGGGGACTCGTGGCGCGGGACTCAGGGTTCCCCATGGGGAGGCCCCCAGGCTCAGGCCCCTGGCAACGGAAGGCTGAGCAAGCAGGCCCGGGCCCGGGCCCGGCTTTCGGGGCTGGCCCGGCCCCAGCTGCCGGCGTCAGGGAGGGGACCCCCGGAGGCTGAGGAGCGGGAGGCGTCGGCCTCCCCGCGGCACGCCTCCCGGTGCTCCTCCTGGCGGTGCCGGAAGGCGACGACACGCGATCCCGGACAGGGCCCCGGGGGGGCGGCCCGGCGGCCCTGTGGTGCCCGAAGCGTGTTCGCCTGGCGTTTTCCGGCCAATTCTCACGAGCGTTCTGCCCAAATCGGGATCGATTTGGGCAGAACGCTCGTGAGAATTGGCCGGCGTTGGGCAGCCCTGGTCAGCGCACAGTTCCGCGTGGAGCAGGGCCCTTTCTCGCTCGGGGCATGTCGCGGCCACCCGGAAAACGAGCCGCGACGATGGGGCGCGGGCGGCAGCCGCGGCGCCGGGGAGTTTTCCCCGAGCAGAGTGGATGGAGGCGCCGTGGCCGGGCGTCCGCCTCCGCCGTGGCGGGCGGCCGGGGCGCCCATGGAGGGGGCTGGCCTCTGTGGGGAAACGGACTGGTCTCTCACTCCGCGGCTAGGACGAAGCCGCGAAAGGTGCCGTTGTCGCCGGGACGGTCGGGTGACTCGTGGCGCTGGACTCAGGGTTCCCCATGGGGAGGCCCCCAGGCTCAGGCCCCGGGCAACGGAAGGCTGAGCAAGCAGGCCCGGGCCCGGGCCCGGCTTTCGGGGCTGGCCCGGCCCCAGCTGCCGGCGTCAGGGAGGGGACGCCCGGAGGCTGAGGAGCGGGAGGCTTCGGCCTCCCCGCGGCACGCCTCCCGGTGCTCCTCCTGGCGGTGCCGGAAGGCGACGACACGCGATCCCGGACAGGGCCACGGGGGGGCGGCCCGGCGGCCCTGTGGTGCCCGAAGCGTGTTCGCCTGGCGTTCTCCGGCCAATTCTCACGAGCGTTCTGCCCAAATCGGGATCGATTTGGGAAGAACGCTCGTGAGAATTGGCCGGCGTTGGGCAGCCCTGGTCAGCGCCCAGTTCCGCGTGGAGCAGGGCCCTTTCTCGCTCGGGGCATGTCGCGGCCACCCGGAAAACGAGCCGCGACGATGGGGCGCGGCCGGCAACCACGGCGCCGGGGAGTTTTCCCCGAGCAGAGTGGATGGAGGCGCCGTGGCCGGGCGTCCGCCTCCGCCGGGGCGGGCGGCCGGGGCGCCCCTGGAGGGGGCTGGCCTCTGTGGGGAAACGGACTGGTCTCTCACTCCGCGGCTAGGACGAAGCCGCGAAAGGTGCCGTTGTCGCCGGGACGGTCGGGGGACTCGTGGGACGGGACTCAGGGTTCCCCATGGGGAGGCCCCCAGGCTCAGGCCCCTGGCAACGGAAGGCTGAGCAAGCAGGCCCGGGCCCGGGCCCGGCTTTCAGGGCTGGCCCGGGCCCAGCTGCCGGAGCCAGGGAGGGGACCCCCGGAGGCTGAGGAGCGGGAGGCGTCGGCCTCCCCAGGGCCCGCCTCCCGGAGCTCCTCCTGGCGGTGCCGGAACTCGACGACACGCGATCCCGGACAGGGCCCCGGGGGGGCGGCCCTGCGGCCCTGTGGTGCCCGAAGTGAGTTCGCCGGGCGTTTTCCGGCCAATTCTCACGAGCGTTCTGCCCAAATCGGGATCGATTTGGGCAGAACGCTCGTGAGAATTGGCCGGCGTTGGGCAGCCCTGGTCAGCGCCCAGTTCCGCGTGGAGCAGGGCCCTTTCTCGCTCGGGGCATGTCGCGGCCACCCGGAAAACGAGCCGCGACGATGGGGCGGGGCCGGCAGCCGCGGCGCCGGGGAGTTTTCCCCGAGCAGCGTGGATGGAGGCGCCGTGGCCGGGCGTCCGCCTCCGCCGTGGCGGGCGGCCGGGGCGCCCCTGGAGGGGGCTGGCGTCTGTGGGGAAACGGACTGGTCTCTCACTCCGCGGCTAGGACGAAGCCGCGAAAGGTGCCGTTGTGGCCGGGACGGTCGGGGGACTCGTGGCGCGGGACTCAGGGTTCCCCATGGGGAGGCCCCCAGGCTCAGGCCCCTGGCAACGGAAGGCTAAGCAAGCAGGCCCGGGCCCGGGCCCGGCTTTCGGGGCTGGCCCGGCCCCAGCTGCCGGCGCCAGGGAGGGGACCCCCGGAGGCTGAGGAGCGGGAGGCGTCGGCCTCCCCGCGACACGCCTCCCGGAGCTCCTCCTGGCGGTGCCGCAACGCGACGACACGCGATCCCGGACAGGGCCCCGGGGGGGGCCGCCCTGCGGCCCTGTGGTGCCCGAAGTGTGTTCGCCGGGCCTTTTCCGGCCAATTCTCACGAGCGTTCTGCCCAAACCGGGATCGATTTGGGCAGAAGGCTCGTGAGAATAGGCCGGCGTTGGGCAGCCCTGGTCAGCGCCCAGTTCCGCGTGGAGCAGGGCCCTTTCTCGCTCGGGGCATGTCGCGGCGACCCGGAAATCGAGCCGCGACGATGGGGCGCGGCCGGCAGCCGCGGCGCCGGGGAGTTTTCCCCGAGCAGAGTGGATGGAGGCGCCGTGGCCGGGCATCCTCCTCCGCCGTGGCGGGCGGCCGGGTCGCCCCTGGAGGGGGCTGGCCTCTGTGGGGAAACGGACTGGTCTCTCACTCCGCGGCTAGGACGAAGCCGCGAAAGGTGCCGTTGCCGCCGGGACGGTCGGGGGACTCGTGGCGCGGGACTCAGGGTTCCCCATGGGGAGGCCCCCAGGCTCAGGCCCCTGGCAACGGAAGGCTGAGCAAGCAGGCCCGGGCCCGGGCCCGGCTTTCGGGGCTGGCCCGGCCCCAGCTGCCGGCGCCAGGGAGGGGACCCCCGGAGGCTGAGGGGCGGGAGGCGTCGGCCGCCCCGCAGCACGCCTCCAGGAGCTCCTCCTGGCAGTGCCGGAACGCGACGAGACGCGATCCCGGACAGGGCCCCGGGGGGGCACGCCTTGCGGCCCTGTGGTGCCCGAAGTGTGTTCGCCGGGCGTTTTCCGGCCAATTCTCACGAGCGTTCTGCCCAAATCGGGATCGATTTGGGCAGAACGCTCGTGAGAATTGGCCGGCGTTGGGCAGCCCTGGTCAGCGCCCAGTTCCGCGTGGAGCAGGGCCATTTCTCGCTCGGGGCATGTCGCGGCCACCCGGAAAACGAGCCGCGACGATGGGGCGCGGCCGGCAGCTGCGGCGCCTGGGAGTTTTCCCCGAGCAGAGTGGATGGAGGCGCCGTGGTCGGGCGTCCGCCTCCGCCGTGGCGGGCGGCCGGGGCGCCCCTGGAGGTGGCTGGCCTCTGTGGGGAAACGGACTGGTCTCTCACTCCGCGGCTAGGACGAAGCCGCGAAAGGTGCCGTTGTCGCCGGGACGGTCGGGGGACTCGTGGCGCGGGACTCAGGGTTCCCCATGGGGAGGCCCTCAGGCTCAGGCCCCTGGCAACGGAAGGCTGAGCAAGCAGGCCCAGGCCCGGGCCCGGCTTTCGGGGCTGGCCCGGCCCCCGCTACCGGCGCCAGGGAGGGGACCCCCGGAGGCTGAGGAGCGGGAGGCGTCGGCCTCCCCGCGGCACGCCTCCCGGAGCGCCTCCTGGCGGTGCCGGAACGCGACGACACGCGATCCCGTACAGGGCCCCGGGGGGGGCGGCCCTGCGGCCCTGTGGTGCCCGAAGTGTGTTCGCCGGGCGTTTTCCGGCCAATTCTCACGAGCGTTCTGCCCAAACCGGGATCGATTTGGGCAGAACGCTCGTGAGAATAGGCCGGCGTTGGGCAGCCCTGGTCAGCGCCCAGTTCCGCGTGGAGCAGGGCACTTTCTCGCTCGGGGCATGTCGCGGCGACCCGGAAATCGAGCCGCGACGATGGGGCGCGGCCGGCAGCCGCGGCGCCGGGGAGTTTTCCCCGAGCAGAGTGGATGGAGGTGCCGTGGCCGGGCATCCTCCTCCGCCGTGGCGTGCGGCCGGGTCGCCCCTGGAGGGGGTTGGCCTCTGTGGGGAAACGGACTGGTCTCTCACTCCGCGGCTAGGACGAAGCCGCGAAAGGTGCCGTTGCCGCCGGGACGGTCGGGGGACTCGTGGCGCGGGACTCAGGGTTCCCCATGGGGAAGCCCCCAGGCTCAGGCCCCTGGCAACGGAAGGCTGAGCAAGCAGGCCCGGGCCCGGGCCCGGCTTTCGGGGCTGGCCCGGCCCCAGCTGCCGGCGCCAGGGAGGGGACCCCCGGAGGCTGAGGGGCGGGAGGCGTCGGCCGCCCCGCAGCACGCCTCCCGGAGCTCCTCCTGGCGGTGCCGGAACGCGACGAGACGCGATCCCGGACAGGGCCCCGGGGGGGCCCGCCTTGCGGCCCTGTGGTGCCCGAAGTGTGTTCGCCGGGCGTTTTCCGGCCAATTCTCACGAGCGTTCTGCCCAAATCGGGATCGATTTGGGCAGAACGCTCGTGAGAATTGGCCGGCGTTGGGCAGCCCTGGTCAGCGCCCAGTTCCGCGTGGAGCAGGGCCCTTTCTCGCTCGAGGCATGTCGCGGCCACCCGGAAAACGAGCCGCGACGATGGGGCGCGGCCGGCAGCTGCGGCGCCGGGGAGTTTTCCCCGAGCAGAGTGGATGGAGGCGCCGTGGTCGGGCGTCCGCCTCCGCCGTGGCGGGCGGCCGGGGCGCCCCTGGAGGGGGCTGGCCTCTGTGGGGAAACGGACTGGTCTCTCACTCCGCGGCTAGGACGAAGCCGCGAAAGGTGCCGTTGTCGCCGGGACGGTCGGGGGACTCGTGGCGCGGGACTCAGGGTTCCCCATGGGGAGGCCCCCAGGCTGAGGCCCCTGGCAACGGAAGGCTGAGCAAGCAGGCCCGGGGCCGGGCCCGGCTTTCGGGGCTGGCCCGGCCCCAGCTGTCGGCGCCAGGGAGGGGACCCCCGAAGGCTGAGGAGCGGGAGGCGTCGGCCGCCCCACGGCACGCCTCCCGGTGCTCCTCCTGGCGGTGCCGGAACGCGACGACACGCGATCCTGGACAGGGCCCCGGGGGGGGCGGCCCTGCGGCCCTGTGGTGCCCGAAGTGTGTTCGCCGGGCGTTTTCCGGCCAATTCTCACGAGCGTTCTGCCCAAATCGGGATCGATTTGGGCAGAACGCTCGTGAGAATTGGCCGGCGTTGGGCAGCCCTGGTCAGCGCCCAGTTCCGCGTGGAGCAGGGCCCTTTCTCCCTCGGGGCATGTCGCGGCCACCCGGAAAACGAGCCGCAACGATGGGGCGCGGCCGGCAGCCGCGGCGCCGGGGAGTTTTCCCCCGAGCAGAGTGGATGGAGGCGCCGTGGCCGGGCGTCCGCCTCCGCCGTGGCGGGCGGCCGGGGCGCCCCTGGAGGGGGCTGGCCTCTGTGGGGAAACGGACTGGTCTCTCACTCCGCGGCTAGGACGAAGCCGCGAAAGGTGCCGTTGTCGCCGGGACGGTCGGGGGACTCGTGGCGCGGGACTCAGGGTTCCCCATGGGGAGGCCCCCAGGCTCAGGCCCCTGGCAACGGAAGGCTGAGCAAGCAGGCCCGGGCCCGGGCCCGGCTTTCGGGGCTGGCCCGGCCCCAGCTGCCGATGCCAGGGAGGGGACCCCCGGAGACTGAGGAGCGGGGGGCGTCGGCCTCCCCGCGGCACGCCTCCCGGAGCTCCTCCTGGCGGTGCTGGAACGCGACGACACGCGATCCCGGACAGGGCCCCGGGGGGGGCCGCCCTGCGGCCCTGTGGTGCCCGAAGTCTGTTCGCCGGGCCTTTTCCGGCCAATTCTCACGAGCGTTCTGCCCAAATCGGGATCGATTTGGGCAGAACGCTCGTGAGAATTGGCCGGCGTTGGGCAGCCCTGGTCAGCGCCCAGTTCCGCGTGGAGCAGGGCCCTTTCTCGCTCGGGGCATGTCGCGGCCACCCGGAAAACGAGCCGCGACGATGGGGCGCGGCCGGCAGCCGCGGCGCCGGGGAGTTTTCCCCGAGCAGAGTGGATGGAGGCGCCGTGGCCGGGCGTCCGCCTCCGACGTGGCGGGCGGCCGGGGCGCCCCTGGAGGGGGCTGGCCTCTGTGGGGAAACGGACTGGTCTCTCACTCCGGGGCTAGGACGAAGCCGCGAAAGGTGCCGTTGTGGCCGGGACGGTCGGGGGACTCGTGGCGCGGGACTCAGGGTTCCCCATGGGGAGGCCCCCAGGCTCAGGCCCCTGGCAACGGAAGCCTGAGCAAGCAGGACCGGGCCCGGGCCCGGCTTTCGGGGCTGGCCCGGCCCCAGCTGCCGGCGCCAGGGAGGGGACCCCCGGAGGCTGAGGAGCGGGAGGCGTCGGCCTCCCCGCGGCACGCCTCCCGGAGCTCCTCCTGGCGGTGCCGGAACGCGACGACACGCGATCCCGGACAGGGCCCCGGGGGGGGCCGCCCTGCGGCCCTGTGGTGCCCGAAGTGTGTTCGCCGGGCCTTTTCCGGCCAATTCTCACGAGCGTTCTGCCCAAATCGGGATCGATTTGGGCAGAACGCTCGTGAGAATTGGCCGGCGTTGGGCAGCCCTGGTCAGCGCCCAGTTCCGCGTGGAGCAGGGCCCTTTCTCGCTCGGGGCATGTCGCGGCCACCCGGAAAACGAGCCGCGACGATGGGGCGCGGCCGGCAGCCGCGGCGCCGGGGAGTTTTCCCCGAGCAGCGTGGATGGAGGCGCCGTGGCCGGGCGTCCGCCTCCGCCGTGGCGGGCGGCCGGGGCGCCCCTGGAGGGGGCTGGCCTCTGTGGGGAAACGGACTGGTCTCTCACTCCACGGCTAGGACGAAGCCGCGAAAGTTGCCGTTGTCGCCGGGACGGTCGGGGGACTCGTGGCTCGGGACTCAGGGTTCCCCATGGGGAGGCCCCCAGGCTCAGGCCCCTGGCAACGGAAGGCTGAGCAAGCAGGCCCGGGCCCGGGCCCGGCTTTCGGGGCTGGCCCGGCCCCAGCTGCCTGCGCCAGGGAGGGGACCCCCGGAGGCTGAGGAGCGGGAGGCGTCGGCCTCCCCGCGGCACGCCTCCCGGAGCGCCTCCTGGCGTTCCCGGAACGCGACGACACGTGATCCCGTACAGGGCCCCGGGGGTGGCGGCCCTGCGGCCCTGTGGTGCCCGAAGTGTGTTCGCCGGGCGTTTTCCGGCCAATTCTCACGAGCGTTCTGCCCAAACCGGGATCGATTTGGGCAGAACGCTCGTGAGAATAGGCCGGCTTTGGGCAGCCCTGGTCAGCGCCCAGTTCCGCGAGGAGCAGGGCCCTTTCTCGCTCGGGGCATGTCGCGGCGACCCGGAAATCGAGCCGCGACGATGGGGCGCGGCCGGCAGCCGCGGCGCCGGGGAGTTTTCCCCGAGCAGAGTGGATGGAGGCGCCGTGGCCGGGCATCCTCCTCCGCCGTGGCGGGCGGCCGGGTCGCCCCTGGAGGGGGCTGGCCTCTGTGGGGAAACGGACTGGTCTCTCACTCCGCGGCTAGGACGAAGCCGCGAAAGGTGCCGTTGCCGCCGGGACGGTCGGGGGACTCGTGGCGCGGGACTCAGGGTTCCCCATGGGGAGGCCCCCAGGCTCAGGCCCCTGGCAACGGAAGGCTGAGCAAGCAGGCCCGGGCCCGGGCCCGGCTTTCGGGGCTGGCCCGGCCCCAGCTGCCGGCGCCAGGGAGGGGACCCCCGGAGCCTGAGGGGCGGGAGGCGTCGGCCGCCCCGCAGCACGCCTCCCGGAGCTCCTCCTGGCGGTGCCGGAACGCGACGAGACGCGATCCCGGACAGGGCCCCGGGGGGGCCCGCCTTGCGGCCCTGTGGTGCCCGAAGTGTGTTCGCCGGGCGTTTTCCGGCCAATTCTCACGAGCGTTCTGCCCAAATCGGGATCGATTTGGGCAGAACGCTCGTGAGAATTGGCCGGCGTTGGGCAGCCCTGGTCAGCGCCCAGTTCCGCGTGGAGCAGGGCCCTTTCTCGCTCGGGGCATGTCGCGGCCACCCGGAAAACGAGCCGCGACGATGGGGCGCGGCCGGCAGCCGCGGCGCCGGGGAGTTTTCCCCGAGCAGAGTGGATGGAGGCGCCATGGCCGGGCGTCCGCCTCCGCCGTGGCGGGCGGCCTGGGCGCCCCTGGAGGGGGCTGGCCTCTGTGGGGAAACGGACTGGTCTCTCACTCCGCGGCTAGGACGAAGCCGCGAAAGGTGCCGTTGTCGCCGGGATGGTCGGGGGACTCGTGGCGCGGGACTCAGGGTTCCCCATGGGGAGGCCCCCAGGCTCAGGCCCCTGGCAACGGAAGGCTGTGCAAGCAGGCCCGGGCCCGGGTCCGGCTTTCGGGGCTGGCCCGGCCCCAGCTGCCTTCACCAGGGAGGGGACCCCCGGAGGCTGAGGAGCGGGAGGCGTCGGCCTCCCCGCGGCACGCCTCCCGGAGCTCCTCCTGGCGGTGCCGGAACGCGACGACACGCGATCCCGGACAGGGCCGCGGGGGGGGCCGCCCTGCGGCCTGTGGTGCCCGAAGTGTGTTCGCCGGGCGTTTTCCGGCCAATTCTCACGAGCGTTCTGCCCAAATCGGGATCGATTTGGGCAGAACGCTCGTGAGAATTGGCCGGCGTTGGGCAGCCCTAGTCAGCGCCCAGTTCCGCGTGGAGCAGGGCCCTTTTTCGCTCGGGGCATGTCGCGGCCACCCGGAAAACGAGCCGCGACGATGGGGCGCGGCCGGCAGCCGCGGCGCCGGGGAGTTTTCCCCGAGCAGAGTGGATGGAGGCGCCGTGGCCGGGCGTCCGCCTCCGCCGTGGCGGGCGGCCGGGGCGCCCCTGGAGGGGGCTGGCCTCTGTGGGGAAACGGACTGGTCTCTCACTCCGCGGCTAGGACGAAGCCGCGAAAGGTGCCGTTGTCGCCGGGACGGTCGGGGGACTCGTGGCGCGGGACTAAGGGTTCCCCATGGGGAGGCCCCCAGGGTCAGGCCCCTGGCAACGGAGGGCTGAGCAAGGAGGCCTGGTCCCGGGCCCGGCTTTCGGGGCTGGCCCGGCCCCAGCTGCCGGCGCCAGGGCGGGGACCCCCAGAGGCTGAGGAGCGGGGGGCGTCGGCCTCCCCGCGGCACGCCTCCCGGAGCTCCTCCTGGCGGTGCCGGAACGCGATGACACGCGATCCCGGACAGGGCCCTGGGGGGGGCCGACTTGCGGCCCTGTGGTGCCCGAAGTGTGTTCGCCGGGCGTTTTCCGGCCAATTCTCACGAGCGTTCTGCCCAAATCAGGATCGATTTGGGCAGAACGCTCGTGAGAATTGGCCGGCGTTGGGCAGCCCTGGTCAGCGCCCAGTTCCGCGTGGAGCAGGGCCCTTTCTCGCTCGGGGCATGTCGCGGGCACCCGGAAAACGAGCCGTGACGATGGGGCGCGGCCGGAGGCCCCGGCGCCGGGGTGGTTTCCCCGAGCAGAGTGGATGGAGGCGCCGTGGCCGGGCGTCCGCCTCCGCCGTGGCGGGCGGCCGGGGCGCCCCTGGAGGGGGCTGGCCTCTGTGGGGAAACGGACTGGTCTCTCACTCCACGGCTAGGACGAAGCCGCGAAAGGTGCCATTGTCGCCGGGACGGTCGGGGGACTCGTGGCGCAGGACTCAGGGTTCCCCATGGGGAGGCCCCCAGGCTCAGGCCCCTGGCAACGGAAGGCTGAGCAAGCAGGCCCGGGCCCGGGCCCGGCTTTCGGGGCTGGCCCGGCCCCAGCTGCCGGCGCCAGGGAGGGGACCCCCGGAGGCTGAAGAGCGGGAGGCGTCGGCCACCCCGCGGCACGCCTCCCGGAGCTCCTCCTGGCGGTGCCTGAACACGACGACACGCGGTCCCGGACAGGGCCCCGGGGGGGGCGGCCCTGCGGCCCTGTGGTGCCCGAAGTGTGTTCGCCGGGCGTTTTCCGGCCAATTCTCACGAGCGTTCTACCCAAATCGGGATCGATTTGGGCAGAACGCTCGTGAGAATTGGCCGGCGTTGGGCAGCCCTGGTCAGCGCCCAGGGCCGCGTGGAGCAGGGCCCTTTCTCGCTCGGGGCATGTCGCGGCCACCCGGAAAAGGAGCCACGACGATGGGGCGCGGCCGGCAGCCGCGGCGCCGGGGAGTTTTCCCCGAGCAGAGTGGATGGAGGCGCCGTGGCCGGGCGTCCGCCTCCGCCGTGGCGGGCGGCCGGGGCGCCCCTGGAGGGGGCTGGCCTCTGTGGGGAAACGGACTGGTCTCTCACTCCGCGGCTAGGACGAAGCCACGAAAGGTGCCTTTGTCGCCGGGACGGTCGGGGGACTCGTGGCGCGGGACTCAGGGTTCCCCATGGGGAGGCCCCAAGGCACAGGTCCCTAGCAACGGAAGGCTGAGCAAGCAGGCCCGGGCCCGGGCCCGGCTTTCGGGGCTGGCCCGGCCCCAGCTGCCGGCGCCAGGGAGGGGACCCCCGGAGGCTGAGTAGCGGGAGGCGTCGGCCTCCCCGTGGCACGCCTCCCGGAGCTCCTCCTGGCGGTGCCGGAACGCGACGACACGCGGGCCCGGACAGGGCCCCGGGGAGGGGCGGCCCTGCGTCCCTGTGGTGCCCGAAGTGTGTTCGCCGGGCGTTTTCCGGCCAATTCTCACGAGCGTTCTGCCCAAATCGGGATCGATTTGGGCAGAACGCTCGTGAGAATTGGCCGGCGTTGGGCAGCCCTGGTCAGCGCCCAGTTCCGCGTGGAGCAGGGCCCTTTCTCGCTCGGGGCATGTCGCGGCCACCCGGAAAACGAGCCGCGACGATGGGGCGCGGCCGGCAGCCGCGGCGCCGGGGAGTTTTCCCCGAGCAGAGTGGATGGAGGCGCCGTGGCTGGGCGTCCGCCTCCGCCGTGGCGGGTGGCCGGGGCGCCCCTGGAGGGGGCTGGCCTCTGTGGGGAAACGGACTGGTCTCTCAATCCGCGGCTAGGACGAAGCCGCGAAAGGTGCCGTTGTCGCCGGGACGGTCGGGGGACTCGTGGCGCGGGACTCAGCGTTCCCCATGGGGAGGCCCCCAGGCACAGGCCCCTGGCAACGGAAGGCTGAGCAAGCAGGCCCGGGCCCGGGCCCGGCTTTCGGGGCTGGCCCGGCCCCAGCTGCCGGCGCCAGGGAGGGGACCCCCGGAGGCTGAGGAGCGGGAGGCGTCGACCTCCCCGTGGCACGCCTCCCGGAGCTCCTCCTGGCGGTGCCGGAACGCGACGACACGCGGTCCCGGACAGGGCACCGGGGGGGGCCGCCCTGCGGCCCTGTGGTGCCCGAAGTGTGTTCGCCGGGCGTTTTCCGGCCAATTCTCACGAGCGTTCTGCCCAAATCGGGATCGATTTGGGCAGAACGTTCGTGAGAATTGGCCGGCGTTGGGCAGCCCTGGTCAGCGCCCAGTTACCCGTGGAGCAGGGCCCTTTCTCGCTCGGGGCATCTCGCGGCCACCCGGAAAACGAGCCGCGACGATGGGGCGCGGCCGGCAGCCGCGGCGCCGGGGTGTTTTACCCGAGCAGAGTGGATGGTGGCGCCGTGGCCGGGCGTCCGCCTCCGCCGTGGCGGGCGGCCGGGGAGCCCCTGGAGGGGGCTTGCCTCTGTGGGGAAACGGACTGGTCTCTCACTCCGCGGCTAGGACGAAGCCGCGAAAGGTGCCGTTGTCGCCGGGACGGTCGGGGGACTCATGGCGCGGGACTCAGGGTTCCCCATGGGGAGAACCCCAGGCTCAGGAACCTGGCAATGGAAGGCTGAGCAAGCAGGCCCGGGCCAGGGCCCGGCTTTTGGGGCTGGCCCGGCCCCAGCTGCCGGCGCCAGGGAGGGGACCCCCGGAGGCTGAGGAGCGGGAGGCGTCGGCCTCCCCGCGGCACGCCTCCCGGAGCTCCTCCTGGCGGTGCCGGAACGGGCCGACACCGATCCCGGACAGGGCCCCGGGGGGGGCCGCCCTGCGGCCCTGTGGTGCCCGAAGTGTGTTCGCCGGGCTTTTTCCGGCCAATTCTCACGAGCGTTCTGCCCAAATCGGGATCGATTTGGGCAGAACGCTCGTGAGAATTGGCCGGCGTTGGGCAGCCCTGGTCAGCGCCCAGTTCCGCGTGGAGCAGGTCCCTTTCTCGCTCGGGGCATGTCGCGGCCACCCGGAAAACGAGCCGCAACGATGGGGCGCGGCCGGCAGCCGCGGCGCCGGGGAGTTTTCCCCGAGCAGAGGGGATGGAGGCGCCGTGGCCGGGCATCCGCCTCCGCCGTGGCGGGCGGCCGGGGCGCCCCAGAAGGGGGCTGGCCTCTGTGGGGATACGGACTGGTCTCTCACTCCGCGGCTAGGACGAAGCCGCGAAAGGTGCCGTTGTCGCCGGGACGGTCGGGGGACTCGTGGCGCGGGACTCAGGGTTCCCCATGGGGAGGCCCCCAGTCTCAGGCCCCTGGCAACGGAAGGCTGAGCAAGCAGGCCCGGGCCCGGGCCCGGCTTTCGGGGCTGGCCCGGCCCCAGCTGCCGGCGCCAGGGAGGGGACCCCCGGAGGCTGAGGAGCGGGAGGCGTCGGCCTCCCCGCGTTACGCCTCCCGGAGCTCCTCCTGGCGGTGCCGGAACGCGACGACACGCGATCCCGGACAGGGCCCCGGGGGGGGCCGCCCTGCGGCCCTGTGGTGCCCGAAGTGTGTTCGCCGGCGTTTTCCGGCCAATTCTCACGAGCGTTCTGCCCAAATCGGGATCGATTTGGGCAGAACGCTCGTGAGAATTGGCCGGCGTTGGGCAGCCCTGGTCAGCGCCCAGTTCCGCGTGGAGCAGGGCCCTTTCTCGCTCGGGGCATGTCGCGGCCACCCGGAAAACGAGCCGCGACGATGGTGCGCGGCCGGCAGCCGCGGCGCCGGGGAGTTTTCCCCGAGCAGAGTGGATGGAGGCGCCGTGGCCGGGCGTCCGCCTCTGCCGTGGCGGGCGGCCGGGGCGCCCCTGGAGGGGGCTGGCCTCTGTGGGGAAACGGACTGGTCTCTCACTCCACGGCTAGGACGAAGCCGCGAAAGGTGCCATTGTCGCCGGGACGGTCGGGGGACTCGTGGCGCGGGACTCAGGGTTCCCCATGGGGAGGCCCCCAGGCTCAGGCCCCTGGCAACGGAAGGCTGAGCAAGCAGGCCCGGGCCCGGGCCCGGCTTTCGGGGCTGGCCCGGCCCCAGCTGCCGGCGCCAGGGAGGGGACCCCCGGAGGCTGAGGAGCGGGAGGCGTCGGTCACCCCGCGGCACGCCTCCCGGAGCTCCTCCTGGCGGTGCCGGAACACGACGACACGCGGTCCCGGACAGGGCCCCGGGGGGGGCGGCCCTGCGGCCCTGTGGTGCCCGAAGTGTGTTCGCCGGGCGTTTTCCGGCCAATTCTCACGAGCGTTCTGCCCAAATCGGGATCGATTTGGGCAGAACGCTCGTGAGAATTGGCCGGCGTTGGGCAGCCCTGGTCAGCGCCCAGGGCCGCGTGGAGCAGGGCCCTTTCTCGCTCGGGGCATGTCGCGGCCACCCGGAAAAGGAGCCACGACGATGGGGCGCGGCCGGCAGCCGCGGCGCCGGGGAGTTTTCCCCGAGCAGAGTGGATGGAGGCGCCGGGGCCGGGCGTCCGCCTCCGCCGTGGCGTGCGGCCGGGGCGCCCCTGGAGGGGGCTGGCCTCTGTGGGGAAACGGACTGGTCTCTCACTCCGCGGCTAGGACGAAGCCACGAAATGTGCCTTTGTCGCCGGGACGGTCGGGGGACTCGTGGCGCGGGACTCAGGGTTCCCCATGGGGAGGCCCCAAGGCACAGGTCCCTAGCAACGGAAGGCTGAGCAAGCAGGCCCGGGCCCGGGCCCGGCTTTCGGGGCTGGCCCGGCCCCAGCTGCCGGCGCCAGGGAGGGGACCCCCGGAGGCTGAGGAGCGGGAGGCGTCGGCCTCCCCGTGGCACGCCTCCCGGAGCTCCTCCTGGCGGTGCCGGAACGCGACGACACGCGGGCCCGTACAGGGCCCCGGGGAGGGGCGGCCCTGCGTCCCTGTGGTGCCCGAAGTGTGTTCGCCGGGCGTTTTCCGGCCAATTCTCACGAGCGTTCTGCCCAAATCGGGATCGATTTGGGCAGAACGCTCGTGAGAATTGGCCGGCGTTGGGCAGCCCTGGTCAGCGCCCAGGGCCGCGTGGAGCAGGGCCCTTTCTCGCTCGGGGCATGTCGCGGCCACCCGGAAAACGAGCCGCGACGATGGGGCGCGGCCGGCAGCCGCGGCGCCGGGGAGTTTTACCCGAGCAGAGTGGATGGAGGCGCCGTGGCTGGGCGTCCGCCTCCGCCGTGGCGGGTGGCCGGGGCGCCCCTGGAGGGGGCTGGCCTCTGTGGGGAAAAGGACTGGTCTCTCAATCCGCGGCTAGGACGATGCCGCGAAAGGTGCCGTTGTAGCCGGGACGGTCGGGGGACTCGTGGCGCGGGACTCAGCGTTCCCCATGGGGAGGCCCCCAGGCACAGGCCCCTGGCAACGGAAGGCTGAGCAAGCAGGCCCGGGCCCGGGCCCGGCTTTCGGGGCTGGCCCGGCCCCAGCTGCCGGCGCCAGGGAGGGGACCCCCGGAGGCTGAGGTGCGGGAGGCGTCGACCTCCCCGTGGCACGCCTCCCGGAGCGCCTCCTGGCGGTGCCGGGACGCGACGACACGCGGTCCCGGACAGGGCCCCGGGGGGGGCCGCCCTGCGGCCCTGTGGTGCCCGAAGTGTGTTCGCCGGGCGTTTTCCGGCCAATTGTCACGAGCGTTCTGCCCAAATCGGGATCGATTTGGGCAGAACGTTCGTGAGAATTGGCCGGCGTTGGGCAGCCCTGGTCAGCGCCCAGTTCCCCGTGGAGCAGGGCCCTTTCTCGCTCGGGGCATCTCGCGGCCACCCGGAAAACGAGCCGCGACGATGGGGCGCGGCCGGCAGTCGCGGCGCCGGAGTTTTCCCCGAGCAGAGTGGATGGAGGCGCCATGGCCGGGCGTCCGCCTCCGCCGTGGCGGGCGGCCGAGGCGCCCCTGGAGGGGGCTGGCCTCTGTGGGGAAACGGACTGGTCTCTCACTCCGCGGCTAGGACGAAGCCGCGAAAGGTGCCGTTGTCGCCGGGACGGTCGGGGGACTCGTGGCGCGGGACTCAGGGTTCCCCATGGGGAGGCCCCCAGGCTCAGGCCCCTGGCAACGGAAGGCTGAGCAAGCAGGCCCGGGCCCGGGCCCGGCTTTCGGGGCTGGCCCGGCCCCAGCGGCCGGCGCCAGGGAGGGGACCCCCGGAGGCTGAGGAGCGGGAGGGTCGGCCTCCCCGCGGCACGCCTCCCAGAGCTCCTCCTGGCAGTGCCTGAACGCGACGACACGCGATCCCGGACAGGGCCCCGGGGGGGGCCGCCCTGCGGCCCTGTGGTGCCGGAAGTGTGTTCGCCGGCGTTTTCCGGCCAATTCTCACGAGCGTTCTGCCCAAATCGGGATCGATTTGGGCAGAACGCTCGTGAGAATTGGCCGGCGTTGGGCAGCCCTGGTCAGCGCCCAGTTCCGCGTGGAGCAGGGCCCTTTCTCGCTCGGGGCATGGCGCGGCCACCCGGAAAACGAGCCGCGACGATGGTGCGCGGCCGGCAGCCGCGGCGCCGGGGAGTTTTCCCCGAGCAGAGTGGATGGAGGCGCCGTGGCCGGGCGTCCGCCTCTGCCGTGGCGGGCGGCCGGGGCGCCCCTGGAGGGGGCTGGCCTCTGTGGGGAAACGGACTGGTCTCTCACTCCACGGCTAGGACGAAGCCGCGAAAGGTGCCATTGTCGCCGGGACGGTCGGGGGACTCGTGGCGCGGGACTCAGGGTTCCCCATGGGGAGGCCCCCAGTCTCAGGCCCCTGGCAACGGAAGGCTGAGCAAGCAGGCCCGGGCCCGGGCCCGGCTTTCGGGGCTGGCCCGGCCCCAGCTGCCGGCGCCAGGGAGGGGACCCCCGGAGGCTGAGGAGCGGGAGGCGTCGGCCACCCCGCGGCACGCCTCCCGGAGCTCCTCCTGGCGGTGCCGGAACACGACGACACGCGGTCCCGGACAGGGCCCCGGGGGGGGTGGCCCTGCGGCCCTGTGGTGCCCGAAGTGTGTTCGCCGGGCGTTTTCCGGCCAATTCTCACGAGCGTTCTGCCCAAATCGGGATCGATTTGGGCAGAACGCTCGTGAGAATTGGCCGGCGTTGGGCAGCCCTGGTCAGCGCCCAGGGCCGCGTGGAGCAGGGCCCTTTCTCGCTCGGGGCATGTCGCGGCCACCCGGAAAAGGAGCCACGACCATGGGGCGCGGCCGGCAGCCGCGGCGCCGGGGAGTTTTCCCCGAGCAGAGTGGATGGAGGCGCCGTGGCCGGGCGTCCGCCTCCGCCGTGGCGGGCGGCAGGGGCGCCCCTGGAGGGGGCTGGCCTCTGTGGGGAAACGGACTGGTCTCTCACTCCGCGGCTAGGACGAAGCCACGAAAGGTGCCTTTGTCGCCGGGACGGTCGGGGGACTCGTGGCGCGGGACTCAGGGTTCCCCATGGGGAGGCCCCAAGGCACAGGTCCCTAGCAACGGAAGGCTGAGCAAGCAGGCCCGGGCCCGGGCCCGGCTTTCGGGGCTGGCCTGGCCCCAGCTGCCGGCGCCAGGGAGGGGACCCCCGGAGGCTGAGGAGCGGGAGGCGTCGGCCTCCCCGTGGCACGCCTCCCGGAGCTCCTCCTGGCGGTGCCGGAACGCGACGACACGCGGGCCCGGACAGGGCCCCGGGGAGGGGCGGCCCTGCGTCCCTGTGGTGCCCGAAGTGTGTTCGCCGGGCGTTTTCCGGCCAATTCTCACGAGCGTTCTGCCCAAATCGGGATCGATTTGGGCAGAACGCTCGTGAGAATTGGCCGGGGTTGGGCAGCCCTGGTCAGCGCCCAGTTCCGCGTGGAGCAGGGCCCTTTCTCGCTCGGGGCATGTCGCGGCCACCCGGAAAACGAGCCGCGACGATGGGGCGCGCCCGGCAGCCGCGGCGCCGGGGAGTTTTCCCCGAGCAGAGTGGATGGAGGCGCCGTGGCTGGGCGTCCGCCTCCGCCGTGGCGGGTGGCCGGGGCGCCCCTGGAGGGGGCTGGCCTCTGTGGGGAAACGGACTGGTCTCTCAATCCGCGGCTCGGACGAAGCCGCGAAAGGTGCCGTTGTCGCCGGGACGGTCGGGGGACTCGTGGCGCGGGACTCAGCGTTCCCCATGGGGAGGCCCCCAGGCACAGGCCCCTGGCAACGGAAGGCTGAGCAAGCAGGCCCGGGCCCGGGCCCGGCTTTCGGGGCTGGCCCGGCCCCAGCTGCCGGCGCCAGGGAGGGGACCCCCGGAGGCTGAGGAGCGGGAGGCGTCGACCTCCCCGTGGCACGCCTCCCGGAGCTCCTCCTGGCGGTGCCGGAACGCGACGACACGCGGTCCCGGACAGGGCCCCGGGGGGGGCCGCCCTGCGGCCCTGTGGTGCCCGAAGTGTGTTCGCCGGGCGTTTTCCGGCCAATTCTCACGAGCGTTCTGCCCAAATCAGGATCGATTTGGGCAGAACGTTCGTGAGAATTGGCCGGCGTTGGGCAGCCCTGGTCAGCGCCCAGTTCCGCGTGGAGCAGGGCCCTTTCTCGCTCGGGGCATCTCGCGGCTACCCGGAAAACGCGCCGCGACGATGGGGCGCGGCCGGCAGCCGCGGCGCCGGGGTGTTTTACCCGAGCAGACTGGATGGAGGCGCCGTGGCCGGGCGTCCGCCTCCGCCGTGGCGGGCGGCCGGGGCGCCCCTGGAGGGGGCTTGCCTCTGTGGGGAAACGGACTGGTCTCTCACTCCGCGGCTAGGACGAAGCCGCGAAAGGTGCCGTTGTCGCCGGGACGGTCGGGGGACTCATGGCGCCGGACTCAGGGTTCCCCATGGGGAGAACCCCAGGCTCAGGCCCCTGGCAATGGAAGGCTGAGCAAGCAGGCCCGGGCCAGGGCCCGGCTTTTGGGGCTGGCCCGGCCCCAGCTGCCGGCGCCAGGGAGGGGACCCCCGGAGGCTGAGGAGCGGGAGGCGTCGGCCTCCCCGCGGCACGCCTCCCGGAGCTCCTCCTGGCGGTGCCGGAACGGGACGACACCGATCCAGGATAGGGTCCCGGGGGGGGCCGCCCTGCGGCCTGTGGTGCCCGAAGTGTGTTCGCCGGGCTTTTTCCGGCCAATTCTCACGAGCGTTCTGCCCAAATCGGGATCGATTTGGGCAGAACGCTCGTGAGAATTGGCCGGCGTTGGGCAGCCCTGGTCAGCGCCCAGTTCCGCGTGGAGCAGGTCCCTTTCTCGCTCGGGGCATGTCGCGGCCACCCGGAAAACGAGCCGCGACGATGGGGCACGGCCGGCAGCCGCGGCGCCGGGGAGTTTTCCCCGAGCAGAGGGGATGGAGGCGCCATGGCCGGGCATCCGCCTCCGCCGTGGCGGGCGGCCGGGGCGCCCCGGAAGGGGGCTGGCCTCTGTGGGGATACGGACTGGTCTCTCACTCCGCGGCTAGGACGAAGCCGCGAAAGGTGCCGTTGTCGCCGGGACGGTCGGGGGACTCGTGGCGCGGGACTCAGCGTTCCCCATGGGGAGGCCCCCAGTCTCAGGCCCCTGGCAACGGAAGGCTGAGCAAGCAGGCCCGGGCCCGGGCCCGGCTTTCGGGGCTGGCCCGGCCCCAGCTGCCGGCGCCAGGGAGGGGACCCCCGGAGGCTGAGGAGCGGGAGGCGTCGGCCTCCCCGCGGCACGCCTCCCGGAGCTCCTCCTGGCGGTGCCGGAACGCGACGACACGCGATCCCGGACAGGGCCCCGGGGGTGGCCGCCCTGCGGCCCTATGGTGCCCGAAGTGTGTTCACTGGGCGTTTTCCGGTCAATTCTCACGAGCGTTCTGCCCAAATCGAGATCGATTTGGGCAGAACGCTCGTGAGAATTGGCCGGCGTTGGGCAGTCCTGGTCAGCGCCCAGTTCCGCGTGGAGCAGGGCCCTTTCTCGCTCGGGGCATGTCGCGGCCACCCGGAAAACGAGCCGCGACGATGGGGCGCGGCCGGCAGTCGCGGCGCCGGAGTTTTCCCCGAGCAGAGTGGATGGAGGCGCCATGGCCGGGCGTCCGTCTCCGCCGTGGCGGGCGGCCGAGGCGCCCCTGGAGGGGGCTGGCCTCTGTGGGGAAACGGACTGGTCTCTCACTCCGCGGCTAGGACGAAGCCGCGAAAGGTGCCGTTGTCGCCGGGACGGTCGGGGGACTCGTGGCGCGGGACTCAGGGTTCCCCATGGGGAGGCCCCCAGGCTCAGGCCCCTGGCAACGGAAGGCTGAGCAAGCAGGCCCGGGCCCGGGCCCGGCTTTCGGGGCTGGCCCGGCCCCAGCTGCCGGCGCCAGGGAGGGGACCCCCGGAGGCTGAGGAGCGGAGGGTCGGCCTCCCCGCGGCACGCCTCCCAGAGCTCCTCCTGGCAGTGCCTGAACGCGACGACACGCGATCCCGGACAGGGCCCCGGGGGGGGCCGCCCTGCGGCCCTGTGGTGCCCGAAGTGTGTTCGCCGGCGTTTTCCGGCCAATTCTCACGAGCGTTCTGCCCAAATCGGGATCGATTTGGGCAGAACGCTCGTGAGAATTGGCCGGCGTTGGGCAGCCCTGGTCAGCGCCCAGTTCCGCGTGGAGCAGGGCCCTTTCTCGCTCGGGGCATGGCGCGGCCACCCGGAAAACGAGCCGCGACGATGGTGCGCGGCCGGCAGCCGCGGCGCCGGGGAGTTTTCCCCGAGCAGAGTGGATGGAGGCGCCGTGGCCGGGCGTCCGCCTCTGCCGTGGCGGGCGGCCGGGGCGCCCCTGGAGGGGGCTGGCCTCTGTGGGGAAACGGACTGGTCTCTCACTCCACGGCTAGGACGAAGCCGCGAAAGGTGCCATTGTCGCCGGGACGGTCGGGGGACTCGTGGCGCGGGACTCAGGGTTCCCCATGGGGAGGCCCCCATGCTCAGGCCCCTGGCAACGGAAGGCTGAGCAAGCAGGCCCGGGCCCGGGCCCGGCTTTCGGGGCTGGCCCGGCCCCAGCTGCCGGCGCCAGGGAGGGGACCCCCGGAGGCTGAGGAGCGGGAGGCGTCGGTCACCCCGCGGCACGCCTCCCGGAGCTCCTCCTGGCGGTGCAGGAACACGACGACACGCGGTCCCGGACAGGGCCCCGGGGGGGGCGGCCCTGCGGCCCTGTGGTGCCCGAAGTGTGTTCGCCGGGCGTTTTCCGGCCAATTCTCACGAGCGTTCTGCCCAAATCGGGATCGATTTGGGCAGAACGTTCGTGAGAATTGGCCGGCGTTGGGCAGCCCTGGTCAGCGCCCAGGGCCGCGTGGATCAGGGCCCTTTCTCGCTCGGGGCATGTCGCGGCCACCCGGAAAAGGAGCCACGACGATGGGGCGCGGCCGGCAGCCGCGGCGCCGGGGAGTTTTCCCCGAGCAGAGTGGATGGAGGCGCCGGGGCCGGGCGTCCGCCTCCGCCGTGGCGGGCGGCCGGGGCGCCCCTGGAGGGGGCTGGCCTCTGTGGGGAAACGGACTGGTCTCTCACTCCGCGGCTAGGACGAAGCCACGAAAGGTGCCTTTGTCGCCGGGACGGTCGGGGGACTCGTGGCGCGGGACTCAGGGTTCCCCATGGGGAGGCCCCAAGGCACAGGTCCCTAGCAACGGAAGGCTGAGCAAGCAGGCCCGGGCCCGGGCCCGGCTTTCGGGGCTGGCCCGGCCCCAGCTGCCGGCGCCAGGGAGGGGACCCCCGGAGGCTGAGGAGCGGGAGGCGTCGGCCTCCCCGTGGCACGCCTCCCGGAGCTCCTCCTGGCGGTGCCGGAACGCGACGACACGCGGGCCCGTACAGGGCCCCGGGGAGGGGCGGCCCTGCGTCCCTGTGGTGCCCGAAGTGTGTTCGCCGGGCGTTTTCCGGCCAATTCTCACGAGCGTTCTGCCCAAATCGGGATCGATTTGGGCAGAACGCTCGTGAGAATTGGCCGGGGTTGGGCAGCCCTGGTCAGCGCCCAGTTCCGCGTGGAGCAGGGCCCTTTCTCGCTCGGGGCATGTCGCGGCCACCCGGAAAACGAGCCGCGACGATGGGGCGCGGCCGGCAGCCGCGGCGCCGGGGTGTTTTACCCGAGCAGAGTGGATGGTGGCGCCGTGGCCGGGCGTCCGCCTCCGCCGTGGCGGGCGGCCGAGGCGCCCCTGGAGGGGGCTGGCCTCTGTGGGGAAACGGACTGGTCTCTCACTCCGCGGCTAGGACGAAGCCGCGAAAGGTGCCGTTGTCGCCGGGACGGTCGGGGGACTCGTGGCGCGGGACTCAGGGTTCCCCATGGGGAGGCCCCCAGGCTCAGGCCCCTGGCAACGGAAGGCTGAGCAAGCAGGCCCGGGCCCGGGCCCGGCTTTCGGGGCTGGCCCGGCCCCAGCGGCCGGCGCCAGGGAGGGGACCCCCGGAGGCTGAGGAGCGGGAGGGTCGGCCTCCCCGCGGCACGCCTCCCAGAGCTCCTCCTGGCAGTGCCTGAACGCGACGACACGCGATCCCGGACTGGGCCCCGGGGGGGGCCGCCCTGCGGCCCTGTGGTGCCGGAAGTGTGTTCGCCGGCGTTTTCCGGCCAATTCTCACGAGCGTTCTGCCCAAATCGGGATCGATTTGGGCAGAACGCTCGTGAGAATTGGCCGGCGTTGGGCAGCCCTGGTCAGCGCCCAGTTCCGCGTGGAGCAGGGCCCTTTCTCGCTCGGGGCATGGCGCGGCCACCCGGAAAACGAGCCGCGACGATGGTGCGCGGCCGGCAGCCGCGGCGCCGGGGAGTTTTCCCCGAGCAGAGTGGATGGAGGCGCCGTGGCCGGGCGTCCGCCTCTGCCGTGGCGGGCGGCCGGGGCGCCCCTGGAGGGGGCTGGCCTCTGTGGGGAAACGGACTGGTCTCTCACTCCACGGCTAGGACGAAGCCGCGAAAGGTGCCATTGTCGCCGGGACGGTCGGGGGACTCGTGGCGCGGGACTCATGGTTCCCCATGGGGAGGCCCCCAGTCTCAGGCCCCTGGCAACGGAAGGCTGAGCAAGCAGGCCCGGGCCCGGGCCCGGCTTTCGGGGCTGGCCCGGCCCCAGCTGCCGGCGCCAGGGAGGGGACCCCCGGAGGCTGAGGAGCGGGAGGCGTCGGCCACCCCGCGGCACGCCTCCCGGAGCTCCTCCTGGCGGTGCCGGAACACGACGACACGCGGTCCCGGACAGGGCCCCGGGGGGGGTGGCCCTGCGGCCCTGTGGTGCCCGAAGTGTGTTCGCCGGGCGTTTTCCGGCCAATTCTCACGAGCGTTCTGCCCAAATCGGGATCGATTTGGGCAGAACGCTCGTGAGAATTGGCCGGCGTTGGGCAGCCCTGGTCAGCGCCCAGGGCCGCGTGGAGCAGGGCCCTTTCTCGCTCGGGGCATGTCGCGGCCACCCGGAAAAGGAGCCACGACCATGGGGCGCGGCCGGCAGCCGCGGCGCCGGGGAGTTTTCCCCGAGCAGAGTGGATGGAGGCGCCGTGGCCGGGCGTCCGCCTCCGCCGTGGCGGGAGGCAGGGGCGCCCCTGGAGGGGGCTGGCCTCTGTGGGGAAACGGACTGGTCTCTCACTCCGCGGCTAGGACGAAGCCACGAAAGGTGCCTTTGTCGCCGGGACGGTCGGGGGACTCGTGGCGCGGGACTCAGGGTTCCCCATGGGGAGGCCCCAAGGCACAGGTCCCTAGCAACGGAAGGCTGAGCAAGCAGGCCCGGGCCCGGGCCCGGCTTTCGGGGCTGGCCTGGCCCCAGCTGCCGGCGCCAGGGAGGGGACCCCCGGAGGCTGAGGAGCGGGAGGCGTCGGCCTCCCCGTGTCACGCCTCCCGGAGCTCCTCCTGGCGGTGCCGGAACGCGACGACACGCGGGCCCGGACAGGGCCCCGGGGAGGGGCGGCCCTGCGTCCCTGTGGTGCCCGAAGTGTGTTCGCCGGGCGTTTTCCGGCCAATTCTCACGAGCGTTCTGCCCAAATCGGGATCGATTTGGGCAGAACGCTCGTGAGAATTGGCCGGGGTTGGGCAGCCCTGGTCAGCGCCCAGTTCCGCGTGGAGCAGGGCCCTTTCTCGCTCGGGGCATGTCGCGGCCACCCGGAAAACGAGCCGCGACGATGGGGCGCGCCCGGCAGCCGCGGCGCCGGGGAGTTTTCCCCGAGCAGAGTGGATGGAGGCGCCGTGGCTGGGCGTCCGCCTCCGCCGTGGCGGGTGGCCGGGGCGCCCCTG
Source organism: Meles meles (assembly GCF_922984935.1). NCBI lineage: Eukaryota > Metazoa > Chordata > Mammalia > Carnivora > Mustelidae > Meles > Meles meles. Next base: position 157,844,944 of record NC_060070.1, on the reverse strand, counting down.
GAGGGGGCTGGCCTCTGTGGGGAAACGGACTGGTCTCTCAATCCGCGGCTCGGACGAAGCCGCGAAAGGTGCCGTTGTCGCCGGGACGGTCGGGGGACTCGTGGCGCGGGACTCAGCGTTCCCCATGGGGAGGCCCCCAGGCACAGGCCCCTGGCAACGGAAGGCTGAGCAAGCAGGCCCGGGCCCGGGCCCGGCTTTCGGGGCTGGCCCGGCCCCAGCTGCCGGCGCCAGGGAGGGGACCCCCGGAGGCTGAGGAGCGGGAGGCGTCGACCTCCCCGTGGCACGCCTCCAGGAGCTCCTCCTGGCGGTGCCGGAACGCGACGACACGCGGTCCCGGACAGGGCCCCGGGGGGGGCCGCCCTGCGGCCCTGTGGTGCCCGAAGTGTGTTCGCCGGGCGTTTTCCGGCCAATTCTCACGAGCGTTCTGCCCAAATCGGGATCGATTTGGGCAGAACGTTCGTGAGAATTGGCCGGCGTTGGGCAGCCCTGGTCAGCGCCCAGTTCCCCGTGGAGCAGGGCCCTTTCTCGCTCGGGGCATCTCGCGGCTACCCGGAAAACGCGCCGCGACGATGGGGCGCGGCCGGCAGCCGCGCCGCCGGGGTGTTTTACCCGAGCAGACTGGATGGAGGCGCCGTGGCCGGGCGTCCGCCTCCGCCGTGGCGGGCGGCCGGGGCGCCCCAGGAGGGGGCTTGCCTCTGTGGGGAAACGGACTGGTCTCTCACTCCGCGGCTAGGACGAAGCCGCGAAAGGTGCCGTTGTCGCCGGGACGGTCGGGGGACTCGTGGCGCGGGACTCAGGGTTCCCCATGGGGAGGCCCCCAGGCTCAGGCCCCTGGCAACGGAAGGCTGAGCAAGCAGGCCCGGGCCCGGGCCCGGCTTTCTGGGCTGGCCCGGCCCCAGATGCCGGCGCCAGGGAGGGGACCCCCGGAGGCTGAGGAGCGGGATTCGTCGGCCTCCCCGCGGCACGCCTCCCGGAGCTCCTCCTGGCGGTGCCGGAACGCGACGACACGCGATCCCGGAGAGGGCCCCGGGGGGGCCGTCCTGCGGCCCTGTGGTTCCCAAAGGTTTTCGCCGGGCGTTTTCCGGCCAATTCTCACTAGCATTCTGCTCGTGAGTATTGGCCGGCGTTGGGCAGCCCTGGTCAGCGCCCAGTTCCGCGTGGAGCAGGGCCCTTTCTCGCTCGGGTCATGTCGCGGCCAAGCGGAAAACGAGCCGCGACGATGGGGCGTGGCCGGCAGCCGCGGCGCCGGGGAGTTTTCCCCGAGCAGAGTGGATGGAGGCGCCGTGCAGGGGGGTCCGCCTACGCCGTGGCGGGCGCCCGGGGCACCCCTGGAGGGGGCTGGCCTCTGTGGGGAAACGGACTGGTCTCTCACTCCGCGGCTAGGACGAAGCCGCGAAAGGTGCCGTTGTCGCCGGGACGGCCGGGGGACGCGTGGCGCGGGACTCAGGGTTCCCCATGGGGAGGCCCCCAGGCTCAGGCCCCTGGCCACGGAAGGCTGAGCAAGCAGGCCCGGGCCCGGGCCCGGCTTTCGGGGCTGGCCCGGCCCCAGCGGCCGGCGCCAGGGAGGGGACCCCCGGAGGCTGAGGAGCGGGAGGCGTCGGCCTCCCCGGGGCCCGCCTCCCGGAGCTCCTCCTGGCGGTGCCGGAACGCGCCGAGACGCGATCCCGGACAGGGCCCCGGGGGGGCGGCCCTGCGGCCCTCTGGTGCCCGAAGTGTGTTCGCCGGGCGTTTTCCGGCCAATTCTCACGAGCGTTCTGCCCAAATCGGGATCGATTTGGGCAGAACGCTCGTGAGAATTGGCCGGCGTTGGGCAGCCCTGGTCAGCGCCCAGGGCCGCGTGGAGCAGGGCCCTTTCTCGCTCGGGGCATGGCGCGGCCACCCGGAAAACGAGCCGCGACGATGGGGCGCGGCCGGCGGCCCCGGCGCCGGGGAGTTTTCCCCGAGCAGAGTGGATGGAGGCGCCGTGGCCGGGCGTCCGCCTCCGCCGTGGCGGGCGGCCGGGGCGCCCGTGGAGGGGGCTGGCCTCTGTGGGGGAACGGAGTGATCTCTCACTCCACGGCTGGGGCGAAGCCGCGAAAGGTGCCGTGGACGCCGGGACGGTCGGGGGGACTCGTGGCGCGGGACTCAGGGTTCCCCATGCGGAGGCCCCCAGGCTCAGGCCCCTGGCCACGGAAGGCTGAGCAAGCAGGCCCGGGCCCGGGCCCGGCTTTCGGGGCTGGCCCGGCCCCAGCGGCCGGCGCCAGGGAGGGGACCCCCGGAGGCTGAGGAGCGGGAGGCGTCGGCCTCCCCGGGGCCCGCCTCCCGGAGCTCCTCCTGGCGGTGCCGGAACACGCCGAGACGCGATCCCGGACAGGGCCCCGGGGGGGCGGCCCTGCGGCCCTCTGGTGCCCGAAGTGTGTTCGCCGGGCGTTTTCCGGCCAATTCTCACGAGCGTTCTGCCCAAATCGGGATCGATTTGGGCAGAACGCTCGTGAGAATTGGCCGGCGTTGGGCAGCCCTGGTCAGCGCCCAGGGCCGCGTGGAGCAGGGCCCTTTCTCGCTCGGGGCATGGCGCGGCCACCCGGAAAACGAGCCGCGACGATGGGGCGCGGCCGGCGGCCCCGGCGCCGGGGAGTTTTCCCCGAGCAGAGTGGATGGAGGCGCCGTGGCCGGGCGTCCGCCTCCGCCGTGGCGGGCGGCCGGGGCGCCCGTGGAGGGGGCTGGCCTCTGTGGGGGAACGGAGTGATCTCTCACTCCACGGCTGGGGCGAAGCCGCGAAAGGTGCCGTGGTCGCCGGGACGGTCGGGGGGACTCGTGGCGCGGGACTCAGGGTTCCCCATGCGGAGGCCCCCAGGCTCAGGCCCCTGGCCACGGAAGGCTGAGCAAGCAGGCCCGGGCCCGGGCCCGGCTTTCGGGGCTGTCCCGGCCCCAGCGGCCGGCGCCAGGGAGGGGACCCCCGGAGGCTGAGGAGCGGGAGGCGTCGGCCTCCCCGGGGCCCGCCTCCCGGAGCTCCTCCTGGCGGTGCCGGAAGGCGCCGAGACGCGATCCCAGACAGGGCCCCGGGGGGGCGGCCCTGCGGCCCTCTGGTGCCCGAAGTGTGTTCGCCGGGCGTTTTCCGGCCAATTCTCACGAGCGTTCTGCCCAAATCGGGATCGATTTGGGCAGAACGCTCGTGAGAATTGGCCGGCGTTGGGCAGCCCTGGTCAGCGCCCAGGGCCGCGTGGAGCAGGGCCCTTTCTCGCTCGGGGCATGGCGCGGCCAACCGGAAAACGAGCCGCGACGATGGGGCGCGGCCGGCGGCCCCGGCGCCGGGGAGTTTTCCCCGAGCAGAGGGGATGGAGGCGCCGTGGCCGGGCGTCCGCCTCCGCCGTGGCGGGCGGCCGGGGCGCCCGTGGAGGGGGCTGGCCTCTGTGGGGGAACGGAGTGATCTCTCACTCCACGGCTGGGGCGAAGCCGCGAAAGGTGCCGTGATCGCCGGGACGGTCGGGGGGACTCGTGGCGCGGGACTCAGGGTTCCCCATGCGGAGGCCCCCAGGCTCAGGCACCTGGCCACGGAAGGCTGAGCAAGCAGGCCCGGGCCCGGGCCCGGCTTTCGGGGCTGGCCCGGCCCCAGCGGCCGGCGCCAGGGAGGGGACCTCCGGAGGCTGAGGAGCGGGAGGCGTCGGCCTCCCCGGGGCCCGCCTCCCGGAGCTCCTCCTGGCGGTGCCGGAACGCGCCGAGACGCGATCCCGGACAGGGCCCCGGGGGGGCGGCCCTGCGGCCCTCTGGTGCCCGAAGTGTGTTCGCCGGGCGTTTTCCGGCCAATTCTCACGAGCGTTCTGCCCAAATCGGGATCGATTTGGGCAGAACGCTCGTGAGAATTGGCCGGCATTGGGCAGCCCTGGTCAGCGCCCAGGGCCGCGTGGAGCAGGGCCCTTTCTCGCTCGGGGCATGGCGCGGCCACCCGGAAAACGAGCCGCGACGATGGGGCGCGGCCGGCGGCCCCGGCGCCGGGGAGTTTTCCCCGAGCAGAGTGGATGGAGGCGCCGTGGCCGGGCGTCCGCCTCCGCCGTGGCGGGCGGCCGGGGCGCCCGTGGAGGGGGCTGGCCTCTGTGGGGGAACGGAGTGATCTCTCACTCCACGGCTGGGACGAAGCCGCGAAAGGTGCCGTGGTCGCCGGGACGGTCGGGGGGACTCGTGGCGCGGGAATCAGGGTTCCCCATGCGGAAGCCCCCAGGCTCAGGCCCCTGGCCACGGAAGGCTGAGCAAGCAGGCCCGGGCCCGGGCCCGGCTTTCGGGGCTGGCCCGGCCCCAGCTGCCGGCGCCAGGGAGGGGACCCCCGGAGGCTGAGGAGCGGGAGGCGTCGGCCTCCCCGCGGCACGCCTCCCGGTGCTCCTCCTGGCGGTGCCGGAACGCGACGACACGCGATCCCGGACAGGGCCCCGGGGGGGGCCGCCCTGCGGCCTTGTGGTGCCCGAAGTGTGTTCGCCGGGCGTTTTCCGGCCAATTCTCACGAGCGTTCTGCCCAAATCGGGATCGATTTGGGCAGAACGCTGGTGAGAATTGGCCGGCGTTGGGCAGCCCTGGTCAGCGCCCAGTTCCGCGTGGAGCAGGGCCCTTTCTCGCTCGGGGCATGTCGTGGCCACCCGGAAAACGAGCCGCGACGATCGGGCGCGGCCGGCAGCCGCGGCGCCGGGGAGTTTTCCCCGAGCAGAATGGATGGAGGCGCCGTGGCCGGGCGTCCGCCTCCGCCGTGGCGGGCGGCCGGGGCGCCCCTGGAGGGGGCTGGCCTCTGTGGAGAAACGGACTGGTCTCTCACTCCGCGGCTAGGATGAAGCCGCGAAAGGTGCCGTTGTCGCCGGGACGGTCGGGGGACTCGTGGCGCGGGACTCAGGGTTCCCCGTGGGGAGGCCCCACGCTCAGGACCCTGGCAACGGAAGGCTGAGCAAGCAGGCCCGGGCCCGGGCCCGGTTTTCGGAGCTGGCCCGGCCCCAGCTGCCGGCGCCAGGGAGGGGACCCCCGGAGGCTGAGGAGCGGGAGGCGTCGGCCTCCCCGCGGCACGCCTCCCGGAGCTCCTCCTGGCGGTGCCGGAACGCGACGACACGCGGTCCCGGACAGGGCCCCGGGAGGGGCCGCCCTGCGGCCCTGTGGTGCCCGAAGTGTGTTCGCCGGGCGTTTTCCGGCCAATTCTCACGAGCGTTCTGCCCAAATCGGGATCGATTTGGGCAGAACGCTCGTGAGAATTGGCCGGCGTTGGGCAGCCCTGGTCAGCGCCCAGTTCCGCGTGGAGCAGGGCCCTTTCTCGCTCGGGGCATGTCGCGGCCACCCGGAAAACGAGCCGCAACGATGGGGCGCGGCCGGCAGCCGCGGCGCCGGGGAGTTTTCCCCGAGCAGAGTGGATGGAGGCGCCGTGGCCGGGCGTCCGCCTCCGCCGTGGCGGGCGGCCGGGGCGCCCCTGGAGGGTGCTGGCCTCTGTGGGGAAACGGACTGGTCTCTCACTCCGCGGCTAGGACGAAGCCGCGAAAGGTGCCGTTGTGGCCGGGACGGGCGGGGGACTTGTGGCGCGGGACTCAGGGTTCCCCATGGGGAGGCCCCCAGGCTCAGGCCCCTGGCAACGGAAGGCTGAGCAAGCAGGCCCAGGCCCGGGCCCGGATTTCGGGGCTGGCCCGGCCCCAGCTGCCGGCGCCAGGGAGGGGACCCCCGGAGGCTGAGGAGCGGGAGGCGTCGGCCTCCCCGCGGCACGCCTCCCGGAGCTCCTCCTGGCGGTGCCGGAACGCGACGACACGCGATCCCGGACAGGGCCCCGGGGGGGGCCGCCCTGCGGCCTTGTGGTGCCCGAAGTGTGTTCGCCGGGCGTTTTCCGGCCAATTCTCACGAGCGTTCTGCCCAAATCGGGATCGATTTGGGCAGAACGCTCGTGAGAATTGGCCGGCGTTGGGCAGCCCTGGTCAGCGCCCAGGGCCGCGTGGAGCAGGGCCCTTTCTCGCTCGGGGCATGGCGCGGCCACCCGGAAAACGAGCCGCGACGATGGGGCGCGGCCGGAGGCCCCGGCGCCGGGGAGTTTTCCCCGAGCAGAGTGGATGGAGGCGCCGTGGCCGGGCGTCCGCCTCCGCCGTGGCGGGCGGCCGGGGCGCCCGTGGAGGGGGCTGGCCTCTGTGGGGGAACGGAGTGATCTCTCACTCCACGGCTGGGGCGAAGCCGCGAAAGGTGCCGTGATCGCCGGGACGGTCGGGGGGACTCGTGGCGCGGGACTCAGGGTTCCCCATGCGGAGGCCCCCAGGCTCAGGCCCCTGGCCACGGAAGGCTGAGCAAGCAGGCCCGGGCCCGGGCCCGGCTTTCGGGGCTGGCCCGGCCCCAGCGGCCGGCGCCAGGGAGGGGACCTCCGGAGGCTGAGGAGCGGGAGGCGTCGGCCTCCCCGGGGCCCGCCTCCCGGAGCTCCTCCTGGCGGTGCCGGAACGCGCCGAGACGCGATCCCGGACAGGGCCCCGGGGGGGCGGCCCTGCGGCCCTCTGGTGCCCGAAGTGTGTTCGCCGGGCGTTTTCCGGCCAATTCTCACGAGCGTTCTGCCCAAATCGGGATCGATTTGGGCAGAACGCTCGTGAGAATTGGCCGGCGTTGGGCAGCCCTGGTCAGCGCCCAGGGCCGCGTGGAGCAGGGCCCTTTCTCGCTCGGGGCATGGCGCGGCCACCCGGAAAACGAGCCGCGACGATGGGGCGCGGCCGGCGGCCCCGGCGCCGGGGAGTTTTCCCCGAGCAGAGTGGATGGAGGCGCCGTGGCCGGGCGTCCGCCTCCGCCGTGGCGGGCGGCCGGGGCGCCCGTGGAGGGGGCTGGCCTCTGTGGGGGAACGGAGTGATCTCTCACTCCACGGCTGGGACGAAGCCGCGAAAGGTGCCGTGGTCGCCGGGACGGTCGGGGGGACTCGTGGCGCGGGACTCAGTGTTCCCCATGCGGAGGCCCCCAGGCTCAGGCCCCTGGCCACGGAAGGCTGAGCAAGCAGGCCCGGGCCCGGGCCCGGCTTTCGGGGCTGGCCCGGCCCCAGCGGCCGGCGCCAGGGAGGGGACCCCCGGAGGCTGAGGAGCGGGAGGCGTCGGCCTCCCCGGGGCCCGCCTCCCGGAGCTCCTCCTGGCGGTGCCGGAACGCGCCGAGACGCGATCCCGGACAGGGCCCCGGGGGGGCGGCCCTGCGGCCCTCTGGTGCCCGAAGTGTGTTCGCCGGGCGTTTTCCGTCCAATTCTCACGAGCGTTCTGCCCAAATCGGGATCGATTTGGGCAGAACGCTCGTGAGAATTGGCCGGCGTTGGGCAGCCCTGGTCAGCGCCCAGGGCCGCGTGGAGCAGGGCCCTTTCTCGCTCGGGGCATGGCGCGGCCACCCGGAAAACGAGCCGCGACGATGGGGCGCGGCCGGCGGCCCCGGCGCCGGGGAGTTTTCCCCGAGCAGAGTGGATGGAGGCGCCGTGGCCGGGCGTCCGCCTCCGCCGTGGCGGGCGGCCGGGGCGCCCGTGGAGGGGGCTGGCATCTGTGGGGGAACGGAGTGATCTCTCACTCCACGGATGGGGCGAAGCCGCGAAAGGTGCCGTGGTCGCCGGGACGGTCGGGGGGACTCGTGGCACGGGACTCAGGGTTCCCCATGCGGAGGCCCCCAGGCTCAGGCCCCTGGCCACGGAAGGCTGAGCAAGCAGGCCCGGGCCCGGGCCCGGCTTTCGGGGCTGGCCCGGCCCCAGCGGCCAGCGCCAGGGAGGGGACCCCCGGAGGCTGAGGAGCGGGAGGCGTCGGCCTCCTCGGGGCCCGCCTCCCGGAGCTCCTCCTGGCGGTGCCGGAACGCGCCGACACGCGATCCCGGACAGGGCCCCGGGGGGGCGGCCCTGCGGCCCTCTGGTGCCCGAAGTGTGTTCGCCGGGCGTTTTCCGGCCAATTCTCACGAGCGTTCTGCCCAAATCGGGATCGATTTGGGCAGAACGCTCGTGAGAATTGCCCGGCGTTGGGCAGCCCTGGTCAGCGCCCAGCGCCGCGTGGAGCAGGGCCCTTTCTCGCTCGGGGCATGGCGCGGCCACCCGGAAAACGAGCCTCGACGATGGGGCGCGGCCGGCGGCCCCGGCGCCGGGGAGTTTTCCCCGAGCAGAGTGGATGGAGGCGCCGTGGCCGGGCGTCCGCCTCCGCCGTGGCGGGCGGCCGCGGCGCCCGTGGAGGGGGCTGGCCTCTGTGGGGGAACGGAGTGATCTCTCACTCCACGGCTGGGGCGAAGCCGCGAAAGGTGCCGTGGTCGCCGGGACGGTCGGGGGGACTCGTGGCGCGGGACTCAGGGTTCCCCATGCGGAGGCCCCCAGGCTCAGGCCCCTGGCCACGGAAGGCTGAGCAAGCAGGCCCGGGCCCGGGCCCGGCTTTCGGGGCTGGCCCGGCCCCAGCGGCCGGCGCCAGAGAGGGGACCCCCGGAGGCTGAGGAGCGGGAGGCGTCGGCCTCCCCGGGGCCCGCCTCCCGGAGCTCCTCCTGGCGGTGCCGGAAGGCGCCGAGACGCGATCCCGGACAGGGCCCCGGGGGGGCGGCCCTGCGGCCCTCTGGTGCCCGAAGTGTGTTCGCCGGGCGTTTTCCGGCCAATTCTCACGAGCGTTCTGCCCAAATCGGGATCGATTTGGGCAGAACGCTCGTGAGAATTGGCCGGCGTTGGGCAGCCCTGGTCAGCGCCCAGGGCCGCGTGGAGCAGGGCCCTTTCTCGCTCGGGGCATGGCGCGGCCAACCGGAAAACGAGCCGCGACGATGGGGCGCGGCCGGCGGCCCCGGCGCCGGGGAGTTTTCCCCGAGCAGAGTGGATGGAGGCGCCGTGGCCGGGCGTCCGCCTCCGCCGTGGCGGGCGGCCGGGGCGCCCGTGGAGGGGGCTGGCCTCTGTGGGGGAACGGAGTGATCTCTCACTCCACGGCTGGGGCGAAGCCGCGAAAGGTGCCGTGGTCGCCGGGACGGTCGGGGGGACTCGTGGCGCGGGACTCAGTGTTCCCCATGCGGAGGCCCCCAGGCTCAGGCCCCTGGCCACGGAAGGCTGAGCAAGCAGGCCCGGGCCCGGGCCCGGCTTTCGGGGCTGGCCCGGCCCCAGCGGCCGGCGCCAGGGAGGGGACCCCCGGAGGCTGAGGAGTGGGAGGCGTCGGCCTCCCCGGGGCCCGCCTCCCGGAGCTCCTCCTGGCGGTGCCGGAAGGCGCCGAGACGCGATCCCGGACAGGGCCCCGGGGGGGCGGCCCTGCGGCCCTCTGGTGCCCGAAGTGTGTTCGCCGGGCGTTTTCCGGCCAATTCTCACGAGCGTTCTGCCCAAATCGGCATCGATTTGGGCAGAACGCTCGTGAGAATTGGCCGGTGTTGGGCAGCCCTGGTCAGCGCCCAGGGCCGCGTGGAGCAGGGCCCTTTCTCGCTCGGGGCATGGCGCGGCCACCCGGAAAACGAGCCGCGACGATGGGGCGCGGCCGGCGGCCCCGGCGCCGGGGAGTTTTCCCCGAGCAGAGTGGATGGAGGCGCCGTGGCCGGGCGTCCGCCTCCGCCGTGGCGGGCGGCCGGGGCGCCCGTGGAGGGGGCTGGCCTCTGTGGGGGAACGGAGTGATCTCTCACTCCACGGCTGGGGCGAAGCCGCGAAAGGTGCCGTGATCGCCGGGACGGTCGGGGGGACTCGTGGCGCGGGACTCAGGGTTCCCCATGCGGAGGCCCACAGGCTCAGGCCCCTGGCCACGGAAGGCTGAGCAAGCAGGCCCGGGCCCGGGCCCGGCTTTCGGGGCTGGCCCGGCCCCAGCGGCCGGCGCCAGGGAGGGGACCTCCGGAGGCTGAGGAGCGGGAGGCGTCGGCCTCCCCGGGGCCCGCCTCCCGGAGCTCCTCCTGGCGGTGCCGGAACGCGCCGAGACGCGATCCCAGACAGGGCCCCGGGGGGCGGCCCTGCGGCCCTCTGGTGCCCGAAGTGTGTTCGCCGGGCGTTTTCCGGCCAATTCTCACGAGCGTTCTGCCCAAATCGGGATCGATTTGGGCAGAACGCTCGTGAGAATTGGCCGGCGTTGGGCAGCCCTGGTCAGCGCCCAGGGCCGCGTGGAGCAGGGCCCTTTCTCGCTCGGGGCATGGCGCGGCCACCCGGAAAACGAGCCGCGACGATGGGGCGCGGCCGGCGGCCCCGGCGCCGGGGAGTTTTCCCCGAGCAGAGTGGATGGAGGCGCCGTGGCCGGGCGTCCGCCTCCGCCGTGGCGGGCGGCCGGGGCGCCCGTGGAGGGGGCTGGCCTCTGTGGGGGAACGGAGTGATCTCTCACTCCACGGCTGGGGCGAAGCCGCGAAAGGTGCCGTGGTCGCCGGGACGGTCGGGGGGACTCGTGGCGCGGGACTCAGGGTTCCCCATGCGGAGGCCCCCAGGCTCAGGCCCCTGGCCACGGAAGGCTGAGCAAGCAGGCCCGGGCCCGGGCCCGGCTTTCGGGGCTGGCCCGGCCCCAGCGGCCGGCGCCAGGGAGGGGACCCCCGGAGGCTGAGGAGCGGGAGGCGTCGGCCTCCCCGGGGCCCGCCTCCTGGAGCTCCTCCTGGCGGTGCCGGAACGCGCCGAGACGCGATCCCGGACAGGGCCCCGGGGGGGCGGCCCTGCGGCCCTCTGGTGCCCGAAGTGTGCTCGCCGGGCGTTTTCCGGCCAATTCTCACGAGCGTTCTGCCCAAATCGGGATCGATTTGGGCAGAACGCTCGTGAGAATTGGCCGGCCTTGGGCAGCCCTGGTCAGCGCCCAGGGCCGCGTGGAGCAGGGCCCTTTCTCGCTCAGGGCATGGCGCGGCCACCCGGAAAACGAGCCGCGACGATGGGGCGCGGCCGGCGGCCCCGGCGCCGGGCAGTTTTCCCCGAGCAGAGTGGATGGAGGCGCCGTGGCCGGGCGTCCGTCTCCGCGGTGGCGGGCGGCCGGGGCGCCCGTGGAGGGGGCTGGCCTCTGTGGGGGAACGGAGTGATCTCTCACTCCACGGCTGGGGCGAAGCCGCGAAAGGTGCCGTGGTCGCCGGGACGGTCGGGGGGACTCGTGGCGCGGGACTCAGGGTTCCCCATGCGGAGGTCCCCAGGCTCAGGCCCCTGGCCACGGAAGGCTGAGCAAGCAGGCCCGGGCCCGGGCCCGGCTTTCGGGGCTGGCCCGGCCCCAGCGGCCGGCGCCAGGGAGGGGACCCCCGGAGGCTGAGGAGCGGGAGGCGTCGGCCTCCCCGGGGCCCGCCTCCCGGAGCTCCTCCTGGCGGTGCCGGAACGCGCCGAGACGCGATCCCGGACAGGGCCCCGGGGGGGCGGCCCTGCGGCCCTCTGGTGCCCGAAGTGTGTTCGCCGGGCGTTTTCCGGCCAATTCTCACGAGCGTTCTGCCCAAATCGGGATCGATTTGGGCAGAACTCTCGTGAGAATTGGCCGGCGTTGGGCAGCCCTGGTCAGCGCCCAGGGCCGCGTGGAGCAGGGCCCTCTCTCGCTCGGGGCATGGCGCGGCCACCCGGAAAACGAGCCGCGACGATGGGGCGCGGCCGGCGGCCCCGGCGCCGGGGAGTTTTCCCCGAGCAGAGTGGATGGAGGCGCCGTGGCCGGGCGTCCGCCTCCGCCGTGGCGGGCGGCCGGGGCGCCCGTGGAGGGGGCTGGCCTCTGTGGGGGAACGGAGTGATCTCTCACTCCACGGCTGGGGCAAAGCCGCGAAAGGTGTCGTGGTCGCCGGGACGGTCGGGGGGACTCGTGGCGCGGGACTCAGGGTTCCCCATGCGGAGGCCCCCAGGCTCAGGCCCCTGGCCACGGAAGGCTGAGCAAGCAGGCCCGGGCCCGGGCCCGGCTTTCGGGGCTGGCCCGGCCCCAGCGGCCGGCGCCAGGGAGGGGACCCCCGGAGGCTGAGGAGCGGGAGGCGTCGGCCTCCCCGGGGCCCGCCTCCCGGAGCTCCTCCTGGCGGTGCCGGAACGCGCCGAGACGCGATCCCGGACAGGGCCCCGGGTGGGCGGCCCTGCGGCCCTCTGGTGCCCGAAGTGTGCTCGCCGGGCGTTTTCCGACCTATTCTCACGAGCGTTCTGCCCAAATCGGGATCGATTTGGGCAGAACGCTCGTGAGAATTGGCCGGCGTTGGGCAGCCCTGGTCAGCGCCCAGGGCCGCGTGGAGCAGGGCCCTTTCTCGCTCGGGGCATGGCGCGGCCACCCGGAAAATGAGCCGCGACGATGGGGCGCGGCCGGCGGCCCCGGCGCCGGGGAGTTTTCCCCGAGCAGAGTGGATGGAGGCGCCGTGGCCGGGCGTCCGCCTCCGCCGTGGCGGGCGGCCGGGGCGCCCGTGGAGGGGGCTGGCCTCTGTGGGGGAACGGAGTGATCTCTCACTCCACGGCTGGGGCGAAGCCGCGAAAGGTGCCGTGGTCGCCGGGACGGTCGGGGGGACTCGTGGCGCGGGACTCAGGGTTCCCCATGCGGAGGCCCCCAGGCTCAGGCCCCTGGCCACGGAAGGCTGAGCAAGCAGGCCCGGGCCCGGGCCCGGCTTTCGGGGCTGGCCCGGCCCCAGCGGCCGGCGCCAGGGAGGGGACCCCCGGAGGCTGAGGAGCGGGAGGCGTCGGCCTCCCCGGGGCCCGCCTCCCGGAGCTCCTCCTGGCGGTGCCGGAAGGCGCCGAGACGCGATCCCGGACAGGGCCCCGGGGGGGCGGCCCTGCGGCCCTCTGGTGCCCGAAGTGTGTTCGCCGGGCGTTTTCCGGCCAATTCTCACGAGCGTTCTGCCCAAATCGGGATCGATTTGGGCAGAACGCTCGTGAGAATTGGCCGGCGTTGGGCAGCCCTGGTCAGCGCCCAGGGCCGCGTGGAGCAGGGCCCTTTCTCGCTCGGGGCATGGCGCGGCCACCCGGAAAACGAGCCGCGACGATGGGGCGCGGCCGGCGGCCCCGGCGCCGGGGAGTTTTCCCCGAGCAGAGTGGATGGAGGCGCCGTGGCCGGGCGTCCGCCTCCGCCGTGGCGGGCGGCCGGGGCGCCCGTGGAGGGGGCTGGCCTCTGTGGGGGAACGGAGTGATCTCTCACTCCACGGCTGGGGCGAAGCCGCGAAAGGTGCCGTGATCGCCGGGACGGTCGGGGGGACTCGTGGCGCGGGACTCAGGGTTCCCCATGCGGAGGCCCCCAGGCTCAGGCCCCTGGCCACGGAAGGCTGAGCAAGCAGGCCCGGGCCCGGGCCCGGCTTTCGGAGCTGGCCCGGCCCCAGCGGCCGGCGCCAGGGAGGGGACCTCCGGAGGCTGAGGAGCGGGAGGCGTCGGCCTCCCCGGGGCCCGCCTCCCGGAGCTCCTCCTGGCGGTGCCGGAACGCGCCGAGACGCGATCCCGGACAGGGCCCCGGGGGGGCGGCCCTGCGGCCCTCTGGTGCCCGAAGTGTGTTCGCCGGGCGTTTTCCGGCCAATTCTCACGAGCGTTCTGCCCAAATCGGGATCGATTTGGGCAGAACTCTCGTGAGAATTGGCCGGCGTTGGGCAGCCCTGGTCAGCGCCCAGGGCCGCGTGGAGCAGGGCCCTTTCTCGCTCGGGGCATGGCGCGGCCACCCGGAAAACGAGCCGCGACGATGGGGCGCGGCCGGCGGCCCCGGCGCCGGGGAGTTTTCCCCGAGCAGAGTGGATGGAGGCGCCGTGGCCGGGCGTCCGCCTCCGCCGTGGCGGGCGGCTGGGGCGCCCGTGGAGGGGGCTGGCCTCTGTGGGGGAACGGAGTGATCTCTCACTCCACGGCTGGGGCGAAGCCGCGAAAGGTGCCGTGGTCGCCGGGACGGTCGGGGGGACTCGTGGCGCGGGACTCAGGGTTCCCCATGCGGAGGCCCCCAGGCTCAGGCCCCTGGCCACGGAAGGCTGAGCAAGCAGGCCCGGGCCCGGGCCCGGCTTTCGGGGCTGGCCCGGCCCCAGCGGCCGGCGCCAGGGAGGGGACCTCCGGAGGCTGAGGAGCGGGAGGCGTCGGCCTCCCCGGGGCCCGCCTCCCGGAGCTCCTCCTGGCGGTGCCGGAACGCGCCGAGACGCGATCCCGGACAGGGCCCCGGGGGGGCGGCCCTGCGGCCCTCTGGTGCCCGAAGTGTGTTCGCCGGGCGTTTTCCGGCCAATTCTCACGAGCGTTCTGCCCAAATCGGGATCGATTTGGGCAGAACGCTCGTGAGAATTGGCCGGCGTTGGGCAGCCCTGGTCAGCGCCCAGGGCCGCGTGGAGCAGGGCCCTTTCTCGCTCGGGGCATGGCGCGGCCACCCGGAAAACGAGCCGCGACGATGGGGCGCGGCCGGCGGCCCCGGCGCCGGGGAGTTTTCCCCGAGCAGAGTGGATGGAGGCGCCGTGGCCGGGCGTCCGCCTCCGCCGTGGCGGGCGGCCGGGGCGCCCGTGGAGGGGGCTGGCCTCTGTGGGGGAACGGAGTGATCTCTCACTCCACGGCTGGGACGAAGCCGCGAAAGGTGCCATGGTCGCCGGGACGGTCGGGGGGACTCGTGGCGCGGGACTCAGGGTTCCCCATGCGGAGGCCCCCAGGCTCAGGCACCTGGCCACGGAAGGCTGAGCAAGCAGGCCCGGGCCCGGGCCCGGCTTTCGGGGCTGGCCCGGCCCCAGCGGCCGGCGCCAGGGAGGGGACCCTCGGAGGCTGAGGAGCGGGAGGCGTCGGCCTCCCCGGGGCCCGCCTCCCGGAGCTCCTCCTGGCGGTGCCCAAACGCGCCGAGACGCGATCCCGGACAGGGCCCCGGGGGGGCGGCCCTGCGGCCCTCTGGTGCCCGAAGTGTGTTCGCCGGGCGATTTCCGGCCAATTCTCACGAGCGTTCTGCCCAAATCGGGATCGATTTGGGCAGAACGCTCGTGAGAATTGGCCGGCGTTGGGCAGCCCTGGTCAGCGCCCAGGGCCGCGTGGAGCAGGGCCCTTTCGCGCTCGGGGCATGGCGCGGCCACCCGGAAAACGAGCCGCGACGATGGGGCGCGGCCGGCGGCCCCGGCGCCGGGGAGTTTTCCCCGAGCAGAGTGGATGGAGGCGCCGTGGCCGGGCGTCCGCCTCCGCCGTGGCGGGCGGCCGGGGCGCCCGTGGAGGGGGCTGGCCTCTGTGGGGGAACGGAGTGATCTCTCACTCCACGGCTGGGGCGAAGCCGCGAAAGGTGCCGTGGTCGCCGGGACGGTCGGGGGGACTCGTGGCGCGGGACTCAGGGTTCCCCATGCGGAGGCCCCCAGGCTCAGGCCCCTGGCCACGGAAGGCTGAGCAAGCAGGCCCGGGCCCGGGCCCGGCTTTCGGGGCTGGCCCGGCCCCAGCGGCCGGCGCCAGGGAGGGGACCCCCGGAGGCTGAGGAGCGGGAGGCGTCGGCCTCCCCGGGGCCCGCCTCCCGGAGCTCCTCCTGGCGGTGCCGGAAGGCGCCGAGACGCGATCGCGGACAGGGCCCCGGGGGGGCGGCCCTGCGGCCCTCTGGTGCCCGAAGTGTGTTCGCCGGGCGTTTTCCGGCCAATTCTCACGAGCGTTCTGCCCAAATCGGGATCGATTTGGGCAGAACGCTCGTGAGAATTGGCCGGCGTTGGGCAGCCCTGGTCAGCGCCCAGGGCCGCGTGGAGCAGGGCCCTTTCTCGCTCGGGGCATGGCGCGGCCACCCGGAAAACGAGCCGCGACGATGGGGCGCGGCCGGCGGCCCCGGCGCCGGGGAGTTTTCCCCGAGCAGAGTGGATGGAGGCGCCGTGGCCGGGCGTCCGCCTCCGCCGTGGCGGGCGGCCGGGGCGCCCGTGGAGGGGGCTGGCCTCTGTGGGGGAACGGAGTGATCTCTCACTCCACGGCTGGGGCGAAGCCGCGAAAGGTGCCGTGGTCGCCGGGACGGTCGGGGGGACTCGTGGCGCGGGACTCAGGGTTCCCCATGCGGAGGCCCCCAGGCTCAGGCCCCTGGCCACGGAAGGCTGAGCAAGCAGGCCCGGGCCCGGGCCCGGCTTTCGGGGCTGGCCCGGCCCCAGCGGCCGGCGCCAGGGAGGGGACCCCCGGAGGCTGAGGAGCGGGAGGCGTCGGCCTCCCCAGGGCCCGCCTCCCGGAGCTCCTCCTGGCGGTGCCGGAAGGCGCCGAGACGCGATCCCGGACAGGGCCCCGGGGGGGCGGCCCTGCGGCCCTCTGGTGCCCGAAGTGTGTTCGCCGGGCGTTTTCCGGCCAATTCTCACGAGCGTTCTGCCCAAATCGGGATCGATTTGGGCAGAACGCTCGTGAGAATTGGCCGGCGTTGGGCAGCCCTGGTCAGCGCCCAGGGCCGCGTGGAGCAGGGCCCTTTCTCGCTCGGGGCATGGCGCGGCCACCCGGAAAACGAGCCGCGACGATGGGGCGCGGCCGGCGGCCCCGGCGCCGGGGAGTTTTCCCCGAGCAGAGTGGATGGAGGCGCCGTGGCCGGGCGTCCGCCTCCGCCGTGGCGGGCGGCCGGGGCGCCCGTGGAGGGGGCTGGCCTCTGTGGGGGAACGGAGTGATCTCTCACTCCACGGCTTGGGCGAAGCCTCGAAAGGTGCCGTGGTCGCCGGGACGGTCGGGGGGACTCGTGGCGCGGGACTCAGGGTTCCCCATGCGGAGGCCCACAGGCTCAGGCCCCTGGCCACGGAAGGCTGAGCAAGCAGGCCCGGGCCCGGGCCCGGATTTCGGGGCTGGCCCGGCCCCAGCGGCCGGCGCCAGGGAGGGGACCCCCGGAGGCTGAGGAGCGGGAGGCGTCGGCCTCCCCGGGGCCCGCCTCCCGGAGCTCCTCCTGGCGGTGCCGGAAGGCGCCGAGACGCGATCCCGGACAGGGCCCCGGGGGGGCGGCCCTGCGGCCCTCTGGTGCCCGAAGTGTGTTCGCCGGGCGTTTTCCGGCCAATTCTCACGAGCGTTCTGCCCAAATCGGGATCGATTTGGGCAGAACGCTCGTGAGAATTGGCCGGCGTTGGGCAGCCCTGGTCAGCGCCCAGGGCCGCGTGGAGCAGGGCCCTTTCTCGCTCGGGGCATGGCGCGGCCACCCGGAAAACGAGCCGCGACGATGGGGCGCGGCCGGCGGCCCCGGCGCCGGGGAGTTTTCCCCGAGCAGAGTGGATGGAGGCGCCGTGGCCGGGCGTCCGCCTCCGCCGTGGCGGGCGGCCGGGGCGCCCGTGGAGGGGGCTGGCCTCTGTGGGGGAACGGAGTGATCTCTCACTCCACGGCTGGGGCGAAGCCGCGAAAGGTGCCGTGGTCCCCGGGACGGTCGGGGGGACTCGTGGCGCGGGACTCAGGGTTCCCCATGCGGAGGCCCCCAGGCTCAGGCCCCTGGCCACGGAAGGCTGAGCAAGCAGGCCCGGGCCCGGGCCCGGCTTTCGGGGCTGGCCCGGCCCCAGCGGCCGGCGCCAGGGAGGGGACCCCCGGAGGCTGAGGAGCGGGAGGCGTCGGCCTCCCCGGGGCCCGCCTCCTGGAGCTCCTCCTGGCGGTGCCGGAACGCGCCGAGACGCGATCCCGGACAGGGCCCCGGGGGGGCGGCCCTGCGGCCCTCTGGTGCCCGAAGTGTGCTCGCCGGGCGTTTTCCGGCCAATTCTCACGAGCGTTCTGCCCAAATCGGGATCGATTTGGGCAGAACGCTCGTGAGAATTGGCCGGCCTTGGGCAGCCCTGGTCAGCGCCCAGGGCCGCGTGGAGCAGGGCCCTTTCTCGCTCGGGGCATGGCGCGGCCACCCGGAAAACGAGCCGCGACGATGGGGCGCGGCCGGCGGCCCCGGCGCCGGGCAGTTTTCCCCCGAGCAGAGTGGATGGAGGCGCCGTGGCCGGGCGTCCGTCTCCGCGGTGGCGGGCGGCCGGGGCGCCCGTGGAGGGGGCTGGCCTCTGTGGGGGAACGGAGTGATCTCTCACTCCACGGCTGGGGCGAAGCCGCGAAAGGTGCCGTGGTCGCCGGGACGGTCGGGGGGACTCGTGGCGCGGGACTCAGGGTTCCCCATGCGGAGGTCCCCAGGCTCAGGCCCCTGGCCACGGAAGGCTGAGCAAGCAGGCCCGGGCCCGGGCCCGGCTTTCGGGGCTGGCCCGGCCCCAGCGGCCGGCGCCAGGGAGGGGACCCCCGGAGGCTGAGGAGCGGGAGGCGTCGGCCTCCCCGGGGCCCGCCTCCCGGAGCTCCTCCTGGCGGTGCCGGAACGCGCCGAGACGCGATCCCGGACAGGGCCCCGGGGGGGCGGCCCTGCGGCCCTCTGGTGCCCGAAGTGTGTTCGCCGGGCGTTTTCCGGCCAATTCTCACGAGCGTTCTGCCCAAATCGGGATCGATTTGGGCAGAACTCTCGTGAGAATTGGCCGGCGTTGGGCAGCCCTGGTCAGCGCCCAGGGCCGCGTGGAGCAGGGCCCTCTCTCGCTCGGGGCATGGCGCGGCCACCCGGAAAACGAGCCGCGACGATGGGGCGCGGCCGGCGGCCCCGGCGCCGGGGAGTTTTCCCCGAGCAGAGTGGATGGAGGCGCCGTGGCCGGGCGTCCGCCTCCGCCGTGGCGGGCGGCCGGGGCGCCCGTGGAGGGGGCTGGCCTCTGTGGGGGAACGGAGTGATCTCTCACTCCACGGCTGGGGCAAAGCCGCGAAAGGTGTCGTGGTCGCCGGGACGGTCGGGGGGACTCGTGGCGCGGGACTCAGGGTTCCCCATGCGGAGGCCCCCAGGCTCAGGCCCCTGGCCACGGAAGGCTGAGCAAGCAGGCCCGGGCCCGGGCCCGGCTTTCGGGGCTGGCCCGGCCCCAGCGGCCGGCGCCAGGGAGGGGACCCCCGGAGGCTGAGGAGCGGGAGGCGTCGGCCTCCCCGGGGCCCGCCTCCCGGAGCTCCTCCTGGCGGTGCCGGAACGCGCCGAGACGCGATCCCGGACAGGGCCCCGGGTGGGCGGCCCTGCGGCCCTCTGGTGCCCGAAGTGTGCTCGCCGGGCGTTTTCCGGCCTATTCTCACGAGCGTTCTGCCCAAATCGGGATCGATTTGGGCAGAACGCTCGTGAGAATTGGCCGGCGTTGGGCAGCCCTGGTCAGCGCCCAGGGCCGCGTGGAGCAGGGCCCTTTCTCGCTCGGGGCATGGCGCGGCCACCCGGAAAATGAGCCGCGACGATGGGGCGCGGCCGGCGGCCCCGGCGCCGGGGAGTTTTCCCCGAGCAGAGTGGATGGAGGCGCCGTGGCCGGGCGTCCGCCTCCGCCGTGGCGGGCGGCCGGGGCGCCCGTGGAGGGGGCTGGCCTCTGTGGGGGAACGGAGTGATCTCTCACTCCACGGCTGGGGCGAAGCCGCGAAAGGTGCCGTGGTCGCCGGGACGGTCGGGGGGACTCGTGGCGCGGGACTCAGGGTTCCCCATGCGGAGGCCCCCAGGCTCAGGCCCCTGGCCACGGAAGGCTGAGCAAGCAGGCCCGGGCCCGGGCCCGGCTTTCGGGGCTGGCCCGGCCCCAGCGGCCGGCGCCAGGGAGGGGACCCCCGGAGGCTGAGGAGCGGGAGGCGTCGGCCTCCCCGGGGCCCGCCTCCCGGAGCTCCTCCTGGCGGTGCCGGAAGGCGCCGAGACGCGATCCCGGACAGGGCCCCGGGGGGGCGGCCCTGCGGCCCTCTGGTGCCCGAAGTGTGTTCGCCGGGCGTTTTCCGGCCAATTCTCACGAGCGTTCTGCCCAAATCGGGATCGATTTGGGCAGAACGCTCGTGAGAATTGGCCGGCGTTGGGCAGCCCTGGTCAGCGCCCAGGGCCGCGTGGAGCAGGGCCCTTTCTCGCTCGGGGCATGGCGCGGCCACCCGGAAAACGAGCCGCGACGATGGGGCGCGGCCGGCGGCCCCGGCGCCGGGGAGTTTTCCCCGAGCAGAGTGGATGGAGGCGCCGTGGCCGGGCGTCCGCCTCCGCCGTGGCGGGCGGCCGGGGCGCCCGTGGAGGGGGCTGGCCTCTGTGGGGGAACGGAGTGATCTCTCACTCCACGGCTGGGGCGAAGCCGCGAAAGGTGCCGTGATCGCCGGGACGGTCGGGGGGACTCGTGGCGCGGGACTCAGGGTTCCCCATGCGGAGGCCCCCAGGCTCAGGCCCCTGGCCACGGAAGGCTGAGCAAGCAGGCCCGGGCCCGGGCCCGGCTTTCGGAGCTGGCCCGGCCCCAGCGGCCGGCGCCAGGGAGGGGACCTCCGGAGGCTGAGGAGCGGGAGGCGTCGGCCTCCCCGGGGCCCGCCTCCCGGAGCTCCTCCTTGCGGTGCCGGAACGCGCCGAGACGCGATCCCGGACAGGGCCCCGGGGGGGGCGGCCCTGCGGCCCTCTGGTGCCCGAAGTGTGTTCGCCGGGCGTTTTCCGGCCAATTCTCACGAGCGTTCTGCCCAAATCGGGATCGATTTGGGCAGAACGCTCGTGAGAATTGGCCGGCGTTGGGCAGCCCTGGTCAGCGCCCAGGGCCGCGTGGAGCAGGGCCCTTTCTCGCTCGGGGCATGGCGCGGCCACCCGGAAAACGAGCCGCGACGATGGGGCGCGGCCGGCGGCCCCGGCGCCGGGGAGTTTTCCCCGAGCAGAGTGGATGGAGGCGCCGTGGCCGGGCGTCCGCCTCCGCCGTGGCGGGCGGCCGGGGCGCCCGTGGAGGGGGCTGGCCTCTGTGGGGGAACGGAGTGATCTCTCACTCCACGGCTGGGGCGAAGCCGCGAAAGGTGCCGTGGTCGCCGGGACGGTCGGGGGGACTCGTGGCGCGGGACTCAGGGTTCCCCATGCGGAGGCCCCCAGGCTCAGGCACCTGGCCACGGAAGGCTGAGCAAGCAGGCCCGGGCCCGGGCCCGGCTTTCGGGGCTGGCCCGGCCCCAGCGGCCGGCGCCAGGGAGGGGACCCCCGGAGGCTGAGGAGCGGGAGGCGTCGGCCTCCCCGGGGCCCGCCTCCCGGAGCTCCTCCTGGCGGTGCCCGAACGCGCCGAGACGCGATCCCGGACAGGGCCCCGGGGGGGCGGCCCTGCGGCCCTCTGGTGCCCGAAGTGTGTTCGCCGGGCGTTTTCCGGCCAATTCTCACGAGCGTTCTGCCCAAATCGGGATCGATTTGGGCAGAACGCTCGTGAGAATTGGCCGGCGTTGGGCAGCCCTGGTCAGCGCCCAGGGCCGCGTGGAGCAGGGCCCTTTCTCGCTCGGGGCATGGCGCGGCCACCCGGAAAACGAGCCGCGACGATGGGGCGCGGCCGGCGGCCCCGGCGCCGGGGAGTTTTCCCCCGAGCAGAGTGGATGGAGGCGCCGTGGCCGGGCGTCCGCCTCCGCCGTGGCGGGCGGCCGGGGCGCCCGTGGAGGGGGCTGGCCTCTGTGGGGGAACGGAGTGATCTCTCACTCCACGGCTGGGGCGAAGCCGCGAAAGGTGCCGTGGTCGCCGGGACGGTCGGGGGGACTCGTGGCGCGGGACTCAGGGTTCCCCATGCGGAGGCCCCCAGGCTCAGGCCCCTGGCCACGGAAGGCTGAGCAAGCAGGCCCGGGCCCGGGCCCGGCTTTCGGGGCTGGCCCGGCCCCAGGGGCCGGCGCCAGGGAGGGGACCCCCGGAGGCTGAGGAGCGGGAGGCGTCGGCCTCCCCGGGGCCCGCCTCCCGGAGCTCCTCCTGGCGGGTGCCGGAACGCGCCGAGACGCGATCCCGGACAGGGCCCCGGGGGGGCGGCCCTGCGGCCCTCTGGTGCCCGAAGTGTGTTCGCCGGGCGTTTTCCGGCCAATTCTCACGAGCGTTCTGCCCAAATCGGGATCGATTTGGGCAGAACGCTCGTGAGAATTGGCCGGCGTTGGGCAGCCCTGGTCAGCGCCCAGGGCCGCGTGGAGCAGGGCCCTTTCTCGCTCGGGGCATGGCGCGGCCACCCGGGAAAACGAGCCGCGACGATGGGGCGCGGCCGGCGGCCCCGGCGCCGGGGAGTTTTCCCCGAGCAGAGTGGATGGAGGCGCCGTGGCCGGGCGTCCGCCTCCGCCGTGGCGGGCGGCCGGGGCGCCCGTGGAGGGGGCTGGCCTCTGTGGGGGAACGGAGTGATCTCTCACTCCACGGCTGGGGCGAAGCCGCGAAAGGTGCCGTGGTCGCCGGGACGGTCGGGGGGACTCGTGGCGCGGGACTCAGGGTTCCCCATGCGGAGGCCCCCAGGCTCAGGCCCCTGGCCACGGAAGGCTGAGCAAGCAGGCCCGGGCCCGGGCCCGGCTTTCGGGGCTGGCCCGGCCCCAGCGGCCGGCGCCAGGGAGGGGACCCCCGGAGGCTGAGGAGCGGGAGGCGTCGGCCTCCCCGGGGCCCGCCTCCCGGAGCTCCTCCTGGCGGTGCCGGAAGGCGCCGAGACGCGATCCCGGACAGGGCCCCGGGGGGGCGGCCCTGCGGCCCTCTGGTGCCCGAAGTGTGTTCGCCGGGCGTTTTCCGGCCAATTCTCACGAGCGTTCTGCCCAAATCGGGATCGATTTGGGCAGAACGCTCGTGAGAATTGGCCGGCGTTGGGCAGCCCTGGTCAGCGCCCAGGGCCGCGTGGAGCAGGGCCCTTTCTCGCTCGGGGCATGGCGCGGCCACCCGGAAAACGAGCCGCGACGATGGGGCGCGGCCGGCGGCCCCGGCGCCGGGGAGTTTTCCCCGAGCAGAGTGGATGGAGGCGCCGTGGCCGGGCGTCCGCCTCCGCCGTGGCGGGCGGGCCGGGGCGCCCGTGGAGGGGGCTGGCCTCTGTGGGGGAACGGAGTGATCTCTCAATCCACGGCTGGGGCGAAGCCGCGAAAGGTGCCGTGGTCGCCGGGACGGTCGGGGGGACTCGTGGCGCGGGACTCAGGGTTCCCCATGCGGAGGCCCCCAGGCTCAGGCCCCTGGCCACGGAAGGCTGAGCAAGCAGGCCCGGGCCCAGGCCCGGCTTTCGGGGCTGGCCCGGCCCCAGCGGCCGGCGCCAGGGAGGGGACCCCCGGAGGCTGAGGAGCGGGAGGCGTCGGCCTCCCCGGGGCCCGCCTCCCGGAGCTCCTCCTGGCGGTGCCGGAAGGCGCCGAGACGCGATCCCGGACAGGGCCCCGGGGGGGCGGCCCTGCGGCCCTCTGGTGCCCGAAGTGTGTTCGCCGGGCGTTTTCCGGCCAATTCTCACGAGCGTTCTGCCCAAATCGGGATCGATTTGGGCAGAACGCTCGTGAGAATTGGCCGGCGTTGGGCAGCCCTGGTCAGCGCCCAGGGCCGCGTGGAGCAGGGCCCTTTCTCGCTCGGGGCATGGCGCGGCCACCCGGAAAACGAGCCGCGACGATGGGGCGCGGCCGGCGGCCCCGGCGCCGGGGAGTTTTCCCCGAGCAGAGTGGATGGAGGCGCCGTGGCCGGGCGTCCGCCTCCGCCGTGGCGGGCGGCCGGGGCGCCCGTGGAGGGGGCTGGCCTCTGTGGGGGAACGGAGTGATCTCTCACTCCACGGCTGGGGCGAAGCCGCGAAAGGTGCCGTGGTCGCCGGGACGGTCGGGGGGACTCGTGGCGCGGGACTCAGGGTTCCCCATGCGGAGGCCCCCAGGCTCAGGCCCCTGGCCACGGAAGGCTGAGCAAGCAGGCCCGGGCCCGGGCCCGGCTTTCGGGGCTGGCCCGGCCCCAGCGGCCGGCGCCAGGGAGGGGACCCCCGGAGGCTGAGGAGCGGGAGGCGTCGGCCTCCCCGGGGCCCGCCTCCCGGAGCTCCTCCTGGCGGTGCCGGAAGGCGCCGAGACGCGATCCCGGACAGGGCCCCGGGGGGGCGGCCCTGCGGCCCTCTGGTGCCCGAAGTGTGTTCGCCGGGCGTTTTCCGGCCAATTCTCACGAGCGTTCTGCCCAAATCGGGATCGATTTGGGCAGAACGCTCGTGAGAATTGGCCGGCGTTGGGCAGCCCTGGTCAGCGCCCAGGGCCGCGTGGAGCAGGGCCCTTTCTCGCTCGGGGCATGGCGCGGCCACCCGGAAAACGAGCCGCGACGATGGGGCGCGGCCGGCGGCCCCGGCGCCGGGGAGTTTTCCCCGAGCAGAGTGGATGGAGGCGCCGTGGCCGGGCGTCCGCCTCCGCCGTGGCGGGCGGCCGGGGCGCCCGTGGAGGGGGCTGGCCTCTGTGGGGGAACGGAGTGATCTCTCACTCCACGGCTGGGGCGAAGCCGCGAAAGGTGCCGTGGTCGCCGGGACGGTCGGGGGGACTCGTGGCGCGGGACTCAGGGTTCCCCATGCGGAGGCCCCCAGGCTCAGGCCCCTGGCCACGGAAGGCTGAGCAAGCAGGCCCGGGCCCGGGCCCGGCTTTCGGGGCTGGCCCGGCCCCAGCGGCCGGCGCCAGGGAGGGGACCTCCGGAGGCTGAGGAGCGGGAGGCGTCGGCCTCCCCGGGGCCCGCCTCCCGGAGCTCCTCCTGGCGGTGCCGGAACGCGCCGAGACGCGATCCCGGACAGGGCCCCGGGGGGGCGGCCCTGCGGCCCTCTGGTGCCCGAAGTGTGTTCGCCGGGCGTTTTCCGGCCAATTCTCACGAGCGTTCTGCCCAAATCGGGATCGATTTGGGCAGAACGCTCGTGAGAATTGGCCGGCGTTGGGCAGCCCTGGTCAGCGCCCAGGGCCGCGTGGAGCAGGGCCCTTTCTCGCTCGGGGCATGGCGCGGCCACCCGGAAAACGAGCCGCGACGATGGGGCGCGGCCGGCGGCCCCGGCGCCGGGGAGTTTTCCCCGAGCAGAGTGGATGGAGGCGCCGTGGCCGGGCGTCCGCCTCCGCCGTGGCGGGCGGCCGGGGCGCCCGTGGAGGGGGCTGGCCTCTGTGGGGGAACGGAGTGATCTCTCACTCCACGGCTGGGACGAAGCCGCGAAAGGTGCCGTGGTCGCCGGGACGGTCGGGGGGACTCGTGGCGCGGGACTCAGGGTTCCCCATGCGGAGGCCCCCAGGCTCAGGCACCTGGCCACGGAAGGCTGAGCAAGCAGGCCCGGGCCCGGGCCCGGCTTTCGGGGCTGGCCCGGCCCCAGCGGCCGGCGCCAGGGAGGGGACCCCCGGAGGCTGAGGAGCGGGAGGCGTCGGCCTCCCCGGGGCCCGCCTCCCGGAGCTCCTCCTGGCGGTGCCCGAACGCGCCGAGACGCGATCCCGGACAGGGCCCCGGGGGGGCGGCCCTGCGGCCCTCTGGTGCCCGAAGTGTGTTCGCCGGGCGTTTTCCCGGCCAATTCTCACGAGCGTTCTGCCCAAATCGGGATCGATTTGGGCAGAACGCTCGTGAGAATTGGCCGGCGTTGGGCAGCCCTGGTCAGCGCCCAGGGCCGCGTGGAGCAGGGCCCTTTCTCGCTCGGGGCATGGCGCGGCCACCCGGAAAACGAGCCGCGACGATGGGGCGCGGCCGGCGGCCCCGGCGCCGGGGAGTTTTCCCCGAGCAGAGTGGATGGAGGCGCCGTGGCCGGGCGTCCGCCTCCGCCGTGGCGGGCGGCCGGGGCGCCCGTGGAGGGGGCTGGCCTCTGTGGGGGAACGGAGTGATCTCTCACTCCACGGCTGGGGCGAAGCCGCGAAAGGTGCCGTGGTCGCCGGGACGGTCGGGGGGACTCGTGGCGCGGGACTCAGGGTTCCCCATGCGGAGGCCCCCAGGCTCAGGCCCCTGGCCACGGAAGGCTGAGCAAGCAGGCCCGGGCCCGGGCCCGGCTTTCGGTGCTGGCCCGGCCCCAGCGGCCGGCGCCAGGGAGGGGACCCCCGGAGGCTGAGGAGCGGGAGGCGTCGGCCTCCCCGGGGCCCGCCTCCCGGAGCTCCTCCTGGCGGTGCCGGAACGCGCCGACACGCGATCCCGGACAGGGCCCCGGGGGGGCGGCCCTGCGGCCCTCTGGTGCCCGAAGTGTGTTCGCCGGGCGTTTTCCGGCCAATTCTCACGAGCGTTCTGCCCAAATCGGGATCGATTTGGGCAGAACGCTCGTGAGAATTGGCCGGCGTTGGGCAGCCCTGGTCAGCGCCCAGGGCCGCGTGGAGCAGGGCCCTTTCTCGCTCGGGGCATGGCGCGGCCACCCGGAAAACGAGCCGCGACGATGGGGCGCGGCCGGCGGCCCCGGCGCCGGGGAGTTTTCCCCGAGCAGAGTGGATGGAGGCGCCGTGGCCGGGCGTCCGCCTCCGCCGTGGCGGGCGGCCGGGGCGCCCGTGGAGGGGGCTGGCCTCTGTGGGGGAACGGAGTGATCTCTCACTCCACGGCTGGGGCGAAGCCGCGAAAGGTGCCGTGGTCGCCGGGACGGTCGGGGGGACTCGTGGCGCGGGACTCAGGGTTCCCCATGCGGAGGCTGCCAGGCTCAGGCCCCTGGCCACGGAAGGCTGAGCAAGCAGGCCCGGGCCCGGGCCCGGCTTTCGGGGCTGGCCCGGCCCCAGCGGCCGGCGCCAGGGAGGGGACCCCCGGAGGCTGAGGAGCGGGAGGCGTCGGCCTCCCCGGGGCCCGCCTCCCGGAGCTCCTCCTGGCGGTGCCGGAACGCGCCGAGACGCGATCCCGGACAGGGCCCCGGGGGGGCGGCCCTGCGGCCCTCTGGTGCCCGAAGTGTGTTCGCCGGGCGTTTTCCGGCCAATTCTCACGAGCGTTCTGCCCAAATCGGGATCGATTTGGGCAGAACGCTCGTGAGAATTGGCCGGCGTTGGGCAGCCGTGGTCAGCGCCCAGGGCCGCGTGGAGCAGGGCCCTTTCTCGCTCGGGGCATGGCGCGGCCACCCGGAAAACGAGCCGCGACGATGGGGCGCGGCCGGCGGCCCCGGCGCCGGGGAGTTTTCCCCGAGCAGAGTGGATGGAGGCGCCGTGGCCGGGCGTCCGCCTCCGCCGTGGCGGGCGGCCGGGGCGCCCGTGGAGGGGGCTGGCCTCTGTGGGGGAACGGAGTGATCTCTCACTCCACGGCTGGGGCGAAGCCGCGAAAGGTGCCGTGGTCGCCGGGACGGTCGGGGGGACTCGTGGCGCGGGACTCAGGGTTCCCCATGCGGAGGCCCACAGGCTCAGGCCCCTGGCCACGGAAGGCTGAGCAAGCAGGCCCGGGCCCGGGCCCGGCTTTCGGGGCTGGCCCGGCCCCAGCGGCCGGCGCCAGGGAGGGGACCCCCGGAGGCTGAGGAGCGGGAGGCGTCGGCCTCCCCGGGGCCCGCCTCCCGGAGCTCCTCCTGGCGGTGCCGGAAGGCGCCGAGACGCGATCCCGGACAGGGCCCCGGGGGGGCGGCCCTGCGGCCCTCTGGTGCCCGAAGTGTGTTCGCCGGGCGTTTTCCGGCCAATTCTCACGAGCGTTCTGCCCAAATCGGGATCGATTTGGGCAGAACGCTCGTGAGAATTGGCCGGCGTTGGGCAGCCCTGGTCAGCGCCCAGGGCCGCGTGGAGCAGGGCCCTTTCTCGCTCGGGGCATGGCGCGGCTACCCGGAAAACGAGCCGCGACGATGGGGCGCGGCCGGCGGCCCCGGCGCCGGGGAGTTTTCCCCGAGCAGAGTGGATGGAGGCGCCGTGGCCGGGCGTCCGCCTCCGCCGTGGCGGGCGGCCGGGGCGCCCGTGGAGGGGGCTGGCCTCTGTGGGGGAACGGAGTGATCTCTCACTCCACGGCTGGGGCGAAGCCGCGAAAGGTGCCGTGGTCGCCGGGACGGTCGGGGGGACTCGTGGCGCGGGACTCAGGGTTCCCCATGCGGAGGCCCACAGGCTCAGGCCCCTGGCCACGGAAGGCTGAGCAAGCAGGCCCGGGCCAGGGCCCGGCTTTCGGGGCTGGCCCGGCCCCAGCGGCCGGCGCCAGGGAGGGGACCCCCGGAGGCTGAGGAGCGGGAGGCGTCGGCCTCCCCGGGGCCCGCCTCCCGGAGCTCCTCCTGGCGGTGCCGGAACGCGCCGAGACGCGATCCCGGACAGGGCCCCGGGGGGGCGGCCCTGCGGCCCTCTGGTGCCCGAAGTGTGTTCGCCGGGCGTTTTCCGGCCAATTCTCACGAGCGTTCTGCCCAAATCGGGATCGATTTGGGCAGAACGCTCGTGAGAATTGGCCGGCGTTGGGCAGCCCTGGTCAGCGCCCAGGGCCGCGTGGAGCAGGGCCCTTTCTCGCTCGGGGCATGGCGCGGCCACCCGGAAAACGAGCCGCGACGATGGGGCGCGGCCGGCGGCCCCGGCGCCGGGGAGTTTTCCCCGAGCAGAGTGGATGGAGGCGCCGTGGCCGGGCGTCCGCCTCCGCCGTGGCGGGCGGCCGGGGCGCCCGTGGAGGGGGCTGGCCTCTGTGGGGGAACGGAGTGATCTCTCACTCCACGGCTGGGGCGAAGCCGCGAAAGGTGCCGTGGTCGCCGGGACGGTCGGGGGGACTCGTGGCGCGGGACTCAGGGTTCCCCATGCGGAGGCCCCCAGGCTCAGGCCCCTGGCCACGGAAGGCTGAGCAAGCAGGCCCGGGCCCGGGCCCGGCTTTCGGGGCTGGCCCGGCCCCAGCGGCCGGCGCCAGAGAGGGGACCCCCGGAGGCTGAGGAGCGGGAGGCGTCGGCCTCCCCGGGGCCCGCCTCCCGGAGCTCCTCCTGGCGGTGCCGGAACGCGCCGAGACGCGATCCCGGACAGGGCCCCGGGGGGGCGGCCCTGCGGCCCTCTGGTGCCCGAAGTGTGTTCGCCGGGCGTTTTCCGGCCAATTCTCACGAGCGTTCTGCCCAAATCGGGATCGATTTGGGCAGAACGCTCGTGAGAATTGGCCGGCGTTGGGCAGCCCTGGTCAGCGCCCAGGGCCGCGTGGAGCAGGGCCCTTTCTCGCTCGGGGCATGGCGCGGCCACCCGGAAAACGAGCCGCGACCATGGGGCGCGGCCGGCGGCCCCGGCGCCGGGGAGTTTTCCCCGAGCAGAGTGGATGGAGGCGCCGTGGCCGGGCGTCCGCCTCCGCCGTGGCGGGCGGCCGGGGCGCCCGTGGAGGGGGCTGGCCTCTGTGGGGGAACGGAGTGATCTCTCACTCCACGGCTGGGGCGAAGCCGCGAAAGGTGCCGTGGTCGCCGGGACGGTCGGGGGGACTCGTGGCGCGGGACTCAGGGTTCCCCATGCGGAGGCCCCCAGGCTCAGGCCCCTGGCCACGGAAGGCTGAGCAAGCAGGCCCGGGCCCGGGCCCGGCTTTCGGGGCTGGCCCGGCCCCAGCGGCCGGCGCCAGGGAGGGGACCCCCGGAGGCTGAGGAGCGGGAGGCGTCGGCCTCCCCGGGGCCCGCCTCCCGGAGCTCCTCCTGGCGGTGCCGGAACGCGCCGACACGCGATCCCGGACAGGGCCCCGGGGGGGCGGCCCTGCGGCCCTCTGGTGCCCGAAGTGTGTTCGCCGGGCGTTTTCCGGCCAATTCTCACGAGCGTTCTGCCCAAATCGGGATCGATTTGGGCAGAACGCTCGTGAGAATTGGCCGGCGTTGGGCAGCCCTGGTCAGCGCCCAGGGCCGCGTGGAGCAGGGCCCTTTCTCGCTCGGGGCATGGCGCGGCCACCCGGAAAACGAGCCGCGACGATGGGGCGCGGCCGGCGGCCCCGGCGCCGGGGAGTTTTCCCCGAGCAGAGTGGATGGAGGCGCCGTGGCCGGGCGTCCGCCTCCGCCGTGGCGGGCGGCCGGGGCGCCCGTGGAGGGGGCTGGCCTCTGTGGGGGAACGGAGTGATCTCTCACTCCACGGCTGCGGCGAAGCCGCGAAAGGTGCCGTGGTCGCCGGGACGGTCGGGGGGACTCGTGGCGCGGGACTCAGGGTTCCCCATGCGGAGGCCCCCAGGCTCAGGCCCCTGGCCACGGAAGGCTGAGCAAGCAGGCCCGGGCCCGGGCCCGGCTTTCGGGGCTGGCCCGGCCCCAGCGGCCGGCGCCAGGGAGGGGACCCCCGGAGGCTGAGGAGCGGGAGGCGTCGGCCTCCCCGGGGCCCGCCTCCCGGAGCTCCTCCTGGCGGTGCCGGAACGCGCCGACACGCGATCCCGGACAGGGCCCCGGGGGGGCGGCCCTGCGGCCCTCTGGTGCCCGAAGTGTGTTCGCCGGGCGTTTTCCGGCCAATTCTCACGAGCGTTCTGCCCAAATCGGGATCGATTTGGGCAGAACGCTCGTGAGAATTGGCCGGCGTTGGGCAGCCCTGGTCAGCGCCCAGTTCCGCGTGGAGCAGGGCCCTTTCTCGCTCGGGGCATGTCGTGGCCACCCGGAAAACGAGCCGCGACGATCGGGCGCGGCCGGCAGCCGCGGCGCCGGGGAGTGTTCCCCGAGCAGAATGGATGGAGGCGCCGTGGCCGGGCGTCCGCCTCCGCCGTGGCGGGCGGCCGGGGCGCCCCTGGAGGGGGCTGGCCTCTGTGGAGAAACGGACTGGTCTCTCACTCCGCGGCTAGGACGAAGCCGCGAAAGGTGCCGTTGTCGCCGGGACGGTCGGGGGACTCGTGGCGCGGGACTCAGGGTTCCCCGTGGGGAGGCCCCAGGCTCAGGACCCTGGCAACGGAAGGCTGAGCAAGCAGGCCCGGGCCCGGGCCCGGTTTTCGGAGCTGGCCCGGCCCCAGCTGCCGGCGCCAGGGAGGGGACCCCCGGAGGCTGAGGAGCGGGAGGCGTCGGCCTCCCCGCGGCACGCCTCCCGGAGCTCCTCCTGGCGGTGCCGGAACGCGACGACACGCGGTCCCGGACAGGGCCCCGGGAGGGGCCGCCCTGCGGCCCTGTGGTGCCCGAAGTGTGTTCGCCGGGCGTTTTCCGGCCAATTCTCACGAGCGTTCTGCCCAAATCGGGATCAATTTGGGCAGAACGCTCGTGAGAATTGGCCGGCGTTGGGCAGCCCTGGTCAGCGCCCAGTTCCGCGTGGAGCAGGGCCCTTTCTCGCTCGGGGCATGTCGCGGCCACCCGGAAAACGAGCCGTGACGATGGGGCGCATTCGGCCGCCGCGGCGCCGGGGAGTTTTCCCCGAGCAGAGTGGATGGAGGCGCCGTGGCCGGGCGTCCGCCTCCGCCGTGGCGGGCGGCCGGGGCGCCCCTGGAGGGGGCTGGCCTCTGTGGGGAAAAGGACTGGTCTCTCACCGCGGCTAGTACGAAGCCGCGAAAGGTGCCGTTGTGGCCGGGACGGTTGGGGGACTCGTGTCGCGGGACTCAGGGTTCACCATGGGGAGGCCCCCAGGCTCAGGCCCCTGGCAACGGAAGGCTGAGCAAGCAGGCCCAGGCCCGGGCCCGGATTTCGGGGCTGGCCCGGCCCCAGCTGCCCGCGCCAGGGAGGGGACCCCCGGAGGCTGAGGAGCGGGAGGCGTCGGCCTCCCCGCGGCACGCCTCCCGGAGCTCCTCCTGGCGGTGCCGGAACGCGACGACACGCGATCCCGGACAGGGCCCCGGGGGGGGCCGCCCTGCGGCCTTGTGGTGCCCGAAGTGTGTTCGCCGGGCGTTTTCCGGCCAATTCTCACGAGCGTTCTGCCCAAATCGGGATCGATTTGGGCAGAACGCTCGTGAGAATTGGCCGGCGTTGGGCAGCCCTGGTCAGCGCCCAGGGCCGCGTGGAGCAGGGCCCTTTCTCGCTCGGGGCATGGCGCGGCCACCCGGAAAACGAACCGCGACGATGGGGCGCGGCCGGAGGCCCCGGCGCCGGGGAGTTTTCCCCGAGCAGAGTGGATGGAGGCGCCGTGGCCGGGCGTCCGCCTCCGCCGTGGCGGGCGGCCGGGGCGCCCGTGGAGGGGGCTGGCCTCTGTGGGGGAACGGAGTGATCTCTCACTCCACGGCTGCGGCGAAGCCGCGAAAGGTGCCGTGGTCGCCGGGACGGTCGGGGGGACTCGTGGCGCGGGACTCAGGGTTCCCCATGCGGAGGCCCCCAGGCTCAGGCCCCTGGCCACGGAAGGCTGAGCAAGCAGGCCCGGGCCCGGGCCCGGCTTTCGGGGCTGGCCCGGCCCCAGCGGCCGGCGCCAGGGAGGGGACCCCCGGAGGCTGAGGAGCGGGAGGCGTCGGCCTCCCCGGGGCCCGCCTCCCGGAGCTCCTCCTGGCGGTGCCGGAAGGCGCCGAGACGCGATCCCGGACAGGGCCCCGGGGGGGCGGCCCTGCGGCCCTCTGGTGCCCGAAGTGTGTTCGCCGGGCGTTTTCCGGCCAATTCTCACGAGCGTTCTGCCCAAATCGGGATCGATTTGGGCAGAACGCTCGTGAGAATTGGCCGGCGTTGGGCAGCCCTGGTCAGCGCCCAGGGCCGCGTGGAGCAGGGCCCTTTCTCGCTCGGGGCATGGCGCGGCCACCCGGAAAACGAGCCGCGACGATGGGGCGCGGCCGGCGGCCCCGGCGCCGGGGAGTTTTCCCCGAGCAGAGTGGATGGAGGCGCCGTGGCCGGGCGTCCGCCTCCGCCGTGGCGGGCGGCCGGGGCGCCCGTGGAGGGGGCTGGCCTCTGTGGGGGAACGGAGTGATCTCTCACTCCACGGCTGGGGCGAAGCCGCGAAAGGTGCCGTGATCGCCGGGACGGTCGGGGGGACTCGTGGCGCGGGACTCAGGGTTCCCCATGCGGAGGCCCACAGGCTCAGGCCCCTGGCCACGGAAGGCTGAGCAAGCAGGCCCGGGCCCGGGCCCGGCTTTCGGGGCTGGCCCGGCCCCAGCGGCCGGCGCCAGGGAGGGGACCTCCGGAGGCTGAGGAGCGGGAGGCGTCGGCCTCCCCGGGGCCCGCCTCCCGGAGCTCCTCCTGGCGGTGCCGGAAGGCGCCGAGACGCGATCCCGGACAGGGCCCCGGGGGGGCGGCCCTGCGGCCCTCTGGTGCCCGAAGTGTGTTCGCCGGGCGTTTTCCGGCCAATTCTCACGAGCGTTCTGCCCAAATCGGGATCGATTTGGGCAGAACGCTCGTGAGAATTGGCCGGCGTTGGGCAGCCCTGGTCAGCGCCCAGGGCCGCGTGGAGCAGGGCCCTTTCTCGCTCGGGGCATGGCGCGGCCACCCGGAAAACGAGCCGCGACGATGGGGCGCGGCCGGCGGCCCCGGCGCCGGGGAGTTTTCCCCGAGCAGAGTGGATGGAGGCGCCGTGGCCGGGCGTCCGCCTCCGCCGTGGCGGGCGGCCGGGGCGCCCGTGGAGGGGGCTGGCCTCTGTGGGGGAACGGAGTGATCTCTCACTCCACGGCTGGGGCGAAGCCGCGAAAGGTGCCGTGGTCGCCGGGACGGTCGGGGGGACTCGTGGCGCGGGACTCAGGGTTCCCCATGCGGAGGCCCACAGGCTCAGGCCCCTGGCCACGGAAGGCTGAGCAAGCAGGCCCAGGCCCGGGCCCGGATTTCGGGGCTGGCCCGGCCCCAGCGGCCGGCGCCAGGGAGGGGACCTCCGGAGGCTGAGGAGCGGGAGGCGTCGGCCTCCCCGGGGCCCGCCTCCCGGAGCTCCTCCTGGCGGTGCCGGAACGCGCCGAGACGCGATCCCGGACAGGGCCCCGGGGGGGCGGCCCTGCGGCCCTCTGGTGCCCGAAGTGTGTTCGCCGGGCGTTTTCCGGCCAATTCTCACGAGCGTTCTGCCCAAATCGGGATCGATTTGGGCAGAACGCTCGTGAGAATTGGCCGGCGTTGGGCAGCCCTGGTCAGCGCCCAGGGCCGCGTGGAGCAGGGCCCTTTCTCGCTCGGGGCATGGCGCGGCCACCCGGAAAACGAGCCGCGACGATGGGGCGCGGCCGGCGGCCCCGGCGCCGGGGAGTTTTCCCCGAGCAGAGTGGATGGAGGCGCCGTGGCCGGGCGTCCGCCTCCGCCGTGGCGGGCGGCCGGGGCGCCCGTGGAGGGGGCTGGCCTCTGTGGGGGAACGGAGTGATCTCTCACTCCACGGCTGCGGCGAAGCCGCGAAAGGTGCCGTGGTCGCCGGGACGGTCGGGGGGACTCGTGGCGCGGGACTCAGGGTTCCCCATGCGGAGGCCCCCAGGCTCAGGCCCCTGGCCACGGAAGGCTGAGCAAGCAGGCCCGGGCCCGGGCCCGGCTTTCGGGGCTGGCCCGGCCCCAGCGGCCGGCGCCAGGGAGGGGACCCCCGGAGGCTGAGGAGCGGGAGGCGTCGGCCTCCCCGGGGCCCGCCTCCCGGAGCTCCTCCTGGCGGTGCCGGAACGCGCCGACACGCGATCCCGGACAGGGCCCCGGGGGGGCGGCCCTGCGGCCCTCTGGTGCCCGAAGTGTGTTCGCCGGGCGTTTTCCGGCCAATTCTCACGAGCGTTCTGCCCAAATCGGGATCGATTTGGGCAGAACGCTCGTGAGAATTGGCCGGCGTTGGGCAGCCCTGGTCAGCGCCCAGTTCCGCGTGGAGCAGGGCCCTTTCTCGCTCGGGGCATGTCGTGGCCACCTGGAAAACGAGCCGCGACGATCGGGCGCGGCCGGCAGCCGCGGCGCCGGGGAGTGTTCCCCGAGCAGAATGGATGGAGGCGCCGTGGCCGGGCGTCCGCCTCCGCCGTGGCGGGCGGCCGGGGCGCCCCTGGAGGGGGCTGGCCTCTGTGGAGAAACGGACTGGTCTCTCACTCCGCGGCTAGGACGAAGCCGCGAAAGGTGCCGTTGTCGCCGGGACGGTCGGGGGACTCGTGGCGCGGGACTCAGGGTTCCCCGTGGGGAGGCCCCAGGCTCAGGACCCTGGCAACGGAAGGCTGAGCAAGCAGGCCCGGGCCCGGGCCCGGTTTTCGGAGCTGGCCCGGCCCCAGCTGCCGGCGCCAGGGAGGGGACCCCCGGAGGCTGAGGAGCGGGAGGCGTCGGCCTCCCCGCGGCACGCCTCCCGGAGCTCCTCCTGGCGGTGCCGGAACGCGACGACACGCGGTCCCGGACAGGGCCCCGGGAGGGGCCGCCCTGCGGCCCTGTGGTGCCCGAAATGTGTTCGCCGGGCGTTTTCCGGCCAATTCTCACGAGCGTTCTGCCCAAATCGGGATCAATTTGGGCAGAACGCTCGTGAGAATTGGCCGGCGTTGGGCAGCCCTGGTCAGCGCCCAGTTCCGCGTGGAGCAGGGCCCTTTCTCGCTCGGGGCATGTCGCGGCCACCCGGAAAACGAGCCGTGACGATGGGGCGCATTCGGCCGCCGCGGCGCCGGGGAGTTTTCCCCGAGCAGAGTGGATGGAGGCGCCGTGGCCGGGCGTCCGCCTCCGCCGTGGCGGGCGGCCGGGGCGCCCCTGGAGGGGGCTGGCCTCTGTGGGGAAAAGGACTGGTCTCTCACCGCGGCTAGTACGAAGCCGCGAAAGGTGCCGTTGTGGCCGGGACGGTTGGGGGACTCGTGTCGCGGGACTCAGGGTTCACCATGGGGAGGCCCCCAGGCTCAGGCCCCTGGCAACGGAAGGCTGAGCAAGCAGGCCCAGGCCCGGGCCCGGATTTCGGGGCTGGCCCGGCCCCAGCTGCCCGCGCCAGGGAGGGGACCCCCGGAGGCTGAGGAGCGGGAGGCGTCGGCCTCCCCGCGGCACGCCTCCCGGAGCTCCTCCTGGCGGTGCCGGAACGCGACGACACGCGATCCCGGACAGGGCCCCGGGGGGGGCCGCCCTGCGGCCTTGTGGTGCCCGAAGTGTGTTCGCCGGGCGTTTTCCGGCCAATTCTCACGAGCGTTCTGCCCAAATCGGGATCGATTTGGGCAGAACGCTCGTGAGAATTGGCCGGCGTTGGGCAGCCCTGGTCAGCGCCCAGGGCCGCGTGGAGCAGGGCCCTTTCTCGCTCGGGGCATGGCGCGGCCACCCGGAAAACGAGCCGCGACGATGGGGCGCGGCCGGAGGCCCCGGCGCCGGGGAGTTTTCCCCGAGCAGAGTGGATGGAGGCGCCGTGGCCGGGCGTCCGCCTCCGCCGTGGCGGGCGGCCGGGGCGCCCGTGGAGGGGGCTGGCCTCTGTGGGGGAACGGAGTGATCTCTCACTCCACGGCTGGGACGAAGCCGCGAAAGGTGCCGTGGTCGCCGGGACGGTCGGGGGGACTCGTGGCGCGGGACTCAGTGTTCCCCATGCGGAGGCCCCCAGGCTCAGGCCCCTGGCCACGGAAGGCTGAGCAAGCAGGCCCGGGCCCGGGCCCGGCTTTCGGGGCTGGCCCGGCCCCAGCGGCCGGCGCCAGGGAGGGGACCCCCGGAGGCTGAGGAGCGGGAGGCGTCGGCCTCCCCGGGGCCCGCCTCCCGGAGCTCCTCCTGGCGGTGCCGGAACGCGCCGACACGCGATCCCGGACAGGGCCCCGGGGGGGCGGCCCTGCGGCCCTCTGGTGCCCGAAGTGTGTTCGCCGGGCGTTTTCCGGCCAATTCTCACGAGCGTTCTGCCCAAATCGGGATCGATTTGGGCAGAACGCTCGTGAGAATTGGCCGGCGTTGGGCAGCCCTGGTCAGCGCCCAGGGCCGCGTGGAGCAGGGCCCTTTCTCGCTCGGGGCATGGCGCGGCCACCCGGAAAACGAGCCGCGACGATGGGGCGCGGCCGGCGGCCCCGGCGCCGGGGAGTTTTCCCCGAGCAGAGTGGATGGAGGCGCCGTGGCCGGGCGTCCGCCTCCGCCGTGGCGGGCGGCCGGGGCGCCCGTGGAGGGGGCTGGCCTCTGTGGGGGAACGGAGTGATCTCTCACTCCACGGCTGGTGCGAAGCCGCGAAAGGTGCCGTGGTCGCCGGGACGGTCGGGGGGACTCGTGGCGCGGGACTCAGGGTTCCCCATGCGGAGGCCCCCAGGCTCAGGCCCCTGGCCACGGAAGGCTGAGCAAGCAGGCCCGGGCCCGGGCCCGGCTTTCGGGGCTGGCCCGGCCCCAGCGGCCGGCGCCAGGGAGGGGACCCCCGGAGGCTGAGGAGCGGGAGGCGTCGGCCTCCCCGGTGCCCGCCTCCCGGAGCTCCTCCTGGCGGTGCCGGAACGCGCCGACACGCGATCCCGGACAGGGCCCCGGGGGGGCGGCCCTGCGGCCCTCTGGTGCCCGAAGTGTGTTCGCCGGGCGTTTTCCGGCCAATTCTCACGAGCGTTCTGCCCAAATCGGGATCGATTTGGGCAGAACGCTCGTGAGAATTGGCCGGCGTTGGGCAGCCCTGGTCAGCGCCCAGGGCCGCGTGGAGCAGGGCCCTTTCTGGCTCGGGGCATGGCGCGGCCACCCGGAAAACGAGCCGCGACGATGGGGCGCGGCCGGCGGCCCCGGCGCCGGGGAGTTTTCCCCGAGCAGAGTGGATGGAGGCGCCGTGGACGGGCGTCCGCCTCCGCCGTGGCGGGCGGCCGGGGCGCCCGTGGAGGGGGCTGGCCTCTGTGGGGGAACGGAGTGATCTCTCACTCCACGGCTGGGGCGAAGCCGCGAAAGGTGCCATGATCGCCGGGACGGTCGGGGGGACTCGTGGCGCGGGACTCAGGGTTCCCCATGCGGAGGCCCACAGGCTCAGGCCCCTGGCCACGGAAGGCTGAGCAAGCAGGCCCGGGCCCGGGCCCGGCTTTCGGGGCTGGCCCGGCCCCAGCGGCCGGCGCCAGGGAGGGGACCTCCGGAGGCTGAGGAGCGGGAGGCGTCGGCCTCCCCGGGGCCCGCCTCCCGGAGCTCCTCCTGGCGGTGCCGGAACGCGCCGAGACGCGATCCCGGACAGGGCCCCGGGGGGGCGGCCCTGCGGCCCTCTGGTGCCCGAAGTGTGTTCGCCGGGCGTTTTCCGGCCAATTCTCACGAGCGTTCTGCCCAAATCGGGATCGATTTGGGCAGAACGCTCGTGAGAATTGGCCGGCGTTGGGCAGCCCTGGTCAGCGCCCAGTTCCGCGTGGAGCAGGGCCCTTTCTCGCTCGGGGCATGTCGCGGCCACCCGGAAAACGAGCCGCGACGATGGGGCGCGGCCGGCAGCCGCGGCGCCGGGGAGTTTTCCCCGAGCAGAGTGGATGGAGGCGCCGTGGCCGGGCGTCCGCCTCCGCCGTGGCGGGCGGCCGGGGCGCCCCTGGAGGGTGCTGGCCTCTGTGGGGAAACGGACTGGTCTCTCACTCCGCGGCTAGGACGAAGCCGCGAAAGGTGCCGTTGTGGCCGGGACGGGCGGGGGACTCGTGGCGCGGGACTCAGGGTTCCCCATGGGGAGGCCCCCAGGCTCAGGCCCCTGGCAACGGAAGGCTGAGCAAGCAGGTCCAGGCCCGGGCCCGGATTTCGGGGCTGGCCCGGCCCCAGCTGCCGGCGCCAGGGAGGGGACCCCCGGAGGCTGAGGAGCGGGAGGCGTCGGCCTCCCCGCGGCACGCCTCCCGGAGCTCCTCCTGGCGGTGCCGGAACGCGACGACACGCGATCCCGGACAGGGCCCCGGGGGGGGCCGCCCTGCGGCCTTGTGGTGCCCGAAGTGTGTTCGCCGGGCGTTTTCCGGCCAATTCTCACGAGCGTTCTGCCCAAATCGGGATCGATTTGGGCAGAACGCTCGTGAGAATTGGCCGGCGTTGGGCAGCCCTGGTCAGCGCCCAGGGCCGCGTGGAGCAGGGCCCTTTCTCGCTCGGGGCATGGCGCGGCCACCCGGAAAACGAGCCGCGACGATGGGGCGCGGCCAGCGGCCCCGGCGCCGGGGAGTTTTCCCCGAGCAGAGTGGATGGAGGCGCCGTGGCCGGGCGTCCGCCTCCGCCGTGGCGGGCGGCCGGGGCGCCGGTGGAGGGGGCTGGCCTCTGTGGGGGAACGGAGTGATCTCTCACTCCACGGCTGGGACGAAGCCGCGAAAGGTGCCGTGGTCGCCGGGACGGTCGGGGGGACTCGTGGCGCGGGACTCAGGGTTCCCCATGCGGAGGCCCCCAGGCTCAGGCCCCTGGCCACGGAAGGCTGAGCAAGCAGGCCCGGGCCCGGGCCCGGCTTTCGGGGCTGGCCCGGCCCCAGCGGCCGGCGCCAGGGAGGGGACCCCCGGAGGCTGAGGAGCGGGAGGCGTCGGCCTCCCCGGGGCCCGCCTCCCGGAGCTCCTCCTGGCGGTGCCGGAAGGCGCCGAGACGCGATCCCGGACAGGGCCCCGGGGGGGCGGCCCTGCGGCCCTCTGGTGCCCGAAGTGTGTTCGCCGGGCGTTTTCCGGCCAATTCTCACGAGCGTTCTGCCCAAATCGGGATCGATTTGGGCAGAACGCTCGTGAGAATTGGCCGGCGTTGGGCAGCCCTGGTCAGCGCCCAGGGCCGCGTGGAGCAGGGCCCTTTCTCGCTCGGGGCATGGCGCGGCCACCCGGAAAACGAGCCGCGACGATGGGGCGCGGCCGGCGGCCCCGGCGCCGGGGAGTTTTCCCCGAGCAGAGTGGATGGAGGCGCCGTGGCCGGGCGTCCGCCTCCGCCGTGGCGGGCGGCCGGGGCGCCCGTGGAGGGGGCTGGCCTCTGTGGGGGAACGGAGTGATCTCTCACTCCACGGCTGGGGCGAAGCCGCGAAAGGTGCCATGATCGCCGGGACGGTCGGGGGGACTCGTGGCGCGGGACTCAGGGTTCCCCATGCGGAGGCCCACAGGCTCAGGCCCCTGGCCACGGAAGGCTGAGCAAGCAGGCCCGGGCCCGGGCCCGGCTTTCGGGGCTGGCCCGGCCCCAGCGGCCGGCGCCAGGGAGGGGACCTCCGGAGGCTGAGGAGCGGGAGGCGTCGGCCTCCCCGGGGCCCGCCTCCCGGAGCTCCTCCTGGCGGTGCCGGAACGCGCCGAGACGCGATCCCGGACAGGGCCCCGGGGGGGCGGCCCTGCGGCCCTCTGGTGCCCGAAGTGTGTTCGCCGGGCGTTTTCCGGCCAATTCTCACGAGCGTTCTGCCCAAATCGGGATCGATTTGGGCAGAACGCTCGTGAGAATTGGCCGGCGTTGGGCAGCCCTGGTCAGCGCCCAGGGCCGCGTGGAGCAGGGCCCTTTCTCGCTCGGGGCATGGCGCGGCCACCCGGAAAACGAGCCGCGACGATGGGGCGCGGCCGGCGGCCCCGGCCCCGGGGAGTTTTCCCCGAGCAGAGTGGATGGAGGCGCCGTGGCCGGGCGTCCGCCTCCGCCGTGGCGGGCGGCCGGGGCGCCCGTGGAGGGGGCTGGCCTCTGTGGGGGAACGGAGTGATCTCTCACTCCACGGCTGTGGCGAAGCCGCGAAAGGTGCCGTGGTCGCCGGGACGGTCGGGGGGACTCGTGGCGCGGGACTCAGGGTTCCCCATGTGGAGGCCCCCAGGCTCAGGCCCCTGGCCACGGAAGGCTGAGCAAGCAGGCCCGGGCCCGGGCCCGGCTTTCGGGGCTGGCCCGGCCCCAGCGGCCGGCGCCAGGGAGGGGACCCCCGGAGGCTGAGGAGCGGGAGGCGTCGGCCTCCCCGGGGCCCGCCTCCCGGAGC
Organism: Meles meles; assembly: GCF_922984935.1. Lineage (NCBI taxonomy): Eukaryota > Metazoa > Chordata > Mammalia > Carnivora > Mustelidae > Meles > Meles meles. The sequence continues at coordinate 157,805,181 of NC_060070.1, read as the reverse complement.
TCCTCCTGGCGGTGCCGGAAGGCGCCGAGACGCGATCCCGGACAGGGCCCCGGGGGGGCGGCCCTGCGGCCCTCTGGTGCCCGAAGTGTGTTCGCCGGGCGTTTTCCGGCCAATTCTCACGAGCGTTCTGCCCAAATCGGGATCAATTTGGGCAGAAAGCTCGTGAGAATTGGCCGGCGTTGGGCAGCCCTGCTCAGCGCCCAGGGCCGCGTGGAGCATGGCCCTTTCTCGCTCGGGGCATGGCGCGGCCACCCGGAAAACGAGCCGCGACGATGGGGCGCGGCCGGCGGCCCCGGCGCCGGGGAGTTTTCCCCGAGCAGAGTGGATGGAGGCGCCGTGGCCGGGCGTCCGCCTCCGCCGTGGCGGGCGGCCGGGGCGCCCGTGGAGGGGGCTGGCCTCTGTGGGGGAACGGAGTGATCTCTCACTCCACGGCTGGGGCGAAGCCGCGAAAGGTGCCGTGGTCGCCGGGACGGTCGGGGGGACTCGTGGCGCGGGACTCAGGGTTCCCCATGCGGAGGCCCCCAGGCTCAGGCCCCTGGCCACGGAAGGCTGAGCAAGCAGGTCCGGGCCCGTGCCCGGCTTTCGGGGCTGGCCCGGCCCCAGCGGCCGGCGCCAGGGAGGGGACCCCCGGGGGCTGAGGAGCGGGAGGCGTCGGCCTCCCCGGGGCCCGCCTCCCGGAGCTCCTCCTGGCGGTGCCGGAACGCGCCGACACGTGATCCCGGACAGGGCCCCGGGGGGGCGGCCCTGCGACCCTCTGGTGCCCGAAGTGTGTTCGCCAGGCGTTTTCCGGCCAATTCTCACGAGCGTTCTGCCCAAATCGGGATCGATTTGGGCAGAACGCTCGTGAGAATTGGCCGGCGTTGGGCAGCCCTGGTCAGCGCCCAGGGCCGCGTGGAGCAGGGCCCTTTCTCGCTCGGGGCATGGCGCGGCCACCCGGAAAACGAGCCGCGACGATGGGGCGCGGCCGGCGGCCCCGGCGCCGGGGAGTTTTCCCCGAGCAGAGTGGATGGAGGCGCCGTGGCCGGGCGTCCGCCTCCGCCGTGGCGGGCGGCCGGGGCGCCCGTGGAGGGGGCTGGCCTCTGTGGGGGAACGGAGTGATCTCTCACTCCACGGCTGGGGCGAAGCCGCGAAAGGTGCCGTGATCGCCGGGACGGTCGGGGGGACTCGTGGCGCGGGACTCAGTGTTCCCCATGCGGAGGCCCACAGGCTCAGGCCCCTGGCCACGGAAGGCTGAGCAAGCAGGCCCGGGCCCGGGCCCGGCTTTCGGGGCTGGCCCGGCCCCAGCGGCCGGCGCCAGGGAGGGGACCTCCGGAGGCTGAGGAGCGGGAGGCGTCGGCCTCCCCGGGGCCCGCCTCCCGGAGCTCCTCCTGGCGGTGCCGGAACGCGCCGAGACGCGATCCCGGACAGGGCCCCGGGGGGGCGGCCCTGCGGCCCTCTGGTGCCCGAAGTGTGTTCGCCGGGCGTTTTCCGGCCAATTCTCACGAGCGTTCTGCCCAAATCAGGATCGATTTGGGCAGAACGCTCGTGAGAATTGGCCGGCGTTGGGCAGCCCTGGTCAGCGCCCAGGGCCGCGTGGAGCAGGGCCCTTTCTCGCTCGGGGCATGGCGCGGCCACCCGGAAAACGAGCCGCGACGATGGGGCATGGCCGGCAGCCGCGGCGCCGGGGAGTTTTCCCCGAGCAGAGTGGATGGAGGCGCCGTGGCCGGGCGTCCGCCTCAGCCGTTGCGGGCGTCCGGGGTGCCCCTGGAGGGGGCTGGCCTCTGTGGGGTAATGGACTGGTCTCTCACTCCGCGTCTAGGACGAAGCCGCGAAAGGTGCCGATGTCGCCGGGACGGTCGGGGGACTCGTGGCGCCGGAATCAGGGTTCCCCATGGGGAGGCCCCCAGGCTCAGGCCCCTGGCAACGGAAGGCTGAGCAAGCAGGCCCGGGCCCGGGCCCGGCTTTCGGGGCTGGCCCGGCCCCAGCTGCCGGGGCCAGGGAGGGGACCCCCGGAGGCTGAGGAGCGGGAGGCGTCGGCCTCCCCGGGGCACGCCTCCCGGAGCTCCTCCCGGCGGTGCCGGAACGCGACGACCCGCGATCCTGGACAGGGCCCCGGGGGGGCGGCCCTGTGTCCCTGTGGTGCCCGAAGAGAGTTCACTGGGCGTTTTCCGGCCAATTCTCACGAGCGTTCTGCCCAAATCGGGATCGATTTGGGCAGAACGCTCGTGAGAATTGGCCGGCGTTGGGCAGCCCTGGTCAGCGCCCAGTGCCGCGTGGAGCAGGGCCCTTTCTCGCTCGGGGCATGGCGCAGCCACCCGGAAAACGAGCCGCGACGATGGGGTGCGGGGGGCGGTCCCGGCGCCGGGAGGTTTTCCCCGAGCAGAGTGGATGGAGGCGCCGTGGCCGGGCGTCCGCCTCCGCCGTGGCAGGCGGCCGGGGCGCCCTTGGAGGGGGCTGGACTCTGTGGGGGAACGGAGTGATCTCTCACTCCACGGCTGGGACGAAGCCGCGAAAGGTGCCGTTGTCACCGGGACGGTCGGGGGGACTCGTGGCGGGGGACTCAGGGTTCCCCATGCGGAGGCCCGCAGGCTCAGGCTCCTGGCAACGGAAGACTGAGAAAGCAGGCCCGGGCCCGGGCCCGTCTTTCGGGGCTGGCCCGGCTCCGGGGGCCGGCGCCAGGGAGGGGACCCCCGGAGGCTGAGGAGCGGGAGGCGTCGGCCTCCCCGGGGCCCGCATCCCAGAGCTCCTCCCGGCGGTGCCGGAACGCGACGACCCGCGATCCCGGACAAGGCCCCGGGAGGGCGGCCCTGCGGCCCTGTGTGGCCCGTAGTGTGTTCGCCGGGCGTTTTCCGGCCAATTCTCACGAGCGTTCTGCCCAAATCGGGATCGATTTCGGCAGAACGCTCGTGAGAATTGGCCGGCGTTGGGCAGCCCTGGTCAGCGCCCAGTTCCGCGTGGAGCAGGGCCCTTTCTCGCCCGGGGCATGTCGCGGCCACCTAGAAAACGAGCCGCGACGATGGGGCGCGGCCGGCAGCTGCGCCGCCGGGGAGTTTTCCCCGAGCAGAGTGCATGGAGGCGCCATGGCCGGGCGTCTGCCTCCGCCGTGGCGGGCGGCCGGGGCGCCCCTGGAGGCAGCTGGCCTCTGTGGGGAAACGGACTGGTCTCTCACTCCGCGGCTAGGACGAAGCCGCGAAAGGTGCCGTTGTCGCCGGGACGGTCGGGGGACTCGTGGAGCGGGACTCAGGGTTCCCCATGGGGAGGCCCCCAGGTTCAGGCCCCTGGAAACGGAAGGCTGAGCAAGCAGGCCCGGGCCCAGGCCAGGCTTTCGGGGCTGGCCCGGCCCCAGCTACCTGCGCCAGGTTGGGGACCCCCGGAGGCTGAGGAGCGGGAGGTGTCGGCCTCCACGGGGCCCGCCTCCCGGAGCTACTCCCAGCGGTGCCGGAACGCGACGACCCGCGATCCCGGACAGGGCCCCAAGGGGGCGGCCCTGCGGCCCTGTGGTGCCCGAAGTGTGTTTGCCGGGCGTTTTCCGGCCAATTCTCACGAGCGTTCTGCCCAAATCGGGATCGATTTGGGCAGAACGCTCGTGAGAATTGGCCGGCGTTGGGCAGCCCTGGTCAGCGCCCAGTGCCGCGTGGAGCAGGGCCCTTTCTCGCTCGGGGCATGTCGCGGCCACCCGGAAAACGAGCCGCGACGATGGGGCGCGGGCGGCAGCCGCGGCGCCGGGGAGTTTTCCCCGAGCAGAGTGCATGGAGACGCCGAGGCCGGGCGTCCGCCTCCGCCGTGGCGGGCGGCCGGGGCGCCCCTGGAGGGGGCTGGCATCTGTGGGGAAACGGACTGGTCTCTCACTCCGCGGCTTGGACGAAGCCGCGAAAGGTGCCGATGTCGCCGGGACGGTCGGGGGACTCGTGGCTCCGGACTCAGTGTTCCCCATGGGGAGGCCCCCAGGCTCAGGCCCCTGGCAACGGAAGGCTGAGCAAGCAGGCCCGGGCCCGGGCCCGGCTTTCGGGTCTGGCCCGGCCCCAGCTGCCGGCGCCAGGTTGGGGACCCCCGGAGGCTGAGGAGCGGGAGGTGTCGCCCTCCCCGTGGCACGCCTCCCGGAGCTCCTTCCGGCGGTGCCGGAACGCGACGACACGCGATCCCGGACAGGGCCCCGGGGGGGCGGACCTGTGTCCCTGTGGTGCCCGAAGAGAGTTCACTGGGCGTTTTCCGGCCAATTCTCACGAGCGTTCTGCCCAAATCGGGATCGATTTGGGCAGAACGCTCGTGAGAATTGGCCGGCGTTGGGCAGCCCTGGTCAGCGCCCAGTGCCGCGTGGAGCAGGGCCCTTTCTCGCTCGGGGCATGTCGCAGCCACCCGGAAAACGAGCCGCAACTATGGGGCGCGGCCGGCAGCCTCGGCGCCGGGGAGTTTTCCCCGAGCAGAGTGCATGGAGGCGCCGTGGCAGGGCGTCCGCCTCCGCCGTGGCGGGCGGCCGGGGCGCCCCTGGAGGCGGCTGGCCTCTGTGGGGAAACGGACTGGTCTCTCACTCCGCGGCTAGGACGAAGCCGCGAAATGTGCCGTTGTTGCCGGGACGGTCGGGGGACTCGTGGCGCGGGACTCAGGGTTCCCCATGGGGAGGCCCCAAGGCTCAGGCCCCTGGCAACGGAAGGCTGAGCAAGCAGGCCCGGGCCCGGGCCCGGCCAAGGGGCTGGCCCGGCCCCAGCTGCCGGCGCCAGGGGGGGGACCCCCGGAGGCTGAGGAGCGGGAGGCTTCGGCCTCCCCGTGGCACGCCTCCCGTAGCTCCTCCCGGCGGTGCCGGAACGCGACGACCCGCGATCCCGGACAGGGCCCCAGGGGGGCGGCCCTGCAGCCCTGTGGTGCCCGAAGTGTGTTCGCCGGGCGTTTTCCGGCCAATTCTCACGAGCGTTCTGCCCAAATCGGGATCGATTTGGGCAGAACGCTCGTGAGAATTGGCCGGCGTTGGGCAGCCCTGGTCAGCGCCCAGTTCCGCGTGGAGCAGGGCCCTTTCTCGCTTGGGGCATGTCGCGGCCACCCGGAAAACGAGCCGCGACGATGGGGCGCGGCCGGCAGCCACGGCGCCGGGGAGGTTTCCCCGAGCAGGGTGGAAGGAGGGGCCGTGGCCGGGCGTCTGCCTTCGCCGTGGCGGGCGGCCGGGGCGCCGCTGGTGGGGGCTGGCCTCTGTGGGGAAACGGAATGGTCTCTCACTCCGCGGCTAGGACGAAGACGCGAAAGGTGCCGTTGTCGCCGGGACGGTCGGGGGACTCGTGTCGCGGGACACAGGGTTCCCCATGGGGAGGCCCCCAGGCTCAGGCCCCTGGCAACGGAAGGCTGAGCAAGCAGGCCCGGGCCCGGGCCCGGCTTTCGGGGCTGGCCCGGCCGCGGCGGCCGGCGCCAGGGAGGGGACCCCCGGAGGCTGAGGAGCGGGAGGCGTCGGCCTCCCCGGGGCCCGCCTCCCGGAGCTCCTCCTGGCGGTCCGGAACGCGACGACACGCGATCCCGGACAGGGCCCCGGGGGGGCGGCCCTGCGGCCCTGTGGTGCCCGAAGTGTGTTCGCCAGGCGTTTTACGGCCAATTCTCTCGAGCGTTCTGCCCAAATCGGGATCGATTTGGGCAGAACGCTCGTGAGATTTGGCCGGCGTTGGGCAGCCCTGGTCCGCGCCCAGTGCCGCGTGGAGCAGGGCCCTTTCTCGCTCGGGGCATGACGCGTCCACCCGGAAAACGAGCCGCGACGATGGGGCGCGGCCGGCGGCCCCGGCGCCGGGGAGTTTTCCCCGAGCAGAGTAGATGGAGGCGCCGTGGCCGGGCGTCCGCCTCCGCCGTGGCGGGCGGCCGGGGCGCCCTAGGAGGGGGCTGGCCTCTGTGGGGGAACGGAGTGATCTCTCACTCCACGGCTGGGACGAAGCCGCGAAAGGTGCCGTTGTCGCCGGGACGGTTGGGGGGACTCGTGGCGCGGGACTCAGGGTTCCCCATGCGGAGGCCCCCAGGTTCAGGACCCTGGCAACGGAAGGCTGAGCAAGCAGTCCCGGGCCCGGGCCCGGCTTTCGGGTCTGGCCCGGCCCCAGCTGCCGGCGCCAGGGAGGGGACCCCCGGAGGCTGAGGAGCGGAGGGCGTCGTCCTCCCCGGGGCCCGCCGCCCGGAGCTCCTCCCGGCGGTGCCGGAACGCGACGACCCGCGATCCCGGACAGGGACCCGGGGGGGCGGCCCTGCGGCCCTGTGCTGCCCGACGTGTGTTCGCCGGGCGTTTTCCGGCCAATTCTCACGAGCGTTCTGCCCAAATCGGGATCGATTTGGGCAGAACGCTCGTGAGAATTGGCCGGCGTTGGGCAGCCCTGGTCAGCGCCCAGTTCCGCGTGGATCAGGGCCCTTTCTCGCTCGGGGCATGTCGCGGCCACCCGGAAAACGAGCCGCGACTATGGGGCGCGGCCGGCAGCCGCGGCGCCGGGGAGTTTTCCCCGAGCAGAGTGCATGGAGGCGCCGTGGCCGGGCGTCCGCCTCCGCCGTGGTGGGCGGCCGGGGCGCCCCTGGAGGGGGCTGGCCTCTGTGGGGAAACGGACTGGTCTCTCACTCCGCGACTAGGACGAAGCCGCGAAAGGTGCCGTTGTCGCCGGGACGGTCGGGGGACTCGTGCCGCGGGACTCAGAGTTCCCCATGGGGAGGCCCCCAGGCTCAGGGCCCTGGCAACGGAAGGCTGAGCAAGCAGGCCCGGGCCCGGGCCCGGCTTTCGGGGCTGGCCCGGCGCCAGCTGCCGGCGCCAGGGAGGGGAACCCCAGAGGCTGAGGAGCGGGAGGCGTCGGCCTCCCCGGGGCACGCCTCCCGGAGCTCCTTCCAGCGGTGCCAGAACGCGACGACACGCGATCCCGGACAGGGCCCCGGGGGGCGGCCCTGTGTCCCTGTGGTACCCGAAGTGAGTTCACCGGGCGTTTTCCGGCCAATTCTCACGAGGGTTCTGCCCAAATCGGGATCGATTTGGGCAGAACGCTCGTGAGAATTGGCCGGCGTTGGGCAGCCCTGGTCCGCGCTCAGTGCCGCGTGGAGCAGGGCCCTTTCTCGCTCGGGGCATGGCGCGGCCACCCGGAAAACGAGCCGCGACGATGGGGCGCGGCCGGCGGCCCCGGCGCCGGGGATTTTTCCCCGAGCAGAGTGGATGGAGGCGCCGTGGCCGGGCGTCCGCCTCCGCCGTGGCGGGCGGCCGGGGCGCCCCTGGAGGGGGCTGGCCTCTGTGGGGAAACGGACTGGTCTCTCACTCCACGGCTCGGACGAAGCCGCGAAAGGTGCCGTTGTCGCCGGGACGGTCGGGGGGACTCGTGGCACGGGACACAGGGTTCCCCATGCGGAGGCCCCCAGGCTCAGGCCCCTGGCAACGGAAGGCTGAGCAAGCAGGCCCGGGCCCGTGCCCGGCTTTCAGGGCTGGCCCGGCCCCAGCGGCCGGCGCCAGGGAGGGGACCCCCGGAGGCTGAGGAGCGGGAGGCGTCGGCGTCCCCGGGGCACGCCTCCCGGAGCTCCTCCTGGCGGTGCCGGAACGCGACGACACGCGAGCCCGCACAGGGCCCCGGGGGGGCGGCCCTGCGGCCCTGTGGTGCCCGAAGTGTGTTCGCCGGGCGTTTTCAGGCCAATTCTCACGAGCGTTCTGCCCAAATCGTCATCGATTTGGGCAGAACGCTCGTGAGAATTGGCCGGCGTTGGGCAGCCCTGGTCAGCGCCCAGTTCCGCGTGGAGCAGGGCCCTTCCTCGCTCGGGGCATGTCGCGGCCACCCGAAAAACGAGCCGCGACGATGGGGCATGGCCGGCAGCCGCGGCGCCGGGGAGTTTTCCCCGAGCAGAGTGGATGGAGGCGCCGTGGCCGGGCGTCCGCCTCAGCCGTTGCGGGCGTCCGGGGCGCCCCTGGAGGGGGCTGGCCTCTGTGGGGTAATGGACTGGTCTCTCACTCCGCGTCTAGGACGAAGCCGCGAAAGGTGCCGATGTCGCCGGGACGGTCGGGGGACTCGTGGCGCCGGACTCAGGGTTCCCCATGGGGAGGCCCCCAGGCTCAGGCCCCTGGCAACGGAAGGCTGAGCAAGCAGGCCCGGGCCCGGGCCCGGCTTTCGGGGCTGGCCCGGCCCCAGCTGCCGGGGCCAGGGAGGGGACCCCCGGAGGCTGAGGAGCGGGAGGCGTCGGCCTCCCCGGGGCACGCCTCCCGGAGCTCCTCCCGGCGGTGCCGGAACGCGACGACCCGCGATCCTGGACAGGGCCCCGGGGGGGCGGCCCTGTGTCCCTGTGGTGCCCGAAGAGAGTTCACTGGGCGTTTTCCGGCCAATTCTCACGAGCGTTCTGCCCAAATCGGGATCGATTTGGGCAGAACGCTCGTGAGAATTGGCCGGCGTTGGGCAGCCCTGGTCAGCGCCCAGTGCCGCGTGGAGCAGGGCCCTTTTTCGCTCGGGGCATGGCGCGGCCACCCGGAAAACGAGCCGCGACGATGGGGTGCGCGGGGCGGTCCCGGCGCCGGGAGGTTTTCCCCGAGCAGAGTGGATGTAGGCGCCGTGGCCGGGCGTCCGCCTCCGCCGTGGCAGGCGGCCGGGGCGCCCTTGGAGGGGGCTGGACTCTGTGGGGGAACGGAGTGATCTCTCACTCCACGGCTGGGACGAAGCCGCGAAAGGTGCCGTTGTCACCGGGACGGTCGGGGGGACTCGTGGCGGGGGACTCAGGGTTCCCCATTCGGAGGCCCGCAGGCTCAGGCTCCTGGCAACGGAAGACTGAGAAAGCAGGCCCGGGCCCGGGCCCGTCTTTCGGGGCTGGCCCGGCTCCGGGGGCCGGCGCCAGGGAGGGGACCCCCGGAGGCTGAGGAGCGGGAGGCGTCGGCCTCCCCGGGGCCCGCATCCCAGAGCTCCTCCCGGCGGTGCCGGAACGCGACGACCCGCGATCCCGGACAGGGCCCCGGGAGGGCGGCCCTGCGGCCCTGTGTGGCCCGAAGTGTGTTCGCCGGGCGTTTTCCGGCCAATTCTCACGAGCGTTCTGCCCAAATCGGGATCGATTTCGGCAGAACGCTCGTGAGAATTGGCCGGCGTTGGGCAGCCCTGGTCAGCGCCCAGTTCCGCGTGGAGCAGGGCCCTTTCTCGCCCGGGGCATGTCGCGGCCACCTAGAAAACGAGCCGCGACGATGGGGCGCGGCCGGCAGCCGCGCCGCCGGGGAGTTTTCCCCGAGCAGAGTGCATGGAGGCGCCATGGCCGGGCGTCTGCCTCCGCCGTGGCGGGCGGCCGGGGCGCCCCTGGAGGCAGCTGGCCTCTGTGGGGAAACGGACTGGTCTCTCACTCCGCGGCTAGGACGAAGCCGCGAAAGGTGCCGATGTCGCCGGGACGGTCGGGGGACTCGTGGAGCGGGACTCAGGGTTCCCCATGGGGAGGCCCCCAGGTTCAGGCCCCTGGAAACGGAAGGCTGAGCAAGCAGGCCCGGGCCCAGGCCAGGCTTTCGGGGCTGGCCCGGCCCCAGCTACCTGCGCCAGGTTGGGGACCCCCGGAGGCTGAGGAGCGGGAGGTGTCGGCCTCCACGGGGCCCGCCTCCCGGAGCTACTCCCAGCGGTGCCGGAACGCGACGACCCGCGATCCCGGACAGGGCCCCAAGGGGGCGGCCCTGCGGCCCTGTGGTGCCCGAAGTGTGTTTGCCGGGCGTTTTCCGGCCAATTCTCACGAGCGTTCTGCCCAAATCGGGATCGATTTGGGCAGAACGCTCGTGAGAATTGGCCGGCGTTGGGCAGCCCTGGTCAGCGCCCAGTGCCGCGTGGAGCAGGGCCCTTTCTCGCTCGGGGCATGTCGCGGCCACCCGGAAAACGAGCCGCGACGATGGGGCACGGGCGGCAGCCGCGGCGCCGGGGAGTTTTCCCCGAGCAGAGTGCATGGAGACGCCGAGGCCGGGCGTCCGCCTCCGCCGTGGCGGGCGGCCGGGGCGCCCCTGGAGGGGGCTGGCATCTGTGGGGAAACGGACTGGTCTCTCACTCCGCGGCTTGGACGAAGCCGCGAAAGGTGCCGATGTCGCCGGGACGGTCGGGGGACTCGTGGCTCCGGACTCAGTGTTCCCCATGGGGAGGCCCCCAGGCTCAGGCCCCTGGCAACGGAAGGCTGAGCAAGCAGGCCTGGGCCCGGGCCCGGCTTTGGGGTCTGGCCCGGCCCCAGCTGCCGGCGCCAGGTTGGGGACCCCCGGAGGCTGAGGAGCGGGAGGTGTCGGCCTCCCCGGGGCACGCCTCCCGGAGCTCCTTCCGGCGGTGCCGGAACGCGACGACACGCGATCCCGGACAGGGCCCCGGGGGGGCGGCCCTGCGGCCCTGTGGTGCCCGAAGTGTGTTCGCCAGGCGTTTTACGGCCAATTCTCTCGAGCGTTCTGCCCAAATCGGGATCGATTTGGGCAGAACGCTCGTGAGATTTGGCCGGCGTTGGGCAGCCCTGGTCCGCGCCCAGTGCCGCGTGGAGCAGGGCCCTTTCTCGCTCGGGGCATGACGCGTCCACCCGGAAAACGAGCCGCGACGATGGGGCGCGGCCGGCGGCCCCGGCGCCGGGGAGTTTTCCCCGAGCAGAGTAGATGGAGGCGCCGTGGCCGGGCGTCCGCCTCCGCCGTGGCGGGCGGCCGGGGCGCCCTAGGAGGGGGCTGGCCTCTGTGGGGGAACGGAGTGATCTCTCACTCCACGGCTGGGACGAAGCCGCGAAAGGTGCCGTTGTCGCCGGGACGGTTGGGGGGACTCGTGGCGCGGGACTCAGGGTTCCCCATGCGGAGGCCCCCAGGTTCAGGACCCTGGCAACGGAAGGCTGAGCAAGCAGTCCCGGGCCCGGGCCCGGCTTTCGGGTCTGGCCCGGCCCCAGCTGCCGGCGCCAGGGAGGGGACCCCCGGAGGCTGAGGAGCGGAGGGCGTCGTCCTCCCCGGGGCCCGCCGCCCGGAGCTCCTCCCGGCGGTGCCGGAACGCGACGACCCGCGATCCCGGACAGGGACCCGGGGGGGCGGCCCTGCGGCCCTGTGCTGCCCGACGTGTGTTCGCCGGGCGTTTTCCGGCCAATTCTCACGAGCGTTCTGCCCAAATCGGGATCGATTTGGGCAGAACGCTCGTGAGAATTGGCCGGCGTTGGGCAGCCCTGGTCAGCGCCCAGTTCCGCGTGGATCAGGGCCCTTTCTCGCTCGGGGCATGTCGCGGCCACCCGGAAAACGAGCCGCGACTATGGGGCGCGGCCGGCAGCCGCGGCGCCGGGGAGTTTTCCCCGAGCAGAGTGCATGGAGGCGCCGTGGCCGGGCGTCCGCCTCCGCCGTGGTGGGCGGCCGGGGCGCCCCTGGAGGGGGCTGGCCTCTGTGGGGAAACGGACTGGTCTCTCACTCCGCGACTAGGACGAAGCCGCGAAAGGTGCCGTTGTCGCCGGGACGGTCGGGGGACTCGTGCCGCGGGACTCAGAGTTCCCCATGGGGAGGCCCCCAGGCTCAGGGCCCTGGCAACGGAAGGCTGAGCAAGCAGGCCCGGGCCCGGGCCCGGCTTTCGGGGCTGGCCCGGCGCCAGCTGCCGGCGCCAGGGAGGGGAACCCCAGAGGCTGAGGAGCGGGAGGCGTCGGCCTCCCCGGGGCACGCCTCCCGGAGCTCCTTCCAGCGGTGCCAGAACGCGACGACACGCGATCCCGGACAGGGCCCCGGGGGGCGGCCCTGTGTCCCTGTGGTACCCGAAGTGAGTTCACCGGGCGTTTTCCGGCCAATTCTCACGAGGGTTCTGCCCAAATCGGGATCGATTTGGGCAGAACGCTCGTGAGAATTGGCCGGCGTTGGGCAGCCCTGGTCCGCGCTCAGTGCCGCGTGGAGCAGGGCCCTTTCTCGCTCGGGGCATGGCGCGGCCACCCGGAAAACGAGCCGCGACGATGGGGCGCGGCCGGCGGCCCCGGCGCCGGGGATTTTTCCCCGAGCAGAGTGGATGGAGGCGCCGTGGCCGGGCGTCCGCCTCCGCCGTGGCGGGCGGCCGGGGCGCCCCTGGAGGGGGCTGGCCTCTGTGGGGAAACGGACTGGTCTCTCACTCCACGGCTCGGACGAAGCCGCGAAAGGTGCCGTTGTCGCCGGGACGGTCGGGGGGACTCGTGGCACGGGACACAGGGTTCCCCATGCGGAGGCCCCCAGGCTCAGGCCCCTGGCAACGGAAGGCTGAGCAAGCAGGCCCGGGCCCGTGCCCGGCTTTCAGGGCTGGCCCGGCCCCAGCGGCCGGCGCCAGGGAGGGGACCCCCGGAGGCTGAGGAGCGGGAGGCGTCGGCGTCCCCGGGGCACGCCTCCCGGAGCTCCTCCTGGCGGTGCCGGAACGCGACGACACGCGAGCCCGCACAGGGCCCCGGGGGGGCGGCCCTGCGGCCCTGTGGTGCCCGAAGTGTGTTCGCCGGGCGTTTTCAGGCCAATTCTCACGAGCGTTCTGCCCAAATCGTCATCGATTTGGGCAGAACGCTCGTGAGAATTGGCCGGCGTTGGGCAGCCCTGGTCAGCGCCCAGTTCCGCGTGGAGCAGGGCCCTTCCTCGCTCGGGGCATGTCGCGGCCACCCGAAAAACGAGCCGCGACGATGGGGCATGGCCGGCAGCCGCGGCGCCGGGGAGTTTTCCCCGAGCAGAGTGGATGGAGGCGCCGTGGCCGGGCGTCCGCCTCAGCCGTTGCGGGCGTCCGGGGCGCCCCTGGAGGGGGCTGGCCTCTGTGGGGTAATGGACTGGTCTCTCACTCCGCGTCTAGGACGAAGCCGCGAAAGGTGCCGATGTCGCCGGGACGGTCGGGGGACTCGTGGCGCCGGACTCAGGGTTCCCCATGGGGAGGCCCCCAGGCTCAGGCCCCTGGCAACGGAAGGCTGAGCAAGCAGGCCCGGGCCCGGGCCCGGCTTTCGGGGCTGGCCCGGCCCCAGCTGCCGGGGCCAGGGAGGGGACCCCCGGAGGCTGAGGAGCGGGAGGCGTCGGCCTCCCCGGGGCACGCCTCCCGGAACTCCTCCCGGCGGTGCCGGAACGCGACGACCCGCGATCCTGGACAGGGCCCCGGGGGGGCGGCCCTGTGTCCCTGTGGTGCCCGAAGAGAGTTCACTGGGCGTTTTCCGGCCAATTCTCACGAGCGTTCTGCCCAAATCGGGATCGATTTGGGCAGAACGCTCGTGAGAATTGGCCGGCGTTGGGCAGCCCTGGTCAGCGCCCAGTGCCGCGTGGAGCAGGGCCCTTTTTCGCTCGGGGCATGGCGCGGCCACCCGGAAAACGAGCCGCGACGATGGGGTGCGCGGGGCGGTCCCGGCGCCGGGAGGTTTTCCCCGAGCAGAGTGGATGTAGGCGCCGTGGCCGGGCGTCCGCCTCCGCCGTGGCAGGCGGCCGGGGCGCCCTTGGAGGGGGCTGGACTCTGTGGGGGAACGGAGTGATCTCTCACTCCACGGCTGGGACGAAGCCGCGAAAGGTGCCGTTGTCACCGGGACGGTCGGGGGGACTCGTGGCGGGGGACTCAGGGTTCCCCATTCGGAGGCCCGCAGGCTCAGGCTCCTGGCAACGGAAGACTGAGAAAGCAGGCCCGGGCCCGGGCCCGTCTTTCGGGGCTGGCCCGGCTCCGGGGGCCGGCGCCAGGGAGGGGACCCCCGGAGGCTGAGGAGCGGGAGGCGTCGGCCTCCCCGGGGCCCGCATCCCAGAGCTCCTCCCGGCGGTGTCGGAACGCGACGACCCGCGATCCCGGACAGGGCCCCGGGAGGGCGGCCCTGCGGCCCTGTGTGGCCCGAAGTGTGTTCGCCGGGCGTTTTCCGGCCAATTCTCACGAGCGTTCTGCCCAAATCGGGATCGATTTCGGCAGAACGCTCGTGAGAATTGGCCGGCGTTGGGCAGCCCTGGTCAGCGCCCAGTTCCGCGTGGAGCAGGGCCCTTTCTCGCCCGGGGCATGTCGCGGCCACCTAGAAAACGAGCCGCGACGATGGGGCGCGGCCGGCAGCCGCGCCGCCGGGGAGTTTTCCCCGAGCAGAGTGCATGGAGGCGCCATGGCCGGGCGTCTGCCTCCGCCGTGGCGGGCGGCCGGGGCGCCCCTGGAGGCAGCTGGCCTCTGTGGGGAAACGGACTGGTCTCTCACTCCGCGGCTAGGACGAAGCCGCGAAAGGTGCCGATGTCGCCGGGACGGTCGGGGGACTCGTGGAGCGGGACTCAGGGTTCCCCATGGGGAGGCCCCCAGGTTCAGGCCCCTGGAAACGGAAGGCTGAGCAAGCAGGCCCGGGCCCAGGCCAGGCTTTCGGGGCTGGCCCGGCCCCAGCTACCTGCGCCAGGTTGGGGACCCCCGGAGGCTGAGGAGCGGGAGGTGTCGGCCTCCACGGGGCCCGCCTCCCGGAGCTACTCCCAGCGGTGCCGGAACGCGACGACCCGCGATCCCGGACAGGGCCCCAAGGGGGCGGCCCTGCGGCCCTGTGGTGCCCGAAGTGTGTTTGCCGGGCGTTTTCCGGCCAATTCTCACGAGCGTTCTGCCCAAATCGGGATCGATTTGGGCAGAACGCTCGTGAGAATTGGCCGGCGTTGGGCAGCCCTGGTCAGCGCCCAGTGCCGCGTGGAGCAGGGCCCTTTCTCGCTCGGGGCATGTCGCGGCCACCCGGAAAACGAGCCGCGACGATGGGGCACGGGCGGCAGCCGCGGCGCCGGGGAGTTTTCCCCGAGCAGAGTGCATGGAGACGCCGAGGCCGGGCGTCCGCCTCCGCCGTGGCGGGCGGCCGGGGCGCCCCTGGAGGGGGCTGGCATCTGTGGGGAAACGGACTGGTCTCTCACTCCGCGGCTTGGACGAAGCCGCGAAAGGTGCCGATGTCGCCGGGACGGTCGGGGGACTCGTGGCTCCGGACTCAGTGTTCCCCATGGGGAGGCCCCCAGGCTCAGGCCCCTGGCAACGGAAGGCTGAGCAAGCAGGCCTGGGCCCGGGCCCGGCTTTGGGGTCTGGCCCGGCCCCAGCTGCCGGCGCCAGGTTGGGGACCCCCGGAGGCTGAGGAGCGGGAGGTGTCGGCCTCCCCGGGGCACGCCTCCCGGAGCTCCTTCCGGCGGTGCCGGAACGCGACGACACGCGATCCCGGACAGGGCCCCCGGGGGGGCGGACCTGTGTCCCTGTGGTGCCCGAAGAGAGTTCACTGGGCGTTTTCCGGCCAATTCTCACGAGCGTTCTGCCCAAATCGGGATCGATTTGGGCAGAACGCTCGTGAGAATTGGCCGGCGTTGGGCAGCCCTGGTCAGCGCCCAGTTCCGCGTGGAGCAGGGCCCTTTCTCGCTCGGGGCATGTCGCAGCCACCCGGAAAACGAGCCGCAACTATGGGGCGCGGCCGGCAGCCTCGGCGCCGGGGAGTTTTCCCCGAGCAGAGTGCATGGAGGCGCCGTGGCAGGGCGTCCGCCTCCGCCGTGGCGGGCGGCCGGGGCGCCCCTGGAGGCGGCTGGCCTCTGTGGGGAAACGGACTGGTCTCTCACTCCGCGGCTAGGACGAAGCCGCGAAATGTGCCGTTGTCGCCGGGACGGTCGGGGGACTCGTGGCGCGGGACTCAGGGTTCCCCATGGGGAGGCCACAAGGCTCAGGCCCCTGGCAACGGAAGGCTGAGCAAGCAGGCCCGGGCCCGGGCCCGGCCAAGGGGCTGGCCGGCCCCAGCTGCCGGCGCCAGGGAGGGGACCCCCGGAGGCTGAGGAGCGGGAGGCTTCGGCCTCCCCGTGGCACGCCTCCCGGAGCTCCTCCCGGCGGTGCCGGAACGCGACGACCCGCGATCCCGGACAGGGCCCCAGGGGGGCGGCCCTGCGGCCCTGTGGTGCCCGAAGTGTGTTCGCCGGGCGTTTTCCGGCCAATTCTCACGAGCGTTCTGCCCAAATCGGGATCGATTTGGGCAGAACGCTCGTGAGAATTGGCCGGCGTTGGGCAGCCCTGGTCAGCGCCCAGTTCCGCGTGGAGCAGGGCCCTTTCTCGCTTGGGGCATGTCGCGGCCACCCGGAAAACGAGCCGCGACGATGGGGCGCGGCTGGCAGCCACGGCGCCGGGGAGGTTTCCCCGAGCATGGTGGATGGAGGGGCCGTGGCCGGGCGTCTGCCTTCGCCGTGGCGGGCGGCCGGGGCGCCGCTGGTGGGGGCTGGCCTCTGTGGGGAAACGGAATGGTCTCTCACTCCGCGGCTAGGACGAAGACGCGAAAGGTGCCGTTGTCGCCGGGACGGTCGGGGGACTCGTGTCGCGGGACACAGGGTTCCCCATGGGGAGGCCCCCAGGCTCAGGCCCCTGGCAACGGAAGGCTGAGCAAGCAGGCCCGGGCCCGGGCCCTGCTTTCGGGGCAGGCCCGGCCCCAGCTGCCGGCGCCAGGGAGGGGACCCCCGGAGGCTGAGGAGCGGGAGGCGTCGGCCTCCCCGGGGCCCGCCTCCCGGAGCTCCTCCCGGCGGTGCCAGAACGCGACGACCCGCGATCCCGGACAGGGACCCGGGGGGGCGGCCCTGCGGCCCTGTGGTGCCCGACGTGTGTTCGCCGGGCGTTTTCCGGCCAATTCTCACGAGCGTTCTGCCCAAATCGGGATCGATTTGGGCAGAACGCTCGTGAGAATTGGCCGGCGTTGGGCAGCCCTGGTCAGCGCCCAGTTCCGCGTGGATCAGGGCCCTTTCTCGCTCGGGGCATGCCGCGGACACCCGGAAAACGAGCCGCGACTATGGGGCGCGGCCGGCAGCCGCGGCGCTGGGGAGTTTTCCCCGAGCAGAGTGCATGGAGGCGCCGTGGCCGGGCGTCCGCCTTCTCCGTGGCGGGCGGCCGGGGCGCCCCTGGAGGGGGCTGCCCTCTGTGGGGAAACGGACTGGTCTCTCACTCCGCGACTAGGACGAAGCCGCGAAAGGTGCCGTTGTCGCCGGGACGGGCGGGGGACTCGTGCCGCGGGACTCAGGGTTCCCCATGGGGAGGCCCCCAGGCTCAGGCACCTGACAACGGAAGGCTGAGCAAGCAGGCCGGGCCCGGGCCCGGCTTTCGGGGCTGGCCCGGCCCCAGCTGCCGGCGCCAGGGAGGGGAACACCAGAGGCTGAGGAGCGGGAGGCGTCGGCCTCCCCGGGGCACGCCTCCCGGAGCTCCTTCTGGCGGTGCCGGAACGCCACGACACGCGATCCCGTACAGGGCCCCGGGGGGCGGCCCTGTGTCCCTGTGGTACCCGAAATGAGTTCACCGGGCGTTTTCCGGCCAATTCTCACGAGCGTTCTGCCCAAATCGGGATCGATTTGGGCAGAACGCTCGTGAGAATTGGCCGGCGTTCGGCAGCCCTGGTCAACGCCCAGTTCCGCGTGGAGCAGGGCCCTTTCTCGCTCGGGGCATGTCGCGGCCACCCGGAAAACGAGCCGCGACGATGGGGCGCGGCCGGCAGCCGCGGCGCCGGGGAGTTTTCCCCGAGCAGAGTGGATGGAGGCGCCGTGGCCGGGCGTCTGCCTCCGCCGTGGCGGGCGGCCCGGGCGCCCGTGGAGGGGGCTGGCCTCTGTGGGGGAACGGAGTGATCTCTCACTCCACGGCTGGGACGAAGCCGCGAAAGGTGCCGTTGTCGCCGGGACGGTCGGGGGGACTCGTGGCGCGGGACACAGGGTTCCCCATGCGGAGGCCCCCAGGCTCAGGCCCCTGAAAACGGACGGCTGAGCAAGCAGGCCCGGGCCCGGGCCCGGGTTTCGGGGCTAGCCCGGCCCCAGCGGCCGGCGCCAGGGAGGGGACCCCCGGAGGCTGAGGAGCGGGAGGCGTCGGCCTCCCCGGGGCACGCTCCCGGAGCTCCTCCTGGCGGTGCCGGAACGCGACAACACGCGATCACGCACAGGGCCCGGGGGGCCGGCCCTGTGGCCCTGTGGTGCCCAAAGTGTGTTCGCCGGGCGTTTTCCAGCCAATTCTCACGAGCGTTCTGCCCAAATCGATTTGGGCAGAACGCTCGTGAGAATTGGCCGGCGTTGGGCAGCCCTGGTCAGCGCCCAGTGCCGCGTGGAGCAGGGCCCTTTCTCGCTCGAGGCATGGCGCGGCCACCCGGAAAACGAGCCACGACGATGGGGCGCGGCCGGCGGCCCCGGCGCCAGGGATTTTTCCCCGAGCAGAGTGGATGGAGGCGCCGTGGCCGGGCGTCCACCTCCGCCGTGGCGGGCGGCCGGGGCGCCCGTGGAGGGGGCTGGCCTCTGGGGGAACGGAGTGGTCTCTCAAGCCACGGATGGGACGAAGCCGCGAAAGATGCCGTTGTCGCCGGGACGGTCGGGGGGACTCGTGGCGCGGGACTCAGTGTTCCCCATGCGGAGGCCCCCAGGCTCAGGCCCCTGGCAACGGAAGGCTGAGCAAGCAGGCCCGGGCACGGGCCCGGCTTTCGGGGCTGGCCCGATCCCAGCGGCGGGCGCCAGGGAGGGGATCCCCGGAGGCTGAGGAGAGGGAGGCGTCGGCCTCCCCGGGGCCCGCCTCCCCCAGCTCCTCCTGGCGGTGCCGGAACGCGACGACACGCGATCCCGGACAGGGCCCCGGGGGGGCGGCCCTGCGGCCCTGTGGTGCCCGAAGTTTGTTCGCCGGGCGTTTTCCGGCCAATTCTCACGAGCGTTCTGCCCAAATCGGGATCGATTTGGGCAGAACGCTCGTGAGAATTGGCCGGCTTTGGGCAGCCCTGGTCAGCGCCCAGTGCCGCGTGGAGCAGGGCCCTTCCTCGCTCGGGGCATGGCGCGGCCACCCGGAAAACGAGCCACGACGATGGGGCGCGGCCGGCGGCCCAGGCGCCGGGGAGTTTTCCCAGAGCAGAGTGGATGGAGGCGCCGTGGCCGGGCGTCCGCCTCCGCCGTGGCGGGCGGCCGGGGCGCCCGTGGAGGGGGCTGGCCTCTGTGGGGGAACGGAGTGATCTCTCACTCCACGGCTGGGACGAAGACGCGAAAGGTGCCGTTGTCGCCGGGACGGTCGGGGGGACTCGTGGCGCGGGACTCAGGGTTCCCCATGCGGAGGCCCCCAGGCTCAGGCCCCTGGCAACGGAAGGCTGAGCAAGCAGGCCCGGGCCCGGGCCCGGCTTTCGGGGCTGGCCCGGCCCCAGCGGCCGGCGCCAGGGAGGGGACCCCCGGAGGCTGAGGAGCGGGAGGCGTCGGCCTCACCGGGGCCCGCCTCCCGGAGCTCCTCCTGGCGCTGCCGGAACGCGACGACACGCGATCACGCACAGGGCCCCGGGGGGGCGGCCCTGCGGCCCTGTGGTGCCCGAAGTGTGTTCGTCGGGCGTTTTCCGGCCAATTCTCACGAGCGTTCTACCCAAATCGGGATCGATTTGGGCAGAACGCTCGTGAGAATTGGCCGGCGTTGGGCAGCCCTGGTCAGCGCCCAGTGCCGCGTGGAGCAGGGCCCTTTCTCGCTCGGGGCATGGCGCGGCCACCCGGAAAACGAGCCGCGACGATGGGGCGCGGCCGGGGGCCCCGGCGCCGGGGATTTTTCCCCGAGCAGAGTGGATGGAGGCGCCGTGGCCGGGCGTCCGCCTCCGCCGTGGCGGGCGGCGGGGCGCCCGTGGAGGGGGCTGTCCTCTGTGGGGGAACGGAGTGATCTCCCACTCCACCGCTGGGACGACGCCGCGAAAGGTGCCGTTGTCGCCGGGACGGTCGGGGGGACTCGTGGCGCGGGACTCAGGGTTCCCCATGCGGAGGCCCCCAGGCTCAGGCCCCTGGCAACGGAAGGCTGAGCAAGCAGGCCCGGGCCCGGGCCCGGCTTTCAGGGCTGGCCCGGCCCAAGCGGCCGGCGCCAGGGAGGGGACCCCCGGAGGCTGAGGAGCGGGAGGCTTCGGCCTCCCCGGGGCCCGCCTCCCGGAGCTCCTCCTGGCGGTGCCGGAACGCGACGACACGCGATCCCGCACAGGGCCCCGGGGGGGCGGCCCTACGGCCCTGTGGTGCGCGAAGTGTGTTCGCCGGGCGTTTTCCGGCCAATTCTCACGAGCGTTCTGCCCAAATCGGCATCGATTTGGGCAGAACGCTCGTGAGAATTGGCCGGCGTTGGGCAGCCCTGGTCAGCGCCCAGTGCCGCGTGGAGCAGGGCCCTTTCTCGCTCGGGGCATGGCGCGGCCACCCGGCAAACGAGCCGCGACGATGGGGCGCGGCCGGCGGCCCCGGCGCCGGGGAGTTTTCCCCGAGCAGAGTGGATGGAGGCGCCGTGGCCGGGCGTCCGCCTCCGCCGTGGTGGGCGGCGGGGCGCCCGTGGAGGGGGCTGGCCTCTGTGGGGGAACGGAGTGATCTCCCACTCCACGGCTGGGACGAAGCCGCGAAAGGTGCCGTTGTCGCCGGGACGGTCGGGGGGACTCGTGGCGCGGGACTCAGGGTTCCCCATGCGGAGGCCCCCAGGCTCAGGCCCCTGGCAACGGAAGGCTGAGCAAGCAGGCCCGGGCCCGGGCCCGGCTTTCGGGGCTGGCCCGGCCCCAGCGGCCGGCGCCAGGGAGGGGACCCTCGGAGGCTGAGGAGCGGGAGGCGTCGGCCTCCCCGGGGCCCGCCTCCCGGAGCTCCTCCTGGCGGTGCCGGAACGCGACGACACGCGATCCCGCACAGGGCCCCGGGGGGGCGGCCATGCGGCCCTGTGGTGCCCGAAGTGTGTTCGCCGGGCGTTTTCCGGCCAATTCTCACGAGCGTTCTGCCCAAATCGGCATCGATTTGGGCAGAACGCTCGTGAGAATTGGCCGGCGTTGGGCAGCCCTGGTCAGCGCCCAGTGCCGCGTGGAGCAGGGCCCTTTCTCGCTCGGGGCATGGCGCGGCCACCCGGCAAACGAGCCGCGACGATGGGGCGCGGCCGGCAGCCACGGCGCCGGGGAGGTTTCCCCGAGCAGGGTGGATGGAGGGGCCGTGGCCGGGCGTCCGCCTCCGCTGTGGCGGGCGGCCGGGGCGCCCCTGGAGGGGGCTGGCCTCTGTGGGGAAACGGACTGGTCTCTCACTCCGCGGCTAGGACGAAGCCGCGAAAGGTGCCGATGTCGCTGGGACGGTCGGGGGACTCGTGGCGCCGGACTCAGGGTTCCCCATGGGGAGGCCCCCAGGCTCAGGCCCCTGGCAACGGAAGGCTGAGCAATCAGGCCCGGGCCCCGGCCCGGCTTTCGGGGCTGGCCCGGCCCCAGCTGCCGGCGCCAGGTTAGGGACCCCCGGAGGCTGAGGAGCGGGAGGCGTCGTCCTCCCCGGGGCACGCCTCCCGGAGCTCCTTCTGGCGGTGCCGGAACGCGACGACACGCGATCCCGGACAGGGCCCCGGGGGGGCGGCCCTGTGTCCCTATGGTGCCCGAAGTGAGTTCCCTGGGCGTTTTCCGGCCAATTCTCACGAGCGTTCTGCCCAAATCGGGATCGATTTGGGCAGAACGCTCGTGAGAATTGGCCGGCGTTGGGCAGCCCTGGTCAGCGCCCAGTTCCGCGTGGAGCAGGGCCCTTTCTGCTCGGGGCATGGCGCGGCCACCCGGAAAACGAGCCGCGACGATGGGGCGCGGCCGGCAGCCACGGCGCCGGGGAGTTTTCCCCGAGCAGGGTTGATGGAGGGGCCGTGGCCGGGCGTCTGCCTCCGCCGTGGCGGGCGGCCGGGGCGCCCCTGGTGGGGGCTGGCCTCTGTGGGGAAACGGAATGGTCTATCACTCCGCGGCTAGGACGAAGACGTGAAAGGTGCCGTTGTCGCCGGGACGGTCGGGGGACTCGTGTCGCGGGACACAGGGTTCCCCATGGGGAGGCCCCCAGGTTCATGCCCCTGGCAACGGAAGGCTGAGCAAGCAGGCCCGGGCCCGGGCCCGGCTTTCGGGGCTGGCCCGGCCCCAGCTGCCGGCGCCAGGGAGGGGAACACCAGAGGCTGAGGAGCGGGAGGCGTCGGCCTCCCCGGGGCACGCCTCCCGGAGCACCTTCCAGCGGTGCCGGAACGCGATGACACGCGATCCCGGACAGGGCCACGGGGGGCGGCCCTGTGTCCCTGTGGTACCCGAAGTGATTTCACCGGGCGTTTTCCGGCCAATTCTCACGAGGGTTCTGCCCAAATCGGGATCGATTTGGGCAGAACGGTCGTGAGAATTGGCCGGCGTTGGGCAGCCCTGGTCAGCGTCCAGTTCCGCGTGGAGCAGGGCCCTTTCTCGCTCGGGGCATGTCGCGGCCACCCTGAAAACGAGCCGCGACGATGGTCCGCGGCCGGCAGCCGCGGCGCCGGGGAGTTTTCCCCGAGCAGAGTGGATGGAGGCGCCGTGGCCGGGCGTCCGCCTCCGCCGTGGCGGGCGGCCCGGGCGCCCGTGGAGGGGGCTGGCCTCTGTGGGGGAACGGAGTGATCTCTCACTCCACGGCTGGGA
The DNA here is from genome assembly GCF_922984935.1 of Meles meles. Classification (NCBI taxonomy): domain Eukaryota; kingdom Metazoa; phylum Chordata; class Mammalia; order Carnivora; family Mustelidae; genus Meles; species Meles meles. Next base: position 157,782,990 of record NC_060070.1, on the reverse strand, counting down.
CGAAGCCGCGAAAGGTGCCGTTGTCGCCGGGACGGTCGGGGGGACTCGTGGCGCGGGACAGAGGGTTCCCCATGCGGAGGCCCCCAGGCTCAGGCCCCTGACACGGAAGGCTGAGCAAGCAGGCCCGGGCCCGGGCCCGGCTTTCGGGGCTACCCCGGCCCCAGCAGCCGGCGCCAGGGAGGGGACCCCCGGAGGCTGAGGAGCGGGAGGCGTCGGCCTCCCCGGGGCACGCTCCCGGAGCTCCTCCTGGCGGTGCCGGAACGCGACGACACGCGATCACGCACAGGGCCCCGGGGGGGCGGCCCTGTGGCCCTGTGGTGCCCGAAGTGTGTTCGCCGGGCGTTTTCCGGCCAATTCTCACGAGCGTTCTGCCCAAATCGGGATCGATTTGGGCAGAACGCTCGTGAGAATTGGCCGGCGTTGGGCAGCCCTGGTCAGCGCCCAGTGCCGCGTGGAGCAGGGCCCTTTCTCGCTCGGGGCATGGCGCGGCCACCCGGAAAACGAGCCGTGACTATGGGGCGCGGCCGGCGGCCCCGGCGCCGGGGATTTTTCCCCGAGCAGAGTGGATGGAGGCGCCGTGGCCGGGCGTCCGCCTCCGCCGTGGCGGGCGGCCGGGGCGCCCGTGGAGGGGGCTGGCCTCTGTGGGGGAACGGGGTGGTCTCTCACTCCACGGCTCGGACGAAGCCGCGAAAGGTGCCGTTGTCACCGGGACGGTCGGGGGGACTCGTGGCGGGGGACTCAGGGTTCCCCATGCGGAGGCCCGCAGGCTCAGGCTCCTGGCAACGGAAGACTGAGAAAGCAGGCCCGGGCCCGGGCCCGTCTCTCGGGGCTGGCCCGGCTCCGGCGGCCGGCGCCAGGGAGGGTACCCCCGGAGGCTGAGGAGCGGGAGGCGTCGGCCTCCCCGGGGCCCGCATCCCAGAGCTCCTCCCGGCGGTGCCGGAACGCGACGACCCGCGATTCCGGACAGGGCCCCGGGAGGGCGGCCCTGCGGCCCTGTGTGGCCCGAAGTGTGTTCGCCGGGCGTTTTCCGGCCAATTCTCACGAGCGTTCTGCCCAAATCGGGATCGATTTCGGCAGAACGCTCGTGAGAATTGGCCGGCGTTGGGCAGCCCTGGTCAGCGCCCAGTTCCGCGTGGAGCAGGGCCCTTTCTCGCTCGGGGCATGTCGCGGCCACCTAGAAAACGAGCCGCGACGATGGGGCGCGGCCAGCAGCCGCGCCGCCGGGGAGTTTTCCCCGAGCAGAGTGCATGGAGGCGCTGTGGCCGGGCGTCTGCCTCCGCCGTGGCGGGCGGCCGGGGCGCCCCTGGAGGCAGCTGGCCTCTGTGGGGAAACGGACTGGTCTCTCACTCCGCGGCTAGGACAAAGCCGCGAAAGGTGCCTTTGTCGCAGGGACGGTCGGGGGACTCGTGGCGCGGGACTCAGGGTTCCCCATGGGGAGGCCCCCAGGCTCAGGCCCCTGGCAACGGAAGGCTGAGCAAGCAGGCCCGGGCCCGGGCCCGGCCAAGGGGCTGGCCCGGCCCCAGCTGCCGGCGCCAGGGAGGGGACCCCCGGATGCTGAGGAGTGGGAGGCTTCGGCCTCCCCGTGGCACGCCTCCCGGAGCTCCTCCCGGCGGTGCCGGAACGCGACGACCCGCGATCCCGGACAGGGCCCCGGGGGGTCGGCCCTGCGGCCCTGTGGTGCCCGAAGTGTGTTCGCCGGGCGTTTTCCGGCCAATTCTCACGAGCGTTCTGCCCGAATCGGGATCGATTTGGGCAGAACGCTCGTGAGAATTGGCCGGCGTTGGGCAGCCCTGGTCAGCGCCCAGTTCCGCGTGGAGCAGGGCCCTTTCTCGCTTGGGGCATGTCGCGGCCATCCGGAAAACGAGCCGCGACGATGGGGAGCAGCCGGCAGCCACGGCGCCGGGGAGGTTTCCCCGAGCAGGGTGGATGGAGGGGCCGTGGCCGGGCGTCTGCCTCCGCCGTGGCGGGCGGCCGGGGCGCCGCTGGTGGGGGCTGGCCTCTGTGGGGAAACGGAATGGTCTCTCACTCCGCGGCTAGGACGAAGACGCGAAAGGTGCTGTTGTCGCCGGGACGGTCGGGGGACTCGTGTCGCGGGACACAGGGTTCCCCATGCGGAGGCCCCCAGGCTCAGGCCCCTGGCAACGGAAGGCTGAGCAAGCAGGCCCGGGCCCGGGCCCGGCTTTCGGGGCTGGCCCGGCCCCAGCGGCCGGCGCCAGGGAGGGGATCCCCGGAGGCTGAGGAGCGGGAGGCGTCGGCCTCCCCGGGGCCCGCCTCCCGGAGCTCCTCCTGGCGGTGCCGGAACGCGACGACACGCGATCCCGGACAGGGCCCCGGGGGGCGGCCCTGCGGCCCTGTGGTGCGCGAAGTGTGTTCGCCGGGCGTTTTCCGGCCAATTCTCACGAGCGTTCTGCCCAAATCGGGATCGATTTGGGCAGAACGCTCGTGAGAATTGGCCGGCGTTGGGCAGCCCTGGTCAGCGCCCAGTGCCGCGTGGAGCAGGGCCCTTTCTCGCTCGGGGCATGGCGCGGCCACCCGGAAAACGAGCCGCGACGATGGGGCGCAGCCGTCGGCCCAGGCGCCGGGGAGATTTCCCCGAGCAGAGTGGATGGAGGCGCCGTGGCCGGGCGTCCGCCTCCGCCGTGGCGGGCGGCCGGGGCGCCCGTGGAGGGGGCTGGCCTCTGTGGGGGAACGGAGTGATCTCTCACTCCACGGCTGGGACGAAGCCGCGAAAGGTGCCGATGTCGCCGGGACGGTCGGGGGGATTCGTGGCGCGGGACTCAGGGTTCCCCATGCGGAGGCCCCCTGGCTCAGGCCCCTGGCAACGGAAGGCTGAGCAAGCAGGCCCGGGCCCGGGCCCGGCTTTCGGGGCTGGCCCGGCCCCAGCGGCCGGCGCCAGGGAGGGGACCCCCGGAGGCTGAGGAGCGGGAGGCGTCGGCCTCACCGGGGCCCGCCTCCCGGAGCTCCTCCTGGCGCTGCCGGAACGCGACGACACGCGATCCCGCACAGGGCCCCGGGGGGGCGGCCCTGCGGCCCTGTGGTGCCCGAAGTGTGTTCGCCGGGCGTTTTCCGGCCAATTCTCACGAGCGTTCTACACAAATCGGGATCGATTTGGGCAGAACGCTCGTGAGAATTGGCCGGCGTTGGGCAGCCCTGGTCAGCGCCCAGTGCCGCTTGGAGCAGGGCCCTTTCTCGCTCGGGGCATGGCGCGGCCACCCGGAAAACGAGCCGCGACGATGGGGCGCGGCCGGCGGCCCCGGCGCCGGGGATTTTTCCCCGAGCAGAGTGGATGGAGGCGCCGTGGCCGGGCGTCCGCCTCCGCCGTGGCGGGCGGCGGGGCGCCCGTGGAGGGGGCTGGCCTCTGTGGGGGAACGGAGTGATCTCCCACTCCACGGCTGGGACGAAGCCGCGAAAGGTGCCGTTGTCGCCGGGACGGTCGGGGGGACTCGTGGCGCGGGACTCAGGGTTCCCCATGCGGAGGCCCCCAGGCTCAGGCCCCTGGCAACGGAAGGCTGAGCAAGCAGGCCCGGGCCCGGGCCCGGCTTTCGGGGCTGGCCCGGCCCCAGCGTCCGGCGCCAGGGAGGGGATCCCCGGAGGCTGAGGAGCGGGAGGCGTCGGCCTCCCCGGGGCCCGCCTCCCGGAGCTCCTCCTGGCGGTGCCGGAACGCGACGACACGCGATCCCAGACAGGGCCCCGGGGGGGCGGCCCTGCGGCCCTGTGGTGCCCGAAGTGTGTTCGCCGGGCTTTTTCCGGCCAATTCTCACGAGCGTTCTGCCCAAATCGGGATCGATTTGGGCAGAACGCTCGTGAGAATTGGCCGGCTTTGGGCAGCCCTGGTCAGCGCCCAGTGCCGCGGGGAGCAGGGCCCTTCCTCGCTCGGGGCATGTCGCGGCCACCCGGAAAACGAGCCGCGACGATGGGGCGCGGCCGGCGGCCCCGGCGCCGGGGAGTTTTCCCCGAGCAGAGTAGATGGAGGCGCCGTGGCCGGGCGTCCGCCTCCGCCGTGGCGGGCGGCCGGGGCGCCCTAGGAGGGGGCTGGCCTCTGTGGGGGAACGGAGTGATCTCTCACTCCACGGCTGGGACGAAGCCGCGAAAGGTGCCGTTGTCGCCGGGACGGTTGGGGGGACTCGTGGCGCGGGACTCTGGGTTCCCCATGCGGAGGCCCCCAGGTTCAGGACCCTGGCAACGGAAGGCTGAGCAAGCAGGCCCGGGCCCGGGCCCGGCTTTCGGGTCTGGCCCGGCCCCAGCTGCCGGCGCCAGGGAGGGGACCCCCGGAGGCTGAGGAGCGGAGGGCGTCGTCCTCCCCGGGGCCCGCCGCCCGGTGCTCCTCCCGGCGGTGCCGGAACGCGACGACCCGCGATCCCGGACAGGGACCCGGGGGGGCGGCCCTGCGGCCCTGTGGTGCCCGACGTGTGTTCGCCGGGCGTTTTCCGGCCAATTCTCACGAGCGTTCTGCCCAAATCGGGATCGATTTGGGCAGAACGCTCGTGAGAATTGGCCGGCGTTGGGCAGCCCTGGTCAGCGCCCAGTTCCGCGTGGATCAGGGCCCTTTCTCGCTCGGGGCATGTCGCGGCCACCCGGAAAACGAGGCGCGACTATGGGGCGCGGCCGGCAGCCGCGGCGCCGGGGAGTTTTCCCCGAGCAGAGTGCATGGAGGCGCCGTGGCCGGGCGTCCGCCTCCGCCGTGGCGGGCGGCCGGGGCGCCCCTGGAGGGGGCTGGCCTCTGTGGGGAAACGGACTGGTCTCTCACTCCGCGACTAGGACGAAGCCGCGAAAGGTGCCGTTGTCGCCGGGACGGTCAGGGGACTCGTGCCGCGGGACTCAGAGTTCCCCATGGGGAGGCCCCCAGGCTCAGGCCCCTGGCAACGGAAGGCTGAGCAAGCAGGCCCGGGCCCGGGCCCGGCTTTCGGGGCTGGCCCGGCGCCAGCTGCCGGCGCCAGGGAGGGGAACCCCAGAGGCTGAGGAGCGGGAGGCGTCGGCCTCCCCGGGGCACGCCTCCCGGAGCTCCTTCCAGCGGTGCCGGAACGCGACGACACGCGATCCCGGACAGGGCCCCGGGGGGCGGCCCTGTGTCCCTGTGGTACCCGAAGTGAGTTCACCGGGCGTTTTCCGGCCAATTCTCACGAGGGTTCTGCCCAAATCGGGATCGATTTGGGCAGAACGCTCGTGAGAATTGGCCGGCGTTGGGCAGCCCTGGTCCGCGCTCAGTGCCGCGTGGAGCAGGGCCCTTTCTCGCTCGGGGCATGGCGCGGCCACCCGGAAAACGAGCCGCGACGATGGGGCGCGGCCGGCGGCCCCGGCGCCGGGGATTTTTCCCCGAGCAGAGTGGATGGAGGCGCCGTGGCCGGGCGTCCGCCTCCGCCGTGGCGGGCGGCCGGGGCGCCCCTGGAGGGGGCTGGCCTCTGTGGGGAAACGGACTGGTCTCTCACTCCACGGCTCGGACGAAGCCGCGAAAGGTGCCGTTGTCGCCGGGACGGTCGGGGGGACTCGTGGCGCGGGACACAGGGTTCCCCATGCGGAGGCCCCCAGGCTCAGGCCCCTGGCAACGGAAGGCTGAGCAAGCAGGCCCGGGCCCGTGCCCGGCTTTCGGGGCTGGCCCGGCCCCAGCGGCCGGCGCCAGGGAGGGGACCCCCGGAGGCTGAGGAGCGGGAGGCGTCGGCGTCCCCGGGGCACGCCTCCCGGAGCTCCTCCTGGCGGTGCCGGAACGCGACGACACGCGAGCCCGCACAGGGCCCCGGGGGGGCGGCCCTGCGGCCCTGTGGTGCCCGAAGTGTGTTCGCCGGGCGTTTTCCGGCCAATTCTCACGAGCGTTCTGCCCAAATCGGCATCGATTTGGGCAGAACGCTCGTGAGAATTGGCCGGCGTTGGGCAGCCCTGGTCAGCGCCCAGTTCCGCGTGGAGCAGGGCCCTTTCTCGCTCGGGGCATGTCGCGGCCACCCGAAAAACGAGCCGCGACGATGGGGCATGGCCGGCAGCCGCGGCGCCGGGGAGTTTTCCCCGAGCAGAGTGGATGGAGGCGCCGTGGCCGGGCGTCCGCCTCAGCCGTTGCGGGCGTCCGGGGCGCCCCTGGAGGGGGCTGGCCTCTGTGGGGTAATGGACTGGTCTCTCACTCCGCGTCTAGGACGAAGCCGCGAAAGGTGCCGATGTCGCCGGGACGGTCGGGGGACTCGTGGCGCCGGACTCAGGGTTCCCCATGGGGAGGCCCCCAGGCTCAGGCCCCTGGCAACGGAAGGCTGAGCAAGCAGGCCCGGGCCCGGGCCCGGCTTTCGGGGCTGGCCCGGCCCCAGCTGCCGGGGCCAGGGAGGGGACCCCCGGAGGCTGAGGAGCGGGAGGCGTCGGCCTCCCCGGGGCACGCCTCCCGGAGCTCCTCCCGGCGGTGCCGGAACGCGACGACCCGCGATCCTGGACAGGGCCCCGGGGGGGCGGCCCTGTGTCCCTGTGGTGCCCGAAGAGAGTTCACTGGGCGTTTTCCGGCCAATTCTCACGAGCGTTCTGCCCAAATCGGGATCGATTTGGGCAGAACGCTCGTGAGAATTGGCCGGCGTTGGGCAGCCCTGGTCAGCGCCCAGTGCCGCGTGGAGCAGGGCCCTTTCTCGCTCGGGGCATGGCGCAGCCACCCGGAAAACGAGCCGCGACGATGGGGTGCGGGGGGCGGTCCCGGCGCCGGGAGGTTTTCCCCGAGCAGAGTGGATGGAGGCGCCGTGGCCGGGCGTCCGCCTCCGCCGTGGCAGGCGGCCGGGGCGCCCTTGGAGGGGGCTGGACTCTGTGGGGGAACGGAGTGATCTCTCACTCCACGGCTGGGACGAAGCCGCGAAAGGTGCCGTTGTCACCGGGACGGTCGGGGGGACTCGTGGCGGGGGACTCAGGGTTCCCCATGCGGAGGCCCGCAGGCTCAGGCTCCTGGCAACGGAAGACTGAGAAAGCAGGCCCGGGCCCGGGCCCGTCTTTCGGGGCTGGCCCGGCTCCGGCGGCCGGCGCCAGGGAGGGGACCCCCGGAGGCTGAGGAGCGGGAGGCGTCGGCCTCCCCGGGGCCCGCATCCCAGAGCTCCTCCCGGCGGTGCCGGAACGCGACGACCCGCGATCCCGGACAGGGCCCCGGGAGGGCGGCCCTGCGGCCCTGTGTGGCCCGAAGTGTGTTCGCCGGGCGTTTTCCGGCCAATTCTCACGAGCGTTCTGCCCAAATCGGGATCGATTTCGGCAGAACGCTCGTGAGAATTGGCCGGCGTTGGGCAGCCCTGGTCAGCGCCCAGTTCCGCGTGGAGCAGGGCCCTTTCTCGCTCGGGGCATGTCGCGGCCACCTAGAAAACGAGCCGCGACGATGGGGCGCGGCCGGCAGCCGCGCCGCCGGGGAGTTTTCCCCGAGCAGAGTGCATGGAGGCGCTGTGGCCGGGCGTCTGCCTCCGCCGTGGCGGGCGGCCGGGGCGCCCCTGGAGGCAGCTGGCCTCTGTGGGGAAACGGACTGGTCTCTCACTCCGCGGCTAGGACGAAGCCGCGAAAGGTGCCGTTGTCGCCGGGACGGTCGGGGGACTCGTGGAGCGGGACTCAGGGTTCCCCATGGGGAGGCCCCCAGGCTCAGGCCCCTGGCAACGGAAGGCTGAGCAAGCAGGCCCGGGCCCGGGCCCGGCCAAGGGGCTGGCCCGGCCCCAGCTGCCGGCGCCAGGGAGGGGACCCCCGGAGGCTGAGGAGCGGGAGGCTTCGGCCTCCCCGTGGCACGCCTCCCGGAGCTCCTCCCGGCGGTGCCGGAACGCGACGACCCGCGATCCCGGACAGGGCCCCGGGGGGGCGGCCCTGCGGCCCTGTGGTGCCCGAAGTGTGTTCGCCGGGCGTTTTCCGGCCAATTCTCACGAGCGTTCTGCCCGAATCGGGATCGATTTGGGCAGAACGCTCGTGAGAATTGGCCGGCGTTGGGCAGCCCTGGTCAGCGCCCAGTTCCGCGTGGAGCAGGGCCCTTTCTCGCTTGGGGCATGTCGCGGCCACCCGGAAAACGAGCCGCGACGATGGGGCGCGGCCGGCAGCCACGGCGCCGGGGAGGTTTCCCCGAGCAGGGTGGATGGAGGGGCCGTGGCCGGGCGTCTGCCTCCGCCGTGGCGGGCGGCCGGGGCGCCGCTGGTGGGGGCTGGCCTCTGTGGGGAAACGGAATGGTCTCTCACTCCGCGGCTAGGACGAAGACGCGAAAGGTGCTGTTGTCGCCGGGACGGTCGGGGGACTCGTGTCGCGGGACACAGGGTTCCCCATGCGGAGGCCCCCAGGCTCAGGCCCCTGGCAACGGAAGGCTGAGCAAGCAGGCCCGGGCCCGGGCCCGGCTTTCGGGGCTGGCCCGGCCCTAGCGGCCGGCGCCAGGGAGGGGATCCCCGGAGGCTGAGGAGCGGGAGGCGTCGGCCTCCCCGGGGCCCGCCTCCCGGAGCTCCTCCTGGCGGTGCCGGAACGCGACGACACGCGATCCCGGACAGGGCCCCGGGGGGCGGCCCTGCGGCCCTGTGGTGCGCGAAGTGTGTTCGCCGGGCGTTTTCCGGCCAATTCTCACGAGCGTTCTGCCCAAATCGGGATCGATTTGGGCAGAACGCTCGTGAGAATTGGCCGGCGTTGGGCAGCCCTGGTCAGCGCCCAGTGCCGCGTGGAGCAGGGCCCTTTCTCGCTCGGGGCATGGCGCGGCCACCCGGAAAACGAGCCGCGACGATGGGGCGCAGCCGTCGGCCCAGGCGCCGGGGAGATTTCCCCGAGCAGAGTGGATGGAGGCGCCGTGGCCGGGCGTCCGCCTCCGCCGTGGCGGGCGGCCGGGGCGCCCGTGGAGGGGGCTGGCCTCTGTGGGGGAACGGAGTGATCTCTCACTCCACGGCTGGGACGAAGCCGCGAAAGGTGCCGATGTCGCCGGGACGGTCGGGGGGATTCGTGGCGCGGGACTCAGGGTTCCCCATGCGGAGGCCCCCTGGCTCAGGCCCCTGGCAACGGAAGGCTGAGCAAGCAGGCCCGGGCCCGGGCCCGGCTTTCGGGGCTGGCCCGGCCCCAGCGGCCGGCGCCAGGGAGGGGACCCCCGGAGGCTGAGGAGCGGGAGGCGTCGGCCTCACCGGGGCCCGCCTCCCGGAGCTCCTCCTGGCGCTGCCGGAACGCGACGACACGCGATCCCGCACAGGGCCCCCGGGGGGCGGCCCTGCGGCCCTGTGGTGCCCGAAGTGTGTTCGCCGGGCGTTTTCCGGCCAATTCTCACGAGCGTTCTACACAAATCGGGATCGATTTGGGCAGAACGCTCGTGAGAATTGGCCGGCGTTGGGCAGCCCTGGTCAGCGCCCAGTGCCGCGTGGAGCAGGGCCCTTTCTCGCTCGGGGCATGGCGCGGCCACCCGGAAAACGAGCCGCGACGATGGGGCGCGGCCGGCGGCCCCGGCGCCGGGAATTTTTCCCCGAGCAGAGTGGATGGAGGCGCCGTGGCCGGGCGTCCGCCTCCGCCGTGGCGGGCGGCGGGGCGCCCGTGGAGGGGGCTGGCCTCTGTGGGGGAACGGAGTGATCTCCCACTCCACGGCTGGGACGAAGCCGCGAAAGGTGCCGTTGTCGCCGGGACGGTCGGGGGGACTCGTGGCGCGGGACTCAGGGTTCCCCATGCGGAGGCCCCCAGGCTCAGGCCCCTGGCAACGGAAGGCTGAGCAAGCAGGCCCGGGCCCGGGCCCGGCTTTCGGGGCTGGCCCGGCCCCAGCGTCCGGCGCCAGGGAGGGGATCCCCGGAGGCTGAGGAGCGGGAGGCGTCGGCCTCCCCGGGGCCCGCCTCCCGGAGCTCCTCCTGGCGGTGCCGGAACGCGACGACACGCGATCCCGGACAGGGCCCCGGGGGGGCGGCCCTGCGGCCCTGTGGTGCCCGAAGTGTGTTCGCCGGGCTTTTTCCGGCCAATTCTCACGAGCGTTCTGCCCAAATCGGGATCGATTTGGGCAGAACGCTCGTGAGAATTGGCCGGCTTTGGGCAGCCCTGGTCAGCGCCCAGTGCCGCGCGGAGCAGGGCCCTTCCTCGCTCGGGGCATGTCGCGGCCACCCGGAAAACGAGCCGCGACGATGGGGCGCGGCCGGCGGCCCCGGCGCCGGGGAGTTTTCCCCGAGCAGAGTAGATGGAGGCGCCGTGGCCGGGCGTCCGCCTCCGCCGTGGCGGGCGGCCGGGGCGCCCTAGGAGGGGGCTGGCCTCTGTGGGGGAACGGAGTGATCTCTCACTCCACGGCTGGGACGAAGCCGCGAAAGGTGCCGTTGTCGCCGGGACGGTTGGGGGGACTCGTGGCGCGGGACTCAGGGTTCCCCATGCGGAGGCCCCCAGGTTCAGGACCCTGGCAACGGAAGGCTGAGCAAGCAGGCCCGGGCCCGGGCCCGGCTTTCGGGTCTGGCCCGGCCCCAGCTGCCGGCGCCAGGGAGGGGACCCCCGGAGGCTGAGGAGCGGGGGGCGTCGTCCTCCCCGGGGCCCGCCGCCCGGAGCTCCTCCCGGCGGTGCCGGAACGCGACGACCCGCGATCCCGGACAGGGACCCGGGGGGGCGGCCCTGCGGCCCTGTGGTGCCCGACGTGTGTTCGCCGGGCGTTTTCCGGCCAATTCTCAAGGGCGTTCTGCCCAAATCGGGATCGATTTGGGCAGAACGCTCGTGAGAATTGGCCGGCGTTGGGCAGCCCTGGTCAGCGCCCAGTTCCGCGTGGATCAGGGCCCTTTCTCGCTCGGGGCATGTCGCGGCCACCCGGAAAACGAGCCGCGACTATGGGGCGCGGCCGGCAGCCGCGGCGCCGGGGAGTTTTCCCCGAGCAGAGTGCATGGAGGCGCCGTGGCCGGGCGTCCGCCTCCGCCGTGGCGGGCGGCCGGGGCGCCCCTGGAGGGGGCTGGCCTCTGTGGGGAAACGGACTGGTCTCTCACTCCGCGACTAGGACGAAGCCGCGAAAGGTGCCGTTGTCGCCGGGACGGTCAGGGGACTCGTGCCGCGGGACTCAGAGTTCCCCATGGGGAGGCCCCCAGGCTCAGGCCCCTGGCAACGGAAGGCTGAGCAAGCAGGCCCGGGCCCGGGCCCGGCTTTCGGGGCTGGCCCGGCGCCAGCTGCCGGCGCCAGGGAGGGGAACCCCAGAGGCTGAGGAGCGGGAGGCGTCGGCCTCCCCGGGGCACGCCTCCCGGAGCTCCTTCCAGCGGTGCCGGAACGCGACGACACGCGATCCCGGACAGGGCCCCGGGGGGCGGCCCTGTGTCCCTGTGGTACCCGAAGTGAGTTCACCGGGCGTTTTCCGGCCAATTCTCACGAGGGTTCTGCCCAAATCGGGATCGATTTGGGCAGAACGCTCGTGAGAATTGGCCGGCGTTGGGCAGCCCTGGTCCGCGCTCAGTGCCGCGTGGAGCAGGGCCCTTTCTCGCTCGGGGCATGGCGCGGCCACCCGGAAAACGAGCCGCGACGATGGGGCGCGGCCGGCGGCCCCGGCGCCGGGGATTTTTCCCCGAGCAGAGTGGTTGGAGGCGCCGTGGCCGGGCGTCCGCCTCCGCCGTGGCGGGCGGCCGGGGCGCCCCTGGAGGGGGCTGGCCTCTGTGGGGAAACGGACTGGTCTCTCACTCCACGGCTCGGACGAAGCCGCGAAAGGTGCCGTTGTCGCCGGGACGGTCGGGGGGACTCGTGGCGCGGGACACAGGGTTCCCCATGCGGAGGCCCCCAGGCTCAGGCCCCTGGCAACGGAAGGCTGAGCAAGCAGGCCCGGGCCCGTGCCCGGCTTTCGGGGCTGGCCCGGCCCCAGCGGCCGGCGCCAGGGAGGGGACCCCCGGAGGCTGAGGAGCGGGAGGCGTCGGCGTCCCCGGGGCACGCCTCCCGGAGCTCCTCCTGGCGGTGCCGGAACGCGACGACACGCGAGCCCGCACAGGGCCCCGGGGGGGCGGCCCTGCGGCCCTGTGGTGCCCGAAGTGTGTTCGCCGGGCGTTTTCCGGCCAATTCTCACGAGCGTTCTGCCCAAATCGGCATCGATTTGGGCAGAACGCTCGTGAGAATTGGCCGGCGTTGGGCAGCCCTGGTCAGCGCCCAGTTCCGCGTGGAGCAGGGCCCTTTCTCGCTCGGGGCATGTCGCGGCCACCCGAAAAACGAGCCGCGACGATGGGGCATGGCCGGCAGCCGCGGCGCCGGGGAGTTTTCCCCGAGCAGAGTGGATGGAGGCGCCGTGGCCGGGCGTCCGCCTCAGCCGTTGCGGGCGTCCGGGGCGCCCCTGGAGGGGGCTGGCCTCTGTGGGGTAATGGACTGGTCTCTCACTCCGCGTCTAGGACGAAGCCGCGAAAGGTGCCGATGTCGCCGGGACGGTCGGGGGACTCGTGGCGCCGGACTCAGGGTTCCCCATTGGGAGGCCCCCAGGCTCAGGCCCCTGGCAACGGAAGGCTGAGCAAGCAGGCCCGTGCCCGGGCCCGGCTTTCGGGGCTGGCCCGGCCCCAGCTGCCGGGGCCAGGGAGGGGACCCCCGGAGGCTGAGGAGCGGGAGGCGTCGGCCTCCCCGGGGCACGCCTCCCGGAGCTCCTCCCGGCGGTGCCGGAACGCGACGACCCGCGATCCTGGACAGGGCCCCGGGGGGGCGGCCCTGTGTCCCTGTGGTGCCCGAAGAGAGTTCACTGGGCGTTTTCCGGCCAATTCTCACGAGCGTTCTGCCCAAATCGGGATCGATTTGGGCAGAACGCTCGTGAGAATTGGCCGGCGTTGGGCAGCCCTGGTCAGCGCCCAGTGCCGCGTGGAGCAGGGCCCTTTCTCGCTCGGGGCATGGCGCGGCCACCCGGAAAACGAGCCGCGACGTTGGGGTGCGGGGGGCGGTCCCGGCGCCGGGAGGTTTTCCCCGAGCAGAGTGGATGGAGGCGCCGTGGCCGGGCGTCCGCCTCCGCCGTGGCAGGCGGCCGGGGCGCCCTTGGAGGGGGCTGGACTCTGTGGGGGAACGGAGTGATCTCTCACTCCACGGCTGGGACGAAGCCGCGAAAGGTGCCGTTGTCACCGGGACGGTCGGGGGGACTCGTGGCGGGGGACTCAGGGTTCCCCATGCGGAGGCCCGCAGGCTCAGGCTCCTGGCAACGGAAGACTGAGAAAGCAGGCCCGGGCCCGGGCCCGTCTTTCGGGGCTGGCCCGGCTCCGGCGGCCGGCGCCAGGGAGGGGACCCCCGGAGGCTGAGGAGCGGGAGGCGTCGGCCTCCCCGGGGCCCGCATCCCAGAGCTCCTCCCGGCGGTGCCGGAACGCGACGACCCGCGATCCCGGACAGGGCCCCGGGAGGGCGGCCCTGCGGCCCTGTGTGGCCCGAAGTGTGTTCGCCGGGCGTTTTCCGGCCAATTCTCACGAGCGTTCTGCCCAAATCGGGATCGATTTCGGCAGAACGCTCGTGAGAATTGGCCGGCGTTGGGCAGCCCTGGTCAGCGCCCAGTTCCGCGTGGAGCAGGGCCCTTTCTCGCCAGGGGCATGTCGCGGCCACCTAGAAAACGAGCCGCGACGATGGGGCGCGGCCGGCAGCCGCGCCGCCGGGGAGTTTTCCCCGAGCAGAGTGCATGGAGGCGCCATGGCCGGGCGTCTGCCTCCGCCGTGGCGGGCGGCCGGGGCGCCCCTGGAGGCAGCTGGCCTCTGTGGGGAAACGGACTGGTCTCTCACTCCGCGGCTAGGACGAAGCCGCGAAAGGTGCCGTTGTCGCCGGGACGGTCGGGGGACTCGTGGAGCGGGACTCAGGGTTCCCCATGGGGAGGCCCCCAGGTTCAGGCCCCTGGAAACGGAAGGCTGAGCAAGCAGGCCCGGGCCCAGGCCAGGCTTTCGGGGCTGGCCCGGCCCCAGCTACCTGCGCCAGGTTGGGGACCCCCGGAGGCTGAGGAGCTGGAGGTGTCGGCCTCCACGGGGCCCGCCTCCCGGAGCTACTCCCAGCGGTGCCGGAACGCGACGACCCGCGATCCCGGACAGGGCCCCAAGGGGGCGGCCCTGCGGCCCTGTGGTGCCCGAAGTGTGTTTGCCGGGCGTTTTCCGGCCAATTCTCACGAGCGTTCTGCCCAAATCGGGATCGATTTGGGCAGAACGCTCGTGAGAATTGGCCGGCGTTGGGCAGCCCTGGTCAGCGCCCAGTGCCGCGTGGAGCAGGGCCCTTTCTCGCTCGGGGCATGTCGCGGCCACCCGGAAAACGAGCCGCGACGATGGGGCGCGGGCGGCAGCCGCGGCGCCGGGGAGTTTTCCCCGAGCAGAGTGCATGGAGACGCCGAGGCCGGGCGTCCGCCTCCGCCGTGGCGGGCGGCCGGGGCGCCCCTGGAGGGGGCTGGCATCTGTGGAGAAACGGACTGGTCTCTCACTCCGCGGCTTGGACGAAGCCGCGAAAGGTGCCGATGTCGCCGGGACGGTCGGGGACTCGTGGCTCCGGACTCAGTGTTCCCCATGGGGAGGCCCCCAGGCTCAGGCCCCTGGCAACGGAAGGCTGAGCAAGCAGGCCCGGGCCCGGGCCCGGCTTTCGGGTCTGGCCCGGCCCCAGCTGCCGGCGCCAGGTTGGGGACCCCCGGAGGCTGAGGAGCGGGAGGTGTCGGCCTCCCCGGGGCACGCCTCCCGGAGATCCTTCCGGCGGTGCCGGAACGCGAGGACACGCGATCCCGGACAGGGACCCGGGGGGGCGGACCTGTGTCCCTGTGGTGCCCGAAGAGAGTTCACTGGGCGTTTTCCGGCCAATTCTCACGAGCGTTCTGCCCAAATCGGGATCGATTTGGGCAGAACGCTCGTGAGAATTGGCCGGCGTTGGGCAGCCCTGGTCAGCGCCAAGTTCCGCGTGGAGCAGGGCCCTTTCTCGCTCGGGGCATGTCGCGGCCACCCGGAAAACGAGCCGCAACTATGGGGCGCGGCCGGCAGCCTCGGCGCCGGGGAGTTTTCCCCGAGCAGAGTGCATGGAGGCGCCGTGGCAGGGCGTCCGCCTCCGCCGTGGCGGGCGGCCGGGGCGCCCCTGGAGGCGGCTGGCCTCTGTGGGGAAACGGACTGGTCTCTCACTCCGCGGCTAGGACGAAGCCGCGAAAGGTGCCGTTGTCGCCGGGACGGTCGGGGGACTCGTGGCGCGGGACTCAGGGTTCCCCATGGGGAGGCCCCAAGGCTCAGGCCCCTGGCAACGGAAGGCTGAGCAAGCAGGCCCGGGCCCGGGCCCGGCCAAGGGGCTGGCCCGGCCCCAGCTGCCGGCGCCAGGGAGGGGACCCCCGGAGGCTGAGGAGCGGGAGGCTTCGGCCTCCCCGTGGCACGCCTCCCGGAGCTCCTCCCGCCGGTGCCGGAACGCGACGACCCGCGATCCAGGACAGGGCCCCAGGGGGGCGGCCCTGCAGCCCTGTGGTGCCCGAAGTGTGTTCGCCGGGCGTTTTCCGGACAATTCTCACGAGCGTTCTGCCCAAATCGGGATCGATTTGGGCAGAACGCTCGTGAGAATTGGCCAGCGTTGGGCAGCCCTGGTCAGCGCCCAGTTCCGCGTGGAGCAGGGCCCTTTCTCGCTTGGGGCATGTCGCGGCCACCCGGAAAACGAGCCGCGACGATGGGGCGCGGCCGGCAGCCACGGCGCCGGGGAGGTTTCCCCGAGCAGGGTGGATGGAGGGGCCGTGGCCGGGCGTCCGCCTCCGCCGTGGCGGGCGGCCGGGGCGCCCCTGGAGGGGGCTGGCCTCTGTGGGGAAACGGACTGGTCTCTCACTCCGCGACTAGGACGAAGCCGCGAAAGGTGCCGTTGTCGCCGGGACGGTCAGGGGACTCGTGCCGCGGGACTCAGAGTTCCCCATGGGGAGGCCCCCAGGCTCAGGCCCCTGGCAACGGAAGGCTGAGCAAGCAGGCCCGGGCCCGGGCCCGGCTTTCGGGGCTGGCCCGGCGCCAGCTGCCGGCGCCAGGGAGGGGAACCCCAGAGGCTGAGGAGCGGGAGGCGTCGGCCTCCCCGGGGCACGCCTCCCGGAGCTCCTTCCAGCGGTGCCGGAACGCGACGACACGCGATCCCGGACAGGGCCCCGGGGGGCGGCCCTGTGTCCCTGTGGTACCCGAAGTGAGTTCACCGGGCGTTTTCCGGCCAATTCTCACGAGGGTTCTGCCCAAATCGGGATCGATTTGGGCAGAACGCTCGTGAGAATTGGCCGGCGTTGGGCAGCCCTGGTCCGCGCTCAGTGCCGCGTGGAGCAGGGCCCTTTCTCGCTCGGGGCATGGCGCGGCCACCCGGAAAACGAGCCGCGACGATGGGGCGCGGCCGGCGGCCCCGGCGCCGGGGATTTTTCCCCGAGCAGAGTGGTTGGAGGCGCCGTGGCCGGGCGTCCGCCTCCGCCGTGGCGGGCGGCCGGGGCGCCCCTGGAGGGGGCTGGCCTCTGTGGGGAAACGGACTGGTCTCTCACTCCACGGCTCGGACGAAGCCGCGAAAGGTGCCGTTGTCGCCGGGACGGTCGGGGGGACTCGTGGCGCGGGACACAGGGTTCCCCATGCGGAGGCCCCCAGGCTCAGGCCCCTGGCAACGGAAGGCTGAGCAAGCAGGCCCGGGCCCGTGCCCGGCTTTCGGGGCTGGCCCGGCCCCAGCGGCCGGCGCCAGGGAGGGGACCCCCGGAGGCTGAGGAGCGGGAGGCGTCGGCGTCCCCGGGGCACGCCTCCCGGAGCTCCTCCTGGCGGTGCCGGAACGCGACGACACGCGAGCCCGCACAGGGCCCCGGGGGGGCGGCCCTGCGGCCCTGTGGTGCCCGAAGTGTGTTCGCCGGGCGTGTTCCGGCCAATTCTCACGAGCGTTCTGCCCAAATCGGCATCGATTTGGGCAGAACGCTCGTGAGAATTGGCCGGCGTTGGGCAGCCCTGGTCAGCGCCCAGTTCCGCGTGGAGCAGGGCCCTTTCTCGCTCGGGGCATGTCGCGGCCACCCGAAAAACGAGCCGCGACGATGGGGCATGGCCGGCAGCCGCGGCGCCGGGGAGTTTTCCCCGAGCAGAGTGGATGGAGGCGCCGTGGCCGGGCGTCCGCCTCAGCCGTTGCGGGCGTCCGGGGCGCCCCTGGAGGGGGCTGGCCTCTGTGGGGTAATGGACTGGTCTCTCACTCCGCGTCTAGGACGAAGCCGCGAAAGGTGCCGATGTCGCCGGGACGGTCGGGGGACTCGTGGCGCCGGACTCAGGGTTCCCCATGGGGAGGCCCCCAGGCTCAGGCCCCTGGCAACGGAAGGCTGAGCAAGCAGGCCCGTGCCCGGGCCCGGCTTTCGGGGCTGGCCCGGCCCCAGCTGCCGGGGCCAGGGAGGGGACCCCCGGAGGCTGAGGAGCGGGAGGCGTCGGCCTCCCCGGGGCACGCCTCCCGGAGCTCCTCCCGGCGGTGCCGGAACGCGACGACCCGCGATCCTGGACAGGGCCCCGGGGGGGCGGCCCTGTGTCCCTGTGGTGCCCGAAGAGAGTTCACTGGGCGTTTTCCGGCCAATTCTCACGAGCGTTCTGCCCAAATCGGGATCGATTTGGGCAGAACGCTCGTGAGAATTGGCCGGCGTTGGGCAGCCCTGGTCAGCGCCCAGTGCCGCGTGGAGCAGGGCCCTTTCTCGCTCGGGGCATGGCGCGGCCACCCGGAAAACGAGCCGCGACGTTGGGGTGCGGGGGGCGGTCCCGGCGCCGGGAGGTTTTCCCCGAGCAGAGTGGATGGAGGCGCCGTGGCCGGGCGTCCGCCTCCGCCGTGGCAGGCGGCCGGGGCGCCCTTGGAGGGGGCTGGACTCTGTGGGGGAACGGAGTGATCTCTCACTCCACGGCTGGGACGAAGCCGCGAAAGGTGCCGTTGTCACCGGGACGGTCGGGGGGACTCGTGGCGGGGGACTCAGGGTTCCCCATGCGGAGGCCCGCAGGCTCAGGCTCCTGGCAACGGAAGACTGAGAAAGCAGGCCCGGGCCCGGGCCCGTCTTTCGGGGCTGGCCCGGCTCCGGCGGCCGGCGCCAGGGAGGGGACCCCCGGAGGCTGAGGAGCGGGAGGCGTCGGCCTCCCCGGGGCCCGCATCCCAGAGCTCCTCCCGGCGGTGCCGGAACGCGACGACCCGCGATCCCGGACAGGGCCCCGGGAGGGCGGCCCTGCGGCCCTGTGTGGCCCGAAGTGTGTTCGCCGGGCGTTTTCCGGCCAATTCTCACGAGCGTTCTGCCCAAATCGGGATCGATTTCGGCAGAACGCTCGTGAGAATTGGCCGGCGTTGGGCAGCCCTGGTCAGCGCCCAGTTCCGCGTGGAGCAGGGCCCTTTCTCGCCCGGGGCATGTCGCGGCCACCTAGAAAACGAGCCGCGACGATGGGGCGCGGCCGGCAGCCGCGCCGCCGGGGAGTTTTCCCCGAGCAGAGTGCATGGAGGCGCCATGGCCGGGCGTCTGCCTCCGCCGTGGCGGGCGGCCGGGGCGCCCCTGGAGGCAGCTGGCCTCTGTGGGGAAACGGACTGGTCTCTCACTCCGCGGCTAGGACGAAGCCGCGAAAGGTGCCGTTGTCGCCGGGACGGTCGGGGGACTCGTGGAGCGGGACTCAGGGTTCCCCATGGGGAGGCCCCCAGGTTCAGGCCCCTGGAAACGGAAGGCTGAGCAAGCAGGCCCGGGCCCAGGCCAGGCTTTCGGGGCTGGCCCGGCCCCAGCTACCTGCGCCAGGTTGGGGACCCCCGGAGGCTGAGGAGCTGGAGGTGTCGGCCTCCACGGGGCCCGCCTCCCGGAGCTACTCCCAGCGGTGCCGGAACGCGACGACCCGCGATCCCGGACAGGGCCCCAAGGGGGCGGCCCTGCGGCCCTGTGGTGCCCGAAGTGTGTTTGCCGGGCGTTTTCCGGCCAATTCTCACGAGCGTTCTGCCCAAATCGGGATCGATTTGGGCAGAACGCTCGTGAGAATTGGCCGGCGTTGGGCAGCCCTGGTCAGCGCCCAGTGCCGCGTGGAGCAGGGCCCTTTCTCGCTCGGGGCATGTCGCGGCCACCCGGAAAACGAGCCGCGACGATGGGGCGCGGGCGGCAGCCGCGGCGCCGGGGAGTTTTCCCCGAGCAGAGTGCATGGAGACGCCGAGGCCGGGCGTCCGCCTCCGCCGTGGCGGGCGGCCGGGGCGCCCCTGGAGGGGGCTGGCATCTGTGGAGAAACGGACTGGTCTCTCACTCCGCGGCTTGGACGAAGCCGCGAAAGGTGCCGATGTCGCCGGGACGGTCGGGGACTCGTGGCTCCGGACTCAGTGTTCCCCATGGGGAGGCCCCCAGGCTCAGGCCCCTGGCAACGGAAGGCTGAGCAAGCAGGCCCGGGCCCGGGCCCGGCTTTCGGGTCTGGCCCGGCCCCAGCTGCCGGCGCCAGGTTGGGGACCCCCGGAGGCTGAGGAGCGGGAGGTGTCGGCCTCCCCGGGGCACGCCTCCCGGAGATCCTTCCGGCGGTGCCAGAACGCGAGGACACGCGATCCCGGACAGGGACCCGGGGGGGCGGACCTGTGTCCCTGTGGTGCCCGAAGAGAGTTCACTGGGCGTTTTCCGGCCAATTCTCACGAGCGTTCTGCCCAAATCGGGATCGATTTGGGCAGAACGCTCGTGAGAATTGGCCGGCGTTGGGCAGCCCTGGTCAGCGCCAAGTTCCGCGTGGAGCAGGGCCCTTTCTCGCTCGGGGCATGTCGCGGCCACCCGGAAAACGAGCCGCAACTATGGGGCGCGGCCGGCAGCCTCGGCGCCGGGGAGTTTTCCCCGAGCAGAGTGCATGGAGGCGCCGTGGCAGGGCGTCCGCCTCCGCCGTGGCGGGCGGCCGGGGCGCCCCTGGAGGCGGCTGGCCTCTGTGGGGAAACGGACTGGTCTCTCACTCCGCGGCTAGGACGAAGCCGCGAAAGGTGCCGTTGTCGCCGGGACGGTCGGGGGACTCGTGGCGCGGGACTCAGGGTTCCCCATGGGGAGGCCCCAAGGCTCAGGCCCCTGGCAACGGAAGGCTGAGCTAGCAGGCCCGGGCCCGGGCCCGGCCAAGGGGCTGGCCCGGCCCCAGCTGCCGGCGCCAGGGAGGGGACCCCCGGAGGCTGAGGAGCGGGAGGCTTCGGCCTCCCCGTGGCACGCCTCCCGGAGCTCCTCCCGCCGGTGCCGGAACGCGACGACCCGCGATCCAGGACAGGGCCCCAGGGGGGCGGCCCTGCAGCCCTGTGGTGCCCGAAGTGTGTTCGCCGGGCGTTTTCCGGACAATTCTCACGAGCGTTCTGCCCAAATCGGGATCGATTTGGGCAGAACGCTCGTGAGAATTGGCCGGCGTTGGGCAGCCCTGGTCAGCGCCCAGTTCCGCGTGGAGCAGGGCCCTTTCTCGCTTGGGGCATGTCGCGGCCACCCGGAAAACGAGCCGCGACGATGGGGCGCGGCCGGCAGCCACGGCGCCGGGGAGGTTTCCCCGAGCAGGGTGGATGGAGGGGCCGTGGCCGGGCGTCTGCCTTCGCCGTGGCGGGCGGCCGGGGCGCCGCTGGTGGGGGCTGGCCTCTGTGGGGAAACGGAATGGTCTCTCACTCCGCGGCTAGGACGAAGACGCGAAAGGTGCCGTTGTCGCCGGGACGGTCGGGGGACTCGTGTCGCGGGACACAGGGTTCCCCATGGGGAGGCCCCCAGGCTCAGGCCCCTGGCAACGGAAGGCTGAGCAAGCAGGCCCGGGCCCGGGCCCGGCTTTCGGGGCTGGCCCGGCCCCGGCGGCCGGCGCCAGGGAGGGGACCCCCGGAGGCTGAGGAGCGGGAGGCGTGGGCCTCCCCGGGGCCCGCCTCCCGGAGCTCCTCCTGGCGGTCCGGAACGCGACGACACGCGATCCCGGACAGGGCCCCGGGGGGGCGGCCCTGCGGCCCTGTGGTGCCCGAAGTGTGTTCGCCGGGCGTTTTACGGCCAATTCTCTCGAGCTTTCTGCCCAAATCGGGATCGATTTGGGCAGAACGCTCGTGAGAATTGGCCGGCGTTGGGCAGCCCTGGTCCGCGCCCAGGGCCGCGTGGAGCAGGGCCCTTTCTCGCTCGGGGCATGGCGCGGCCACCCGGAAAACGAGCCGCGACGATGTGGCGCGGCCGGCGGCCCCGGCGCCGGGGAGTTTTCCCCGAGCAGAGTAGATGGAGGCGCCGTGGCCGGGCGTCCGCCTCCGCCGTGGCGGGCGGCCGGGGCGCCCTAGGAGGGGGCTGGCCTCTGTGGGGGAACGGAGTGATCTCTCACTCCACGGCTGGGACGAAGCCGCGAAAGGTGCCGTTGTCGCCGGGACGGTTGGGGGGACTCGTGGCGCGGGACTCAGGGTTCCCCATGCGGAGGCCCCCAGGTTCAGGACCCTGGCAACGGAAGGCTGAGCAAGCAGGCCCGGGCCCGGGCCCGGCTTTCGGGTCTGGCCCGGCCCCAGCTGCCGGCGCCAGGGAGGGGACCCCCGGAGGCTGAGGAGCGGAGGGCGTCGGCCTCCCCGGGGCACGCCTCCCGGAGCTCCTCCCGGCGGTGCCGGAACGCGACGACCCGCGATCCCGGACAGGGCCCCGGGGGGGCGGCCCTGCGGCCCTGTGGTGCCCGAAGTGTGTTCGCCGGGCGTTTTCCGGCCAATTCTCACGAGCGTTCTGCCCGAATCGGGATCGATTTGGGCAGAACGCTCGTGAGAATTGGCCGGCGTTGGGCAGCCCTGGTCAGCGCCCAGTTCCGCGTGGAGCAGGGCCCTTTCTCGCTTGGGGCATGTCGCGGCCACCCGGAAAACGAGCCGCGACGATGGGGCGCGGCCGGCAGCCACGGCGCCGGGGAGGTTTCCCCGAGCAGGGTGGATGGAGAGGCCGTGGCCGGGCGTCTGCCTCCGCCGTGGCGGGCGGCCGGGGCGCCGCTGGTGGGGGCTGGCCTCTGTGGGGAAACGGAATGGTCTCTCACTCCGCGGCTAGGACGAAGACGCGAGAGGTGCTGTTGTCGCCGGGACGGTCGGGGGACTCGTGTCGCGGGACACAGGGTTCCCCATGCGGAGGCCCCCAGGCTCAGGCCCCTGGCAACGGAAGGCTGAGCAAGCAGGCCCGGGCCCGGGCCCGGCTTTCGGGGCTGGCCCGGCCCTAGCGGCCGGCGCCAGGGAGGGGATCCCCGGAGGCTGAGGAGCGGGAGGCGTCGGCCTCCCCGGGGCCCGCCTCCCGGAGCTCCTCCTGGCGGTGCCGGAACGCGACGACACGCGATCCCGGACAGGGCCCCGGGGGGCGGCCCTGCGGCCCTGTGGTGCGCGAAGTGTGTTCGCCGGGCGTTTTCCGGCCAATTCTCACGAGCGTTCTGCCCAAATCGGGATCGATTTGGGCAGAACGCTCGTGAGAATTGGCCGGCGTTGGGCAGCCCTGGTCAGCGCCCAGTGCCGCGTGGAGCAGGGCCCTTTCTCGCTCGGGGCATGGCGCGGCCACCCGGAAAACGAGCCGCGACGATGGGGCGCAGCCGTCGGCCCAGGCGCCGGGGAGATTTCCCCGAGCAGAGTGGATGGAGGCGCCGTGGCCGGGCGTCCGCCTCCGCCATGGCGGGCGGCCGGGGCGCCCGGGGAGGGGGCTGGCCTCTGTGGGGGAACGGAGTGATCTCTCACTCCACGGCTGGGACGAAGCCGCGAATGGTGCCGATGTCGCCGGGACGGTCGGGGGGATTCGTGGCGCGGGACTCAGGGTTCCCCATGCGGAGGCCCCCTGGCTCAGGCCCCTGGCAACGGAAGGCTGAGCAAGCAGGCCCGGGCCCGGGCCCGGCTTTCGGGGCTGGCCCGGCCCCAGCGGCCGGCGCCAGGGAGGGGACCCCCGGAGGCTGAGGAGCGGGAGGCGTCGGCCTCACCGGGGCCCGCCTCCCGGAGCTCCTCCTGGCGCTGCCGGAACGCGACGACACGCGATCCCGCACAGGGCCCCCGGGGGGCGGCCCTGCGGCCCTGTGGTGCCCGAAGTGTGTTCGCCGGGCGTTTTCCGGCCAATTCTCACGAGCGTTCTACACAAATCGGGATCGATTTGGGCAGAACGCTCGTGAGAATTGGCCGGCGTTGGGCAGCCCTGGTCAGCGCCCAGTGCCGCGTGGAGCAGGGCCCTTTCTCGCTCGGGGCATGGCGCGGCCACCCGGAAAACGAGCCGCGACGATGGGGCGCGGCCGGCGGCCCCGGCGCCGGGAATTTTTCCCCGAGCAGAGTGGATGGAGGCGCCGTGGCCGGGCGTCCGCCTCCGCCGTGGCGGGCGGCGGGGCGCCCGTGGAGGGGGCTGGCCTCTGTGGGGGAACGGAGTGATCTCCCACTCCACGGCTGGGACGAAGCCGCGAAAGGTGCCGTTGTCGCCGGGACGGTCGGGGGGACTCGTGGCGCGGGACTCAGGGTTCCCCATGCGGAGGCCCCCAGGCTCAGGCCCCTGGCAACGGAAGGCTGAGCAAGCAGGCCCGGGCCCGGGCCCGGCTTTCGGGGCTGGCCCGGCCCCAGCGTCCGGCGCCAGGGAGGGGATCCCCGGAGGCTGAGGAGCGGGAGGCGTCGGCCTCCCCGGGGCCCGCCTCCCGGAGCTCCTCCTGGCGGTGCCGGAACGCGACGACACGCGATCCCGGACAGGGCCCCGGGGGGGCGGCCCTGCGGCCCTGTGGTGCCCGAAGTGTGTTCGCCGGGCTTTTTCCGGCCAATTCTCACGAGCGTTCTGCCCAAATCGGGATCGATTTGGGCAGAACGCTCGTGAGAATTGGCCGGCTTTGGGCAGCCCTGGTCAGCGCCCAGTGCCGCGCGGAGCAGGGCCCTTCCTCGCTCGGGGCATGTCGCGGCCACCCGGAAAACGAGCCGCGACGATGGGGCGCGGCCGGCGGCCCCGGCGCCGGGGAGTTTTCCCCGAGCAGAGTAGATGGAGGCGCCGTGGCCGGGCGTCCGCCTCCGCCGTGGCGGGCGGCCGGGGCGCCCTAGGAGGGGGCTGGCCTCTGTGGGGGATCGGAGTGATCTCTCACTCCACGGCTGGGACGAAGCCGCGAAAGGTGCCGTTGTCGCCGGGACGGTTGGGGGGACTCGTGGCGCGGGACTCAGGGTTCCCCATGCGGAGGCCCCCAGGTTCAGGACCCTGGCAACGGAAGGCTGAGCAAGCAGGCCCGGGCCCGGGCCCGGCTTTCGGGTCTGGCCCGGCCCCAGCTGCCGGCGCCAGGGAGGGGACCCCCGGAGGCTAGGAGCGGAGGGCGTCGTCCTCCCCGGGGCCCGCCGCCCGGAGCTCCTCCCGGCGGTGCCGGAACGCGACGACCCGCGATCCCGGACAGGGACACGGGGGGGCGGCCCTGCGGCCCTGTGGTGCCCGACGTGTGTTCGCCGGGCGTTTTCCGGCCAATTCTCACGAGCGTTCTGCCCAAATCGGGATCGATTTGGGCAGAACGCTCGTGAGAATTGGCCGGCGTTGGGCAGCCCTGGTCAGCGCCCAGTTCCGCGTGGATCAGGGCCCTTTCTCGCTCGGGGCATGTCGCGGCCACCCGGAAAACGAGCCGCGACTATGGGGCGCGGCCGGCAGCCGCGGCGCCGGGGAGTTTTCCCCGAGCAGAGTGCATGGAGGCGCCGTGGCCGGGCGTCCGCCTCCGCCGTGGCGGGCGGCCGGGGCGCCCCTGGAGGGGGCTGGCCTCTGTGGGGAAACGGACTGGTCTCTCACTCCGCGACTAGGACGAAGCCGCGAAAGGTGCCGTTGTCGCCGGGACGGTCAGGGGACTCGTGCCGCGGGACTCAGAGTTCCCCATGGGGAGGCCCCCAGGCTCAGGCCCCTGGCAACGGAAGGCTGAGCAAGCAGGCCCGGGCCCGGGCCCGGCTTTCGGGGCTGGCCCGGCGCCAGCTGCCGGCGCCAGGGAGGGGAACCCCAGAGGCTGAGGAGCGGGAGGCGTCGGCCTCCCCGGGGCACGCCTCCCGGAGCTCCTTCCAGCGGTGCCGGAACGCGACGACACGCGATCCCGGACAGGGCCCCGGGGGGCGGCCCTGTGTCCCTGTGGTACCCGAAGTGAGTTCACCGGGCGTTTTCCGGCCAATTCTCACGAGGGTTCTGCCCAAATCGGGATCGATTTGGGCAGAACGCTCGTGAGAATTGGCCGGCGTTGGGCAGCCCTGGTCCGCGCTCAGTGCCGCGTGGAGCAGGGCCCTTTCTCGCTCGGGGCATGGCGCGGCCACCCGGAAAACGAGCCGCGACGATGGGGCGCGGCCGGCGGCCCCGGCGCCGGGGATTTTTCCCCGAGCAGAGTGGATGGAGGCGCCGTGGCCGGGCGTCCGCCTCCGCCGTGGCGGGCGGCCGGGGCGCCCCTGGAGGGGGCTGGCCTCTGTGGGGAAACGGACTGGTCTCTCACTCCACGGCTCGGACGAAGCCGCGAAAGGTGCCGTTGTCGCCGGGACGGTCGGGGGGACTCGTGGCGCGGGACACAGGGTTCCCCATGCGGAGGCCCCCAGGCTCAGGCCCCTGGCAACGGAAGGCTGAGCAAGCAGGCCCGGGCCCGTGCCCGGCTTTCGGGGCTGGCCCGGCCCCAGCGGCCGGCGCCAGGGAGGGGACCCCCGGAGGCTGAGGAGCGGGAGGCGTCGGCGTCCCCGGGGCACGCCTCCCGGAGCTCCTCCTGGCGGTGCCGGAACGCGACGACACGCGAGCCCGCACAGGGCCCCGGGGGGGCGGCCCTGCGGCCCTGTGGTGCCCGAAGTGTGTTCGCCGGGCGTTTTCCGGCCAATTCTCACGAGCGTTCTGCCCAAATCGGCATCGATTTGGGCAGAACGCTCGTGAGAATTGGCCGGCGTTGGGCAGCCCTGGTCAGCGCCCAGTTCCGCGTGGAGCAGGGCCCTTTCTCGCTCGGGGCATGTCGCGGCCACCCGAAAAACGAGCCGCGACGATGGGGCATGGCCGGCAGCCGCGGCGCCGGGGAGTTTTCCCCGAGCAGAGTGGATGGAGGCGCCGTGGCCGGGCGTCCGCCTCAGCCGTTGCGGGCGTCCGGGGCGCCCCTGGAGGGGGCTGGCCTCTGTGGGGTAATGGACTGGTCTCTCACTCCGCGTCTAGGACGAAGCCGCGAAAGGTGCCGATGTCGCCGGGACGGTCGGGGGACTCGTGGCGCCGGACTCAGGGTTCCCCATGGGGAGGCCCCCAGGCTCAGGCCCCTGGCAACGGAAGGCTGAGCAAGCAGGCCCGGGCCCGGGCCCGGCTTTCGGGGCTGGCCCGGCCCCAGCTGCCGGGGCCAGGGAGGGGACCCCCGGAGGCTGAGGAGCGGGAGGCGTCGGCCTCCCCGGGGCACGCCTCCCGGAGCTCCTCCCGGCGGTGCCGGAACGCGACGACCCGCGATCCTGGACAGGGCCCCGGGGGGGCGGCCCTGTGTCCCTGTGGTGCCCGAAGAGAGTTCACTGGGCGTTTTCCGGCCAATTCTCACGAGCGTTCTGCCCAAATCGGGATCGATTTCGGCAGAACGCTCGTGAGAATTGGCCGGCGTTGGGCAGCCCTGGTCAGCGCCCAGTTCCGCGTGGAGCAGGGCCCTTTCTCGCCCGGGGCATGTCGCGGCCACCTAGAAAACGAGCCGCGACGATGGGGCGCGGCCGGCAGCCGCGCCGCCGGGGAGTTTTCCCCGAGCAGAGTGCATGGAGGCGCCATGGCCGGGCGTCTGCCTCCGCCGTGGCGGGCGGCCGGGGCGCCCCTGGAGGCAGCTGGCCTCTGTGGGGAAACGGACTGGTCTCTCACTCCGCGGCTAGGACGAAGCCGCGAAAGGTGCCGTTGTCGCCGGGACGGTCGGGGGACTCGTGGAGCGGGACTCAGGGTTCCCCATGGGGAGGCCCCCAGGTTCAGGCCCCTGGAAACGGAAGGCTGAGCAAGCAGGCCCGGGCCCAGGCCAGGCTTTCGGGGCTGGCCCGGCCCCAGCTACCTGCGCCAGGTTGGGGACCCCCGGAGGCTGAGGAGCTGGAGGTGTCGGCCTCCACGGGGCCCGCCTCCCGGAGCTACTCCCAGCGGTGCCGGAACGCGACGACCCGCGATCCCGGACAGGGCCACAAGGGGGCGGCCCTGCGGCCCTGTGGTGCCCGAAGTGTGTTTGCCGGGCGTTTTCCGGCCAATTCTCACGAGCGTTCTGCCCAAATCGGGATCGATTTGGGCAGAACGCTCGTGAGAATTGGCCGGCGTTGGGCAGCCCTGGTCAGCGCCCAGTGCCGCGTGGAGCAGGGCCCTTTCTCGCTCGGGGCATGTCGCGGCCACCCGGAAAACGAGCCGCGACGATGGGGCGCGGGCGGCAGCCGCGGCGCCGGGGAGTTTTCCCCGAGCAGAGTGCATGGAGACGCCGAGGCCGGGCGTCCGCCTCCGCCGTGGCGGGCGGCCGGGGCGCCCCTGGAGGGGGCTGGCATCTGTGGAGAAACGGACTGGTCTCTCACTCCGCGGCTTGGACGAAGCCGCGAAAGGTGCCGATGTCGCCGGGACGGTCGGGGGACTCGTGGCTCCGGACTCAGTGTTCCCCATGGGGAGGCCCCCAGGCTCAGGCCCCTGGCAACGGAAGGCTGAGCAAGCAGGCCCGGGCCCGGGCCCGGCTTTCGGGTCTGGCCCGGCCCCAGCTGCCGGCGCCAGGTTGGGGACCCCCGGAGGCTGAGGAGCGGGAGGTGTCGGCCTCCCCGGGGCACGCCTCCCGGAGATCCTTCCGGCGGTGCCGGAACGCGAGGACACGCGATCCCGGACAGGGCCCCGGGGGGGCGGACCTGTGTCCCTGTGGTGCCCGAAGAGAGTTCACTGGGCGTTTTCCGGCCAATTCTCACGAGCGTTCTGCCCAAATCGGGATCGATTTGGGCAGAACGCTCGTGAGAATTGGCCGGCGTTGGGCAGCCCTGGTCAGCGCCAAGTTCCGCGTGGAGCAGGGCCCTTTCTCGCTCGGGGCATGTCGCGGCCACCCGGAAAACGAGCCGCAACTATGGGGCGCGGCCGGCAGCCTCGGCGCCGGGGAGTTTTCCCCGAGCAGAGTGCATGGAGGCGCCGTGGCAGGGCGTCCGCCTCCGCCGTGGCGGGCGGCCGGGGCGCCCCTGGAGGCGGCTGGCCTCTGTGGGGAAACGGACTGGTCTCTCACTCCGCGGCTAGGACGAAGCCGCGAAAGGTGCCGTTGTCGCCGGGACGGTCGGGGGACTCGTGGCGCGGGACTCAGGGTTCCCCATGGGGAGGCCCCAAGGCTCAGGCCCCTGGCAACGGAAGGCTGAGCAAGCAGGCCCGGGCCCGGGCCCGGCCAAGGGGCTGGCCCGGCCCCAGCTGCCGGCGCCAGGGAGGGGACCCCCGGAGGCTGAGGAGCGGGAGGCTTCGGCCTCCCCGTGGCACGCCTCCCGGAGCTCCTCCCGCCGGTGCCGGAACGCGACGACCCGCGATCCAGGACAGGGCCCCAGGGGGGCGGCCCTGCAGCCCTGTGGTGCCCGAAGTGTGTTCGCCGGGCGTTTTCCGGCCAATTCTCACGAGCGTTCTGCCCAAATCGGGATCGATTTGGGCAGAACGCTCGTGAGAATTGGCCGGCGTTGGGCAGCCCTGGTCAGCGCCCAGTTCCGCGTGGAGCAGGGCCCTTTCTCGCTTGGGGCATGTCGCGGCCACCCGGAAAACGAGCCGCGACGATGGGGCGCGGCCGGCAGCCACGGCGCCGGGGAGGTTTCCCCGAGCAGGGTGGATGGAGGGGCCGTGGCCGGGCGTCTGCCTTCGCCGTGGCGGGCGGCCGGGGCGCCGCTGGTGGGGGCTGGCCTCTGTGGGGAAACGGAATGGTCTCTCACTCCGCGGCTAGGACGAAGACGCGAAAGGTGCCGTTGTCGCCGGGACGGTCGGGGGACTCGTGTCGCGGGACACAGGTTTCCCCATGGGGAGGCCCCCAGGCTCAGGCCCCTGGCAACGGAAGGCTGAGCAAGCAGGCCCGGGCCCGGGCCCGGCTTTCGGGGCTGGCCCGGCCCCGGCGGCCGGCGCCAGGGAGGGGACCCCCGGAGGCTGAGGAGCGGGAGGCGTCGGCCTCCCCGGGGCCCGCCTCCCGGAGCTCCTCCTGGCGGTCCGGAACGCGACGACACGCGATCCCGGACAGGGCCCCGGGGGGGCGGCCCTGCGGCCCTGTGGTGCCCGAAGTGTGTTCGCCGGGCGTTTTACGGCCAATTCTCTCGAGCTTTCTGCCCAAATCGGGATCGATTTGGGCAGAACGCTCGTGAGAATTGGCCGGCGTTGGGCAGCCCTGGTCCGCGCCCAGTGCCGCGTGGAGCAGGGCCCTTTCTCGCTCGGGGCATGGCGCGGCCACCCGGAAAACGAGCCGCGACGATGTGGCGCGGCCGGGGGCCCCGGCGCCGGGGAGTTTTCCCCGAGCAGAGTAGATGGAGGCGCCGTGGCCGGGCGTCCGCCTCCGCCGTGGCGGGCGGCCGGGGCGCCCTAGGAGGGGGCTGGCCTCTGTGGGGGAACGGAGTGATCTCTCACTCCACGGCTGGGACGAAGCCGCGAAAGGTGCCGTTGTCGCCGGGACGGTTGGGGGGACTCGTGGCGCGGGACTCAGGGTTCCCCATGCGGAGGCCTCCAGGTTCAGGACCCTGGCAACGGAAGGCTGAGCAAGCAGGCCCGGGCCCGGGCCCGGCTTTCGGGTCTGGCCCGGCCCCAGCTGCCGGCGCCAGGGAGGGGACCCCCGGAGGCTGAGGAGCGGAGGGCGTCGTCCTCCCCGGGGCCCGCCGCCCGGAGCTCCTCCCGGCGGTGCCGGAACGCGACGACCCGCGATCCCGGACAGGGACCCGGGGGGGCGGCCCTGCGCCCCTGTGGTGCCCGACGTGTGTTCGCCGGGCGTTTTCCGGCCAATTCTCACGAGCGTTCTGCCCAAATCGGGATCGATTTGGGCAGAACGCTCGTGAGAATTGGCCGGCGTTGGGCAGCCCTGGTCAGCGCCCAGTTCCGCGTGGATCAGGGCCCTTTCTCGCTCGGGGCATGTCGCGGCCACCCGGAAAATGAGCCGCGACTATGGGGCGCGGCCGGCAGCCGCGGCGCCGGGGAGTTTTCCCCGAGCAGAGTGCATGGAGGCGCCGTGGCCGGGCGTCCGCCTCCGCCGTGGCGGGCGGCCGGGGCGCCCCTGGAGGGGGCTGGCCTCTGTGGGGAAACGGACTGGTCTCTCACTCCGCGACTAGGACGAAGCCGCGAAAGGTGCCGTTGTCGCCGGGACGGTCAGGGGACTCGTGCCGCGGGACTCAGAGTTCCCCATGGGGAGGCCCCCAGGCTCAGGCCCCTGGCAACGGAAGGCTGAGCAAGCAGGCCCGGGCCCGGGCCCGGCTTTCGGGGCTGGCCCGGCCCCAGCTGCCGGGGCCAGGGAGGGGACCCCCGGAGGCTGAGGAGCGGGAGGCGTCGGCCTCCCCGGGGCACGCCTCCCGGAGCTCCTCCCGGCGGTGCCGGAACGCGACAACCCGCGATCCTGGAAAGGGCCCCGGGGGGGCGGCCCTGTGTCCCTGTGGTGCCCGAAGAGAGTTCACTGGGCGTTTTCCGGCCAATTCTCACGAGCCTTCTGCCCAAATCGGGATCGATTTGGGCAGAACGCTCGTGAGAATTGGCCGGCGTTGGGCAGCCCTGGTCAGCGCCCAGTGCCGCGTGGAGCAGGGCCCTTTCTCGCTCGGGGCATGGCGCGGCCACCCGGAAAACGAGCCGCGACGATGGGGTGCGGGGGGCGGTCCCGGCGCCGGGAGGTTTTCCCCGAGCAGAGTGGATGGAGGCGCCGTGGCCGGGCGTCCGCCTCCGCCGTGGCAGGCGGCCGGGGCGCCCTTGGAGGGGGCTGGACTCTGTGGGGGAACGGAGTGATCTCTCACTCCACGGCTGGGACGAAGCCGCGAAAGGTGCCGTTGTCACCGGGACGGTCGGGGGGACTCGTGGCGGGGGACTCAGGGTTCCCCATGCGGAGGCCCGCAGGCTCAGGCTCCTGGCAACGGAAGACTGAGAAAGCAGGCCCGGGCCCGGGCCCGTCTTTCGGGGCTGGCCCGGCTCCGGCGGCCGGCGCCAGGGAGGGGACCCCCGGAGGCTGAGGAGCGGGAGGCGTCGGCCTCCCCGGGGCCCGCATCCCAGAGCTCCTCCCGGCGGTGCCGGAACGCGACGACCCGCGATCCCGGACAGGGCCCCGGGAGGGCGGCCCTGCGGCCCTGTGTGGCCCGAAGTGTGTTCGCCGGGCGTTTTCCGGCCAATTCTCACGAGCGTTCTGCCCAAATCGGGATCGATTTCGGCAGAACGGTCGTGAGAATTGGCCGGCGTTGGGCAGCCCTGGTCAGCGCCCAGTTCCGCGTGGAGCAGGGCCCTTTCTCGCCCGGGGCATGTCGCGGCCACCTAGAAAACGAGCCGCGACGATGGGGCGCGGCCGGCAGCCGCGCCGCCGGGGAGTTTTCCCCGAGCAGAGTGCATGGAGGCGCCATGGCCGGGCGTCTGCCTCCGCCGTGGCGGGCGGCCGGGGCGCCCCTGGAGGCAGCTGGCCTCTGTGGGGAAACGGACTGGTCTCTCACTCCGCGGCTAGGACGAAGCCGCGAAAGGTGCCGTTGTCGCCGGGACGGTCGGGGGACTCGTGGAGCGGGACTCAGGGTTCCCCATGGGGAGGCCCCCAGGTTCAGGCCCCTGGAAACGGAAGGCTGAGCAAGCAGGCCCGGGCCCAGGCCAGGCTTTCGGGGCTGGCCCGGCCCCAGCTACCTGCGCCAGGTTGGGGACCCCCGGAGGCTGAGGAGCTGGAGGTGTCGGCCTCCACGGGGCCCGCCTCCCGGAGCTACTCCCAGCGGTGCCGGAACGCGACGACCCGCGATCCCGGACAGGGCCCCAAGGGGGCGGCCCTGCGGCCCTGTGGTGCCCGAAGTGTGTTTGCCGGGCGTTTTCCGGCCAATTCTCACGAGCGTTCTGCCCAAATCGGGATCGATTTGGGCAGAACGCTCGTGAGAATTGGCCGGCGTTGGGCAGCCCTGGTCAGCGCCCAGTGCCGCGTGGAGCAGGGCCCTTTCTCGCTCGGGGCATGTCGCGGCCACCCGGAAAACGAGCCCCGACGATGGGGCGCGGGCGGCAGCCGCGGCGCCGGGGAGTTTTCCCCGAGCAGAGTGCATGGAGACGCCGAGGCCGGGCGTCCGCCTCCGCCGTGGCGGGCGGCCGGGGCGCCCCTGGAGGGGGCTGGCATCTGTGGGGAAACGGACTGGTCTCTCACTCCGCGGCTTGGACGAAGCCGCGAAAGGTGCCGATGTCGCCGGGACGGTCGGGGGACTCGTGGCTCCGGACTCAGTGTTCCCCATGGGGAGGCCCCCAGGCTCAGGCCCCTGGCAACGGAAGGCTGAGCAAGCAGGCCCGGGCCCGGGCCCGGCTTTCGGGTCTGGCCCGGCCCCAGCTGCCGGCGCCAGGTTGGGGACCCCCGGAGGCTGAGGAGCGGGAGGTGTCGGCCTCCCCGGGGCACGCCTCCCGGAGATCCTTCCGGCGGTGCCGGAACGCGAGGACACGCGATCCCGGACAGGGCCCCGGGGGGGCGGACCTGTGTCCCTGTGGTGCCCGAAGAGAGTTCACTGGGCGTTTTCCGGCCAATTCTCACGAGCGTTCTGCCCAAATCGGGATCGATTTGGGCAGAACGCTCGTGAGAATTGGCCGGCGTTGGGCAGCCCTGGTCAGCGCCAAGTTCCGCGTGGAGCAGGGCCCTTTCTCGCTCGGGGCATGTCGCAGCCACCCGGAAAACGAGCCGCAACTATGGGGCGCGGCCGGCAGCCTCGGCGCCGGGGAGTTTTCCCCGAGCAGAGTGCATGGAGGCGCCGTGGCAGGGCGTCCGCCTCCGCCGTGGCGGGCGGCCGGGGCGCCCCTGGAGGCGGCTGGCCTCTGTGGGGAAACGGACTGGTCTCTCACTCCGCGGCTAGGACGAAGCCGCGAAAGGTGCCGTTGTCGCCGGGACGGTCGGGGGACTCGTGGCGCGGGACTCAGGGTTCCCCATGGGGAGGCCCCAAGGCTCAGGCCCCTGGCAACGGAAGGCTGAGCAAGCAGGCCCGGGCCCGGGCCCGGCCAAGGGGCTGGCCCGGCCCCAGCTGCCGGCGCCAGGGAGGGGACCCCCGGAGGCTGAGGAGCGGGAGGCTTCGGCCTCCCCGTGGCACGCCTCCCGGAGCTCCTCCCGCCGGTGCCGGAACGCGACGACCCGCGATCCAGGACAGGGCCCCAGGGGGGCGGCCCTGCAGCCCTGTGGTGCCCGAAGTGTGTTCGCCGGGCGTTTTCCGGCCAATTCTCACGATCGTTCTGCCCAAATCGGGATCGATTTGGGCAGAACGCTCGTGAGAATTGGCCGGCGTTGGGCAGCCCTGGTCAGCGCCCAGTTCCGCGTGGAGCAGGGCCCTTTCTCGCTTGGGGCATGTCGCGGCCACCCGGAAAACGAGCCGCGACGATGGGGCGCGGCCGGCAGCCACGGCGCCGGGGAGGTTTCCCCGAGCAGGGTGGATGGAGGGGCCGTGGCCGGGCGTCTGCCTTCGCCGTGGCGGGCGGCCGGGGCGCCGCTGGTGGGGGCTGGCCTCTGTGGGGAAACGGAATGGTCTCTCACTCCGCGGCTAGGACGAAGATGCGAAAGGTGCCGTTGTCGCCGGGACGGTCGGGGGACTCGTGTCGCGGGACACAGGGTTCCCCATGGGGAGGCCCCCAGGCTCAGGCCCCTGGCAACGGAAGGCTGAGCAAGCAGGCCCGGGCCCGGGCCCGGCTTTCGGGGCTGGCCCGGCCCCGGCGGCCGGCGCCAGGGAGGGGACCCCCGGAGGCTGAGGAGCGGGAGGCGTCGGCCTCCCCGGGGCCCGCCTCCCGGAGCTCCTCCTGGCGGTCCGGAACGCGACGACACGCGATCCCGGACAGGGCCCAGGGGGGGCGGCCCTGCGGCCCTGTGGTGCCCGAAGTGTGTTCGCCGGGCGTTTTACGGCCAATTCTCTCGAGCTTTCTGCCCAAATCGGGATCGATTTGGGCAGAACGCTCGTGAGAATTGGCCGGCGTTGGGCAGCCCTGGTCCGCGCCCAGTGCCGCGTGGAGCAGGGCCCTTTCTCGCTCGGGGCATGGCGCGGCCACCCGGAAAACGAGCCGCGACGATGTGGCGCGGCCGGCGGCCCCGGCGCCGGGGAGTTTTCCCCGAGCAGAGTAGATGGAGGCGCCGTGGCCGGGCGTCCGCCTCCGCCGTGGCGGGCGGCCGGGGCGCCCTAGGAGGGGGCTGGCCTCTGTGGGGGAACGGAGTGATCTCTCACTCCACGGCTGGGACGAAGCCGCGAAAGGTGCCGTTGTCGCCGGGACGGTTGGGGGGACTCGTGGCGCGGGACTCAGGGTTCCCCATGCGGAGGCCCCCAGGTTCAGGACCCTGGCAACGGAAGGCTGAGCAAGCAGGCCCGGGCCCGGGCCCGGCTTTCGGGGCTGGCCCGGCGCCAGCTGCCGGCGCCAGGGAGGGGAACCCCAGAGGCTGAGGAGCGGGAGGCGTCGGCCTCCCCGGGGCACGCCTCCCGGAGCTCCTTCCAGCGGTGCCGGAACGCGACGACACGCGATCCCGGACAGGGCCCCGGGGGGCGGCCCTGTGTCCCTGTGGTACCCGAAGTGAGTTCACCGGGCGTTTTCCGGCCAATTCTCACGAGGGTTCTGCCCAAATCGGGATCGATTTGGGCAGAACGCTCGTGAGAATTGGCCGGCGTTGGGCAGACCTGGTCCGCGCTCAGTGCCGCGTGGAGCAGGGCCCTTTCTCGCTCGGGGCATGGCGCGGCCACCCGGAAAACGAGCCGCGACGATGGGGCGCGGCCGGCGGCCCCGGCGCCGGGGATTTTTCCCCGAGCAGAGTGGATGGAGGCGCCGTGGCCGGGCGTCCGCCTCCGCCGTGGCGGGCGGCCGGGGCGCCCCTGGAGGGGGCTGGCCTCTGTGGGGAAACGGACTGGTCTCTCACTCCACGGCTCGGACGAAGCCGCGAAAGGTGCCGTTGTCGCCGGGACGGTCGGGGGGACTCGTGGCGCGGGACACAGGGTTCCCCATGCGGAGGACCCCAGGCTCAGGCCCCTGGCAACGGAAGGCTGAGCAAGCAGGCCCGGGCCCGTGCCCGGCTTTCGGGGCTGGCCCGGCCCCAGCGGCCGGCGCCAGGGAGGGGACCCCCGGAGGCTGAGGAGCGGGAGGCGTCGGCGTCCCCGGGGCACGCCTCCCGGAGCTCCTCCTGGCGGTGCCGGAACGCGACGACACGCGAGCCCGCACAGGGCCCCGGGGGGGCGGCCCTGCGGCCCTGTGGTGCCCGAAGTGTGTTCGCCGGGCGTTTTCCGGCCAATTCTCACGAGCGTTCTGCCCAAATCGGCATCGATTTGGGCAGAACGCTCGTGAGAATTGGCCGGCGTTGGGCAGCCCTGGTCAGCGCCCAGTTCCGCGTGGAGCAGGGCCCTTTCTCGCTCGGGGCATGTCGCGGCCACCCGGAAAACGAGCCGCGACGATGGGGCATGGCCGGCAGCCGCGGCGCCGGGGAGTTTTCCCCGAGCAGAGTGGATGGAGGCGCCGTGGCCGGGCGTCCGCCTCAGCCGTTGCGGGCGTCCGGGGCGCCCCTGGAGGGGGCTGGCCTCTGTGGGGTAATGGACTGGTCTCTCACTCCGCGTCTAGGACGAAGCCGCGAAAGGTGCCGATGTCGCCGGGACGGTCGGGGGACTCGTGGCGCCGGACTCAGGGTTCCCCATGGGGAGGCCCCCAGGCTCAGGCCCCTGGCAACGGAAGGCTGAGCAAGCAGGCCCGGGCCCGGGCCCGGCTTTCGGGGCTGGCCCGGCCCCAGCTGCCGGGGCCAGGGAGGGGACCCCCGGAGGCTGAGGAGCGGGAGGCGTCGGCCTCCCCGGGGCACGCCTCCCGGAGCTCCTCCCGGCGGTGCCGGAACGCGACGACCCGCGATCCTGGACAGGGCCCCGGGGGGGCGGCCCTGTGTCCCTGTGGTGCCCGAAGAGAGTTCACTGGGCGTTTTCCGGCCAATTCTCACGAGCGTTCTGCCCAAATCGGGATCGATTTGGGCAGAACGCTCGTGAGAATTGGCCGGCGTTGGGCAGCCCTGGTCAGCGTCCAGTGCCGCGTGGAGCAGGGCCCTTTCTCGCTCGGGGCATGGCGCGGCCACCCGGAAAACGAGCCGCGACGATGGGGTGCGGGGGGCGGTCCCGGCGCCGGGAGGTTTTCCCCGAGCAGAGTGGATGGAGGCGCCGTGGCCGGGCGTCCGCCTCCGCCGTGGCAGGCGGCCGGGGCGCCCTTGGAGGGGGCTGGACTCTGTGGGGGAACGGAGTGATCTCTCACTCCACGGCTGGGACGAAGCCGCGAAAGGTGCCGTTGTCACCGGGACGGTCGGGGGGACTCGTGGCGGGGGACTCAGGGTTCCCCATGCGGAGGCCCGCAGGCTCAGGCTCCTGGCAACGGAAGACTGAGAAAGCAGGCCCGGGCCCGGGCCCGTCTTTCGGGGCTGGCCCGGCTCCGGCGGCCGGCGCCAGGGAGGGGACCCCCGGAGGCTGAGGAGCGGGAGGCGTCGGCCTCCCCGGGGCCCGCATCCCAGAGCTCCTCCCGGCGGTGCCGGAACGCGACGACCCGCGATCCCGGACAGGGCCCCGGGAGGGCGGCCCTGCGGCCCTGTGTGGCCCGAAGTGTGTTCGCCGGGCGTTTTCCGGCCAATTCTCACGAGCGTTCTGCCCAAATCGGGATCGATTTCGGCAGAACGCTCGTGAGAATTGGCCGGCGTTGGGCAGCCCTGGTCAGCGCCCAGTTCCGCGTGGAGCAGGGCCCTTTCTCGCCCGGGGCATGTCGCGGCCACCTAGAAAACGAGCCGCGACGATGGGGCGCGGCCGGCAGCCGCGCCGCCGGGGAGTTTTCCCCGAGCAGAGTGCATGGAGGCGCCATGGCCGGGCGTCTGCCTCCGCCGTGGCGGGCGGCCGGGGCGCCCCTGGAGGCAGCTGGCCTCTGTGGGGAAACGGACTGGTCTCTCACTCCGCGGCTAGGACGAAGCCGCGAAAGGTGCCGTTGTCGCCGGGACGGTCGGGGGACTCGTGGAGCGGGACTCAGGGTTCCCCATGGGGAGGCCCCCAGGTTCAGGCCCCTGGAAACGGAAGGCTGAGCAAGCAGGTCCGGGCCCAGGCCAGGCTTTCGGGGCTGGCCCGGCCCCAGCTGCCGGCGCCAGGGAGGGGACCCCCGGAGGCTGAGGAGCGGGAGGCTTCGGCCTCCCCGTGGCACGCCTCCCGGAGCTCCTCCCGGCGGTGCCGGAACGCGACGACCCGCGATCCCGGACAGGGCCCCAGGGGGGCGGCCCTGCGGCCCTGTGGTGCCCGAAGTGTGTTCGCCGGGCGTTTTCCGGCCAATTCTCACGAGCGTTCTGCCCAAATCGGGACGATATGGGCAGAACGCTCGTGAGAATTGGCCGGCGATGGGCAGCCCTGGTCAGCGCCCAGTTCCGCGTGGAGCAGGGCCCTTTCTCGCTTGGGGAATGTCGCGGCCACCCGGAAAACGAGCCGCGACGATGGGGCGCGGCCGGCAGCCACGGCGCCGGGGAGGTTTCCCCGAGCAGGGTGGATGGAGGGGCCGTGGCCGGGCGTCTGCCTTCGCCGTGGCGGGCGGCCGGGGCGCCGCTGGTGGGGGCTGGCCTCTGTGGGGAAACGGAATGGTCTCTCACTCCGCGGCTAGGACGAAGACGCGAAAGGTGCCGTTGTCGCCGGGACGGTCGGGGGACTCGTGTCGCGGGACACAGGGTTCCCCATGGGGAGGCCCCCAGGCTCAGGCCCCTGGCAACGGAAGGCTGAGCAAGCAGGCCCGGGCCCGGGCCCGGCTTTCGGGGCTGGCCCGGCCCCGGCGGCCGGCGCCAGGGAGGGGACCCCCGGAGGCTGAGGAGCGGGAGGCGTCGGCCTCCCCTGGGCCCGCCTCCCGGAGCTCCTCCTGGCGGTCCGGAACGCGACGACACGCGATCCCGGACAGGGCCCCGGGGGGGCGGCCCTGCGGCCCTGTGGTGCCCGAAGTGTGTTCGCCGGGCGTTTTACGGCCAATTCTCTCGAGCTTTCTGCCCAAATCGGGATCGATTTGGGCAGAACGCTCGTGAGAATTGGCCGGCGTTGGGCAGCCCTGGTCCGCGCCCAGTGCCGCGTGGAGCAGGGCCCTTTCTCGCTTGGGGCATGACGCGTCCACCCGGAAAACGAGCCGCGACGATGTGGCGCGGCCGGCGGCCCCGGCGCCGGGGAGTTTTCCCCGAGCAGAGTAGATGGAGGCGCCGTGGCCGGGCGTCCGCCTCCGCCGTGGCGGGCGGCCGGGGCGCCCTAGGAGGGGGCTGGCCTCTGTGGGGGAACGGAGTGATCTCTCACTCCACGGCTGGGACGAAGCCGCGAAAGGTGCCGTTGTCGCCGGGACGGTTGGGGGGACTCGTGGCGCGGGACTCAGGGTTCCCCATGCGGAGGCCCCCAGGTTCAGGACCCTGGCAACGGAAGGCTGAGCAAGCAGGCCCGGGCCCGGGCCCGGCTTTCGGGTCTGGCCCGGCCCCAGCTGCCGGCGCCAGGGAGGGGACCCCCGGAGGCTGAGGAGCGGAGGGCGTCGTCCTCCCCGGGGCCCGCCGCCCGGAGCTCCTCCCGGCGGTGCCGGAACGCGACGACCCGCGATCCCGGACAGGGACCCGGGGGGGCGGCCCTGCGGCCCTGTGGTGCCCGACGTGTGTTCGCCGGGCGTTTTCCGGCCAATTCTCACGAGCGTTCTGCCCAAATCGGGATCGATTTGGGCAGAACGCTCGTGAGAATTGGCCGGCGTTGGGCAGCCCTGGTCAGCGCCCAGTTCCGCGTGGATCAGGGCCCTTTCTCGCTCGGGGCATGTCGCGGCCACCCGGAAAACGAGCCGCGACTATGGGGCGAGGCCGGCAGCCGCGGCGCCGGGGAGTTTTCCCCGAGCAGAGTGCATGGAGGCGCCGTGGCCAGGCGTCCGCCTCCGCCGTGGCGGGCGGCCGGGGCGCCCCTGGAGGGGGCTGGCCTCTGTGGGGAAACGGACTGGTCTCTCACTCCGCGACTAGGACGAAGCCGCGAAAGGTGCCGTTGTCGCCGGGACGGTCGGGGGACTCGTGCCGCGGGACTCAGAGTTCCCCATGGGGAGGCCCCCAGGCTCAGGCCCCTGGCAACGGAAGGCTGAGCTTGCAGGCCCGGGCCCGGGCCCGGCTTTCGGGGGTGGCCCGGCGCCAGCTGCCGGCGCCAGGGAGGGGAACCCCAGAGGCTGAGGAGCGGGAGGCGTCGGCCTCCCCGGGGCACGCCTCCCGGAGCTCCTTCCAGCGGTGCCGGAACGCGACCACACGCGATCCCGGACAGGGCCCCGGGGGGCGGCCCTGTGTCCCTGTGGTACCCGAAGTGAGTTCACCGGGCGTTTTCCGGCCAATTCTCACGAGGGTTCTGCCCAAATCGGGATCGATTTGGGCAGAACGCTCGTGAGAATTGGCCGGCGTTGGGCAGCCCTGGTCCGCGCTCAGTGCCGCGTGGAGCAGGGCCCTTTCTCGCTCGGGGCATGGCGCGGCAACCCGGAAAACGAGCCGCGACGATGGGACGCGGCCGGCGGCCCCGGCGCCGGGGATTTTTCCCCGAGCAGAGTGGATGGAGGCGCTGTGGCCGGGCGTCCGCCTCCGCCGTGGCGGGCGGCCGGGGCGCTCCTGGAGGGGGCTGGCCTCTGTGGGGAAACGGACTGGTCTCTCACTCCACGGCTCGGACGAAGCCGCGAAAGGTGCCGTTGTCGCCGGGACGGTCGGGGGGACTCGTGGCGCGGGACACAGGGTTCCCCATGCGGAGGCCCCCAGGCTCAGGCCCCTGGCAACGGAAGGCTGAGCAAGCAGGCCCGGGCCCGTGCCCGGCTTTCGGGGCTGGCCCGGCCCCAGCGGCCGGCGCCAGGGAGGGGACCCCCGGAGGCTGAGGAGCGGGAGGCGTCGGCGTCCCCGGGGCACGCCTCCCGGAGCTCCTCCTGGCGGTGCCGGAACGCGACGACACGCGAGCCCGCACAGGGCCCCGGGGGGGCGGCCCTGCGGCCCTGTGGTGCCCGAAGTGTGTTCGCCGGGCGTTTTCCGGCCAATTCTCACGAGCGTTCTGCCCAAATCGGCATCGATTTGGGCAGAACGCTCGTGAGAATTGGCCGGCGTTGGGCAGCCCTGGTCAGCGCCCAGTTCCGCGTGGAGCAGGGCCCTTTCTCGCTCGGGGCATGTCGCGGCCACCCGAAAATCGAGCCGCGACGATGGGGCATGGCCGGCAGCCGCGGCGCCGGGGAGTTTTCCCCGAGCAGAGTGGATGGAGGCGCCGTGGCCGGGCGTCCGCCTCAGCCGTTGCGGGCGTCCGGGGCGCCCCTGGAGGGGGCTGGCCTCTGTGGGGTAATGGACTGGTCTCTCACTCCGCGTCTAGGACGAAGCCGCGAAAGGTGCCGATGTCGCCGGGACGGTCGGGGGACTCGTGGCGCCGGACTCAGGGTTCCCCATGGGGAGGCCCCCAGGCTCAGGCCCCTGGCAACGGAAGGCTGAGCAAGCAGGCCCGGGCCCGGGCCCGGCTTTCGGGGCTGGCCCGGCCCCAGCTGCCGGGGCCAGGGAGGGGACCCCCGGAGGCTGAGGAGCGGGAGGCGTCGGCCTCCCCGGGCACGCCTCCCGGAGCTCCTCCCGGCGGTGCCGGAACGCGACGACCCGCGATCCTGGACAGGGCCCCGGGGGGGCGGCCCTGTGTCCCTGTGGTGCCCGAAGAGAGTTCACTGGGCATTTTCCGGCCAATTCTCACGAGCGTTCTGCCCAAATCGGGATCGATTTGGGCAGAACGCTCGTGAGAATTGGCCGGCGTTGGGCAGCCCTGGTCAGCGCCCAGTGCCGCGTGGAGCAGGGCCCTTTCTCGCTCGGGGCATGGCGCGGCCACCCGGAAAACGAGCCGCGACGATGGGGTGCGGGGGGCGGTCCCGGCGCCGGGAGGTTTTCCCCGAGCAGAGTGGATGGAGGCGCCGTGGCCGGGCGTCCGCCTCCGCCGTGGCAGGCGGCCGGGGCGCCCTTGGAGGGGGCTGGACTCTGTGGGGGAACGGAGTGATCTCTCACTCCACGGCTGGGACGAAGCCGCGAAAGGTGCCGTTGTCACCGGGACGGTCGGGGGGACTCGTGGCGGGGGACTCAGGGTTCCCCATGCGGAAGCCCGCAGGCTCAGGCTCCTGGCAACGGAAGACTGAGAAAGCAGGCCCGGGCCCGGGCCCGTCTTTCGGGGCTGGCCCGGCTCCGGCGGCCGGCGCCAGGGAGGGGACCCCCGGAGGCTGAGGAGCGGGAGGCGTCGGCCTCCCCGGGGCCCGCATCCCAGAGCTCCTCCCGGCGGTGCCGGAACGCGACGACCCGCGATCCCGGACAGGGCCCCGGGAGGGCGGCCCTGCGGCCCTGTGTGGCCCGAAGTGTGTTCGCCGGGCGTTTTCCGGCCAATTCTCACGAGCGTTCTGCCCAAATCGGGATCGATTTCGGCAGAACGCTCGTGAGAATTGGCCGGCGTTGGGCAGCCCTGGTCAGTGCCCAGTTCCGCGTGGAGCAGGGCCCTTTCTCGCCCGGGGCATGTCGCGGCCACCTAGAAAACGAGCCGCGACGATGGGGCGCGGCCGGCAGCCGCGCCGCCGGGGAGTTTTCCCCGAGCAGAGTGCATGGAGGCGCCATGGCCGGGCGTCTGCCTCCGCCGTGGCGGGCGGCCGGGGCGCCCCTGGAGGCAGCTGGCCTCTGTGGGGAAACGGACTGGTCTCTCACTCCGCGGCTAGGACGAAGCCGCGAAAGGTGCCGTTGTCGCCGGGACGGTCGGGGGACTCGTGGAGCGGGACTCAGGGTTCCCCATGGGGAGGCCCCCAGGTTCAGGCCCCTGGAAACGGAAGGCTGAGCAAGCAGGCCCGGGCCCAGGCCAGGCTTTCGGGGCTGGCCCGGCCCCAGCTACCTGCGCCAGGTTGGGGACCCCCGGAGGCTGAGGAGCGGGAGGTGTCGGCCTCCACGGGGCCCGCCTCCCGGAGCTACTCCCAGCGGTGCCGGAATGCGACGACCCGCGATCCCGGACAGGGCCCCAAGGGGGCGGCCCTGCGGCCCTGTGGTGCCCGAAGTGTGTTTGCCGGGCGTTTTCCGGCCAATTCTCACGAGCGTTCTGCCCAAATCGGGATCGATTTGGGCAGAACGCTCGTGAGAATTGGCCGGCGTTGGGCAGCCCTGGTCAGCGCCCAGTGCCGCGTGGAGCAGGGCCCTTTCTCGCTCGGGGCATGTCGCGGCCACCCGGAAAACGAGCCGCGACGATGGGGCGCGGGCGGCAGCCGCGGCGCCGGGGAGTTTTCCCCGAGCAGAGTGCATGGAGACGCCGAGGCCGGGCGTCCGCCTCCGCCGTGGCGGGCGGCCGGGGCGCCCCTGGAGGGGGCTGGCATCTGTGGGGAAACGGACTGGTCTCTCACTCCGCGGCGTGGACGAAGCCGCGAAAGGTGCCGATGTCGCCGGGACGGTCGGGGGACTCGTGGCTCCGGACTCAGTGTTCCCCATGGGGAGGCCCCCAGGCTCAGGCCCCTGGCAACGGAAGGCTGAGCAAGCAGGCCCGGGCCCGGGCCCGGCTTTCGGGTCTGGCCCGGCCCCAGCTGCCGGCGCCAGGTTGGGGACCCCCGGAGGCTGAGGAGCGGGAGGTGTCGGCCTCCCCGGGGTACGCCTCCCGGAGCTCCTTCCGGCGGTGGGGAACGCGACGACACGCGATCCCGGACAGGGCCCCGGGGGGGCGGACCTGTGTCCCTGTGGTGCCCGAAGAGAGTTCACTGGGCGTTTTCCGGCCAATTCTCACGAGCGTTCTGCCCAAATCGGGATCGATTTGGGCAGAACGCTCGTGAGAATTGGCCGGCGTTGGGCAGCCCTGGTCAGCGCCCAGTTCCGCGTGGAGCAGGGCCCTTTCTCGCTCGGGGCATGTCGCAGCCACCCGGAAAACGAGCCGCAACTATGGGGCGCGGCCGGCAGCCTCGGCGCCGGGGAGTTTTCCCCGAGCAGAGTGCATGGAGGCGCCGTGGCAGGGCGTCCGCCTCCGCCGTGGCGGGCGGCCGGGGCGCCCCTGGAGGCGGCTGGCCTCTGTGGGGAAAAGGACTGGTCTCTCGCTCCGCGGCTAGGACGAAGCCGCGAAAGGTGCCGTTGTCGCCGGGACGGTCGGGGGACTCGTGGCGCGGGACTCAGGGTTCCCCATGGGGAGGCCCCAAGGCTCAGGCCCCTGGCAACGGAAGGCTGAGCAAGCAGGCCCGGGCCCGGGCCCGGCCAAGGGGCTGGCCCGGCCCCAGCTGCCGGCGCCAGGGAGGGGACCCCCGGAGGCTGAGGAGCGGGAGGCTTCGGCCTCCCCGTGGCACGCCTCCCGGAGCTCCTCCCGGCGGTGCCGGAACGCGACGACCCGCGATCCCGGACAGGGCCCCAGGGGGGCGGCCCTGCGGCCCTGTGGTGCCGGAAGTGTGTTCGCCGGGCGTTTTCCGGCCAATTCTCACGACCGTTCTGCCCAAATCGGGATCGATTTGGGCAGAACGCTCGTGAGAATTGGCCGGCGTTGGGCAGCCCTGGTCAGCGCCCAGTTCCGCGTGGAGCAGGGCCCTTTCTCGCTTGGGGCATGTCGCGGCCACCCGGAAAACGAGCCGCGACGATGGGGCGCGGACGGCAGCCACGGCGCCGGGGAGGTTTCCCCGAGCAGGGTGGATGGAGGGGCCGTGGCCGGGCGTCTGCCTTCGCCGTGGCGGGCGGCCGGGGCGCCGCTGGCGGGGGCTGGCCTCTGTGGGGAAACGGAATGGTCTCTCACTCCGCGGCTAGGACGAAGACGCGAAAGGTGCCGTTGTCGCCGGGACGGTCGGGGGACTCGTGTCGCGGGACACAGGGTTCCCCATGGGGAGGCCCCCAGGCTCAGGCCCCTGGCAACGGAAGGCTGAGCAAGCAGGCCCGGGCCCGGGCCCTGCTTTCGGGGCAGGCCCGGCCCCAGCTGCCGGCGCCAGGGAGGGGACCCCCGGAGGCTGAGGAGCGGGAGGCGTCGGCCTCCCCGGGGCCCGCCTCCCGGAGCTCCTCCCGGCGGTGCCAGAACGCGACGACCCGCGATCCCGGACAGGGACCCGCGGGGGCGGCCCTGCGGCCCTGTGGTGCCCGACGTGTGTTCGCCGGGCGTTTTCCGGCCAATTCTCACGAGCGTTCTGCCCAAATCGGGATCGATTTGGGCAGAACGCTCGTGAGAATTGGCCGGCGTTGGGCAGCCCTGGTCAGCGCCCAGTTCCACGTGGAGCAGGGCCCTTTCTCGCTCGGGGCATGCCGCGGCCACCCGGAAA
Source organism: Meles meles (assembly GCF_922984935.1). Lineage (NCBI taxonomy): Eukaryota > Metazoa > Chordata > Mammalia > Carnivora > Mustelidae > Meles > Meles meles. Next base: position 157,738,973 of record NC_060070.1, on the reverse strand, counting down.
ACGAGCCGCGACTATGGGGCGCGGCCGGCAGCCGCGGCGCCGGGGAGTTTTCCCCGAGCAGAGTGCATGGAGGCGCCGTGGCTGGGCGTCCGCCTTCTCCGTGGCGGGCGGCCGGGGCGCCCCTGGAGGGGGCTGCCCTCTGTGGGGAAACGGACTGGTCTCTCACTCCGCGACTAGGACGAAGCCGCGAAAGGTGCCGTTGTCGCCGGGACGGGCGGGGGACTCGTGCCGCGGGACTCAGGGTTCCCCATGGGGAGGCCCCCAGGCTCAGGCACCTGGCAACGGAAGGCTGAGCAAGCAGGCCGGGCCCGGGCCCGGCTTTCGGGGCTGGCCCGGCCCCAGCTGCCGGCGCCAGGGAGGGGAACCCCAGAGGCTGAGGAGCGGGAGGCGTCGGCCTCCCCGGGGCACGCCTCCCGGAGCTCCTTCTGGGGTGCCGGAACGCCACGACACGCGATCCCGGACAGGGCCCCGGGGGGCGGCCCTGTGTCCCTGTGGTACCCGAAGTGAGTTCACCGGGCGTTTTCCGGCCAATTCTCACGAGCGTTCTGCCCAAATCGGGATCGATTTGGGCAGAACGCTCGTGAGAATTGGCCGGCGTTGGGCAGCCCTGGTCAGCGCCCAGTTCCGCGTGGAGCAGGGCCCTTTCTCGCTCGGGGCATGTCGCGGCCACCCGGAAAACGAGCCGCGACGATGGGGCGCGGCCGGCAGCCGCGGCGCCGGGGAGTTTTCCCCGAGCAGAGTGGATGGAGGCTCCGTGGCCGGGCGTCTGCCTCCGCCGTGGCGGGCGGCCCGGGCGCCCGTGGAGGGGGCTGGCCTCTGTGGGGGAACGGAGTGATCTCTCACTCCACGGCTGGGACGAAGCCGCGAAAGGTGCCGTTGTCGCCGGGACGGTCGGGGGGACTCGTGGCGCGGGACACAGGGTTCCCCATGCGGAGGCCCCCAGGCTCAGGCCCCTGAAAACGGACGGCTGAGCAAGCAGCCCCGGGCCCGGGCCCGGGTTTCGGGGCTAGCCCGGCCCCAGCGGCCGGCGCCAGGGAGGGGACCCCCGGAGGCTGAGGAGCGGGAGGCATCGGCCTCCCCGGGGCACGCTCCCGGAGCTCCTCCTGGCGGTGCCGGAACGCGACAACACGCGATCACGCACAGGGCCCGGGGGGGCGGCCCTGTGGCCCTGTGGTGCCCAAAGTGTGTTCGCCGGGCGTTTTCCGGCCAATTCTCACGAGCGTTCTGCCCAAATCGATTTGGGCAGAACGCTCGTGAGAATTGGCCGGCGTTGGGCAGCCATGGTCAGCGCCCAGTGCCGCGTGGAGCAGGGCCCTTTCTCGCTCGAGGCATGGCGCGGCCACCCGGAAAACGAGCCGCGACGATGGGGCGCGGCCGGCGACCCCGGCGCCAGGGATTTTTCCCCGAGCAGAGTGGATGGAGGCGCCGTGGCCGGGCGTCCACCTCCGCCGTGGCGGGCGGCCGGGGCGCCCGTGGAGGGGGCTGGCCTCTCTGGGGGAACGGAGTGGTCTCTCAAGCCACGGCTGGGACGAAGCCGCGAAAGATGCCGTTGTCGCCGGGACGGTCGGGGGGACTCGTGGCGCGGGACTCAGGGTTCCCCATGCGGAGGCCCCCAGGCTCAGGCCCCTGGCCACGGAAGCCTGAGCAAGCAGGACCGGGCCCGGGCCCGGCTTTTGGGGCTGGCCCGGCCCCAGCGGCCGGCGCCAGGGAGGGGATCCCCGGAGGCTGAGGAGAGGGAGGCGTCGGCCTCCCCGGGGCCCGCCTCCCGGAGCTCCTCCTGGCGGTGCCGGAACGCGACGACACGCGATCCCGGACAGGGCCCCGGGGGGGCGGCCCTGCGGCCCTGTGGTGCCCGAAGTTTGTTCGCCGGGCGTTTTCCGGCCAATTCTCACGAGCGTTCTGCCCAAATCGGGATCGATTTGGGCAGAACGCTCGTGAGAATTTGCCGGCTTTGGGCAGCCCTGGTCAGCGCCCAGTGCCGCGTGGAGCAGGGCCCTTCCTCGCTCGGGGCATGGCGCGGCCACCCGGAAAACGAGCCACGACGATGGGGCGCGGCCGGCGGCCCCGGCGCCGAGGAGTTTTCCCCGAGCAGAGTGGATGGAGGCGCCGTGGCCGGGCGTCCGCCTCCGCCGTGGCGGGGGGCGGGGCGCCCGTGGAGGGGGCTGGCCTCTGTGGGGGAACGGATTGATCTCTCACTCCACGGCTGGGACGAAGCCGTGAAAGGTGCCGTTGTCGCCGGGACGGTCGGGGGGACTCGTGGCGCGGGACTCAGGGTTCCCCATGCGGAGGCCCCCAGGCTCAGGCCCCTGGCAACGGAAGGCTGAGCAAGCAGGCCCGGGCCCGGGCCCGGGTTTCGGGGCTGGCCCGGCCCCAGCGGCCGGCGCCAGGGAGGGCATCCCCGGAGGCTGAGGAGCGGGAGGCGTCGGCCTCCCCGGTGCCCGCCTCCCGGAGCTCCTCCTGGCGGTGCCGGAACGCGACGACATGCGATCCCGGACAGGGCCCCGGGGGGGCGGCCCTGCGGCCCTGTGGTGCGCGAAGTGTGTTCGCGGGGCGTTTTCCGGCCAATTCTCACGAGCGTTCTGCCCAAATCGGGATCGATTTGGGCAGAACGCTCGTGAGAATTGGCCGGCGTTGGGCAGCCCTGGTCAGCGCCCAGTGCCGCGTGGAGCAGGGCCCTTTCTCGCTCGGGGCATGGCGCGGCCACCCGGAAAACGAGCCGCGACGATGGGGCGCGGCCGGCGGCCACGGCGCCAGGGATTTTTCCCCGAGCAGAGTGGATGGAGGCGCCGTGGCCGGGCGTCCGCCTCCGCCGTGGCGGGCGGCCGGGGCGCCCGTGGAGGGGGCTGGCCTCTGTGGGGGAACGGAGTGATCTCTCACTCCACGGCTGGGACGAAGCCGCGAAAGGTGCTGTTGTCGCCGGGACGGTCGGGGGGACTCGTGGCGCGGGACTCAGGGTTCCCCATGCGGAGGCCCCCAGGCCCAGGCCCCTGGCAACGGAAGGCTGAGCAAGCAGGCCCGGGCCCAGGCCCGGCTTTCGTGGCTGGCCCGGCCCCAGCGGCCGGCGCCAGGGAGGGGACCCACGGAGGCTGAGGAGCGGGAGGCGTCAGCCTCCCCGGGGCCCGACTCCCGGAGCTCCTCCTGGCGGTGCCGGAACGCGACGACACGCGATCCCGCACAGGGCCCCGGGGGGGCGGCCATGCGGCCCTGTGGTGCCCGAAGTGTGTTCGCCGGGCGTTTTCCGGCCAATTCTCACGAGCGTTCTGCCCAAATCGGCATCGATTTGGGCAGAACGCTCGTATGAATTGGCCGGCGTTGGGTAGCCCTGGTCAGCGCCCAGTGCCGCGTGGAGCAGGGCCCTTTCTCGCTCGGGGCATGGCGCGGCCACCCGGCAAACGAGCCGCGACGATTGGGCGCGGCCGGCAGCCACGGCGCCGGGGAGGTTTCCCCGAGCAGGGTGGATGGAGGGGCCGTGGCCGGGTGTCTGCCTCCGCCGTGGCGGGCGGCCGGGGCGCCGCTGGTGGGGGCTGGCCTCTGTGGAGAAACGGAATGGTCTCTCACTCCGCGGCTAGGACGAAGACGCGAAAGGTGCCGATGTCGCCGGGACGGTCGGGGGACTCGTGTCGCGGGACACAGGGTTCCCCATGGGGAGGCCCCCAGGCTCAGGCCCCTGGCAACGGAATGCTGAGCAAGCAGGCCCGGGCCCGGGCCCGGCTTTCGGGGCTGGCCCGGCCCCAGCTGCCGGCGCCAGGGAGGGGACCCCCGGAGGCTGAGGAGCGGGAGGCGTCGGCCTCCCCGGGGCCCGCCTCCCGGAGCTCCTCCCGGCGGTGCCGTAACGCGACGACCCGCGATCCCGGACAAGGCCCCGGGGGGGTGGCCCTGCGGCCCTGTGGTGCCCGAAGTGTGTTCGCCGGGCGTTTTCCGGCCAATTCTCACGAGCGTTCTGCACAAATCGGGATCGATTTGGGCAGAACGCTCGTGAGAATTGGCCGGCGTTGGGCAGCCCTTGTCAGCACCCAGTTCCGCGTGGAGCAGGGCCCTTTCTCGCTCGGGGCATGTCGCGGCCACCCGGAAAACCAGCCGCGACGATGGGGCGCGGCCGGGAGCCGCGGCGCCGGGGAGTATTCCCCGAGCAGAGTGCATGGAGGCGCCGTGGCCGGGCGTCCGCCTCCGCTGTGGCGGGCGCCGGGGCGCCCCTGGAGGGGGCTGGCCTCTGTGGGGAAACGGACTGGTCTCTCACTCCGCGGCTAGGACGAAGCCGCGAAAGGTGCCGATGTCGCTGGGACGGTCGGGGGACTCGTAGCGCCGGACTCAGGGTTCCCCATGGGGAGGCCCCCAGGCTCAGGCCCCTGGCAACGGAAGGCTGAGCAATCAGGCCCGGGCCCGGGCCCGGCTTTCGGGGCTGGCCCGGCCCCAGCTGCCGGCGCCAGGTTAGGGACCCCCGGAGGCTGAGGAGCGGGAGGCGTCGTCCTCCCCGGGGCACGCCTCCCGGAGCTCCTTCTGGCGGTGCCGGAACGCGACGACACGCGATCCCGGACAGGGCCCCGGGGGGGCGGCCCTGTGTCCCTATGGTGCCCGAAGTGAGTTCACCGGGCGTTTTCCGGCCAATTCTCACGAGCGTTCTGCCCAAATCGGGATCGATTTGGGCAGAACGCTCGTGATAATTGGCCGGCGTTGGGCAGCCCTGGTCAGCGCCCAGTTCCGCATGGAGCAGGGCCCTTTCTGCTCGGGGCATGGCGCGGCCACCCGGAAAACGAGCCGCGACGATGGGGCGCGGCCGGCAGCCACGGCCCCGGGGAGTTTTCCCCGAGCAGGGTTGATGGAGGGGCCGTGGCCGGGCGTCTGCCTCCGCCGTGGCGGGCTGCCGGGGCGCCCCTGGTGGGGGCTGGCCTCTGTGGGGAAACGGAATGGTCTCTCACTCCGCGGCTAGGACGAAGACGCGAAAGGTGCCGTTGTCGCCGGGACGGTCGGGGGACTCGTGTCGCGGGACACAGGGTTCCCCATGCGGAGGCCCCCAGGCTCAGGCCCCTGGCAACGGAAGGCTGAGCAAGCAGGACCGGGCCCGGGCCCGGATTTCGGGGCTGGCCCGGCCCCAGCTGCCGGGGCCAGGGAGGGGACCCCCGGAGGCTGAGGAGCGGGAGGCGTCGGCCTCCCCGGGGCACGCCTCCCGGAGCTCCTCCTGGCGGTGCCGGAACGCGACGACCCGCGATCCCGAACAGGGCCCCGGGGGGGCGGCCCTGCGGCCCTGTGGTGCCCGAAGTATGTTCACCGGGCCTTTTCCGGCCAATTCTCACGAGCGTTCTGCCCAAATCGGGATCGATTTCGGCAGAACGCTCGTGAGAATTGGCCGGCGTTGGGCAGCCCTGGTCAGCGCCCAGTTCCGCGTGGAGCAGGGCCCTTTCTCGCTTGGAGCATGTCGCGGCCACCCGGAAAACGAGCCGCGATGATGGGGCGCGGCCGGCAGCCGCGGCGCCGGGGAGTTTTCCCCAAGCAGAGTGCATGGAGGCGCCATGGCCGGGCGTCCGCCTCCGCCGTGGCGGGCGGCCGGGGCGCCCCTGGAGGGGGCTGGCCTCTTTGGGGACACGGACTGGTCTCTCACTCCGCGGCTAGGACGAAGCCGCGAAAGGTGCCGTTGTCGCCGGGACGGTCGGGGCACTCGTGGCGCGGGACTCAGGGTTCCCCATGGGGAGGCCCCCAGGCTCAGGCCCCTGGGAACGGAAGGCTGAGCAAGCAGGCCCGGGCCCGGGCCCGGCTTTCGGGGCTGGCCCGGCCCAAGCTGCCGGCGCCAGGGTGGGGAACCCAGGAGGCTGAGGAGCGGGAGGCGTCGGCCTCCCCGGGGCACGCCTCCCGGTGTTCCTCCTGGCGGTGCCTGAACGCGACGACCCGCGATCCCGGACAGGGCCCCGGGGGGGGCCGCCCTGCGGCCCTGTGGTGCCCGAAGTGTGTTCGCCGGGCGTTTTCCGGCCATTCTCACGAGCGTTCTGCCCAAATCGGGATCGATTTGGGCAGAACGCTCGTGAGAATTGGCCGGCGTTGGGCAGCCCTGGTCAGCGCCCAGTTCCGCGTGCAGCAGGGCCCTTTCTCGCTCGGGGCATGTCGCGGCCACCCGGAAAACGAGCCGCGACGATGGGGCGCGGCCGGCAGCCGCGGCGCCGGGGAGTTTTCCCCGAGCAGCGTGGATGGAGGCGCCGTGGCCGGGCGTCCGCCTCCGCCGTGGCGGGCGGCCGGGGCGCCCCTGGAGGGGGCTGGCCTCTGTGGGGAAACGGACTGGTCTCTCACTCCGCGGCTAGGACGAAGCCGCGAAAGGTGCCGTTGTCGCCGGGACGGTCGGGGGACTCCTGGCGCGGGACTCAGGGTTCCCCATGGGGAGGCCCCCAGGCTCAGGCCCCTGGCAACGGAAGGCTGAGCAAGCAGGCCCGGGCCGGGCCCGGCTTTCGGGCTGGCCCGGCCCCAGCTGCCGGCGCCAGGGAGGGGAACCCCGGAGGCTGAGGAGCGGGAGGCGTCGGCCTCCCCGGGGCACGCCTCCCGGAGCTCCTCCTGGCGGTGCCGGAACGCGACGACACGCGATCCCGGACAGGGCCCCGGGGGGGCCACCATGCGGCCCTGTGGTGCCCGAAGTGTGTTCGCGGGGCGTTTTCCGGCCAATTCTCACGAGCGTTCTGCCCAAATCGGGATCGATTTGGGCAGAACGCTCATGAGAATTGGCCGGCGTTGGGCAGCCCTAGTCAGCGCCCAGTTCCGCGTGGAGCAGGGCCCTTTCTGGCTCGGGGCAATGCGCGGCCACCCGGAAAACGAGCCGCGACGATGGGGCGCGGCCGACGGCCCCGGCGACGGGGAGTTTTCCCCGAGCACAGTGGATGGAGGCGCCGTGGCCGGGCGTCCGCCTCCGCCGTGGGGGGCGGCCGGGGCGCCCGTGGAGGGGGCTGGCCTCTGTGGGGGAATGGAGTGATCTCTCACTCCACGGCAGGGACGAAGCCGCGAAAGGTGCCGTTGTCGCCGGGACGGTCGGGGGGACTCGTGGCACGGGACTCAGTGTTCCCCATGAGGAGGCCCCCGGGCTCAGGCCCCTGGCAACGGAAGGCTGAGCAAGCAGGCCCGGGCCCGGGCCCGGCTTTCGGGGCTGGCCCGGCCCCAGCGGCCGGCGCCAGGGAGGGGACCCCCGGAGGCTGAGGAGCGGGAGGCGTCGGCCTCCCCGGGGCCCGCCTCCCGGAGCTCCTCCTGGTGGTGCCAGAACGCGACGACACGCGATCCCGCACAGGGCCCCGGGGGGGCGGCCCTGCGGCCCTGTGGTGCCCGAAGTGTGTTCGCCGGGCGTTTTCCGGCCAATTCTCACGAGCGATCTGCCCAAATCGTCATCGATTTGGGCAGAACGCTCGTGAGAATTGGCCGGCGTTGGGCAGCCCTGGTCAGCGCCCAGTGCCGCGTGGAGCAGGGCCCTTTCTCGCTCGGGGCATGGCGCGGCCACCCGGAAAATGAGCCGCGACGATGGGGCGCGGCCGGCGGCCCCGGCGCTGGGGATTTTTCCCCGAGCAGAGTGGATGGAGGCGCCGTGGCCGGGCGTCCGCCTCCGCCGTGGCGGGCGGCCGGGGCGCCCGTGGAGGGGGTTGGCCTCTGTGGGGGAACTGAGTGATCTCTCACTCCACGGCTGGGACGAAGCCGCGAAAGGTGCCGTTGTCGCCGGGACGGTCAGGGGGACTCGTGGCGCGGGACACTGGGTTCCCCATGCGGAGGCCCCCAGGCTCAGGCCCCTGGCAACGGAAGGCTGAGCAAGCAGGCCCGGGCCCGGGCCCGGCTTTCGGGGCTGGCCCGGCCCCAGCGGCCGGCGCCAGGGAGGGGACCCCCGGAGGCTGAGGAGCGGGAGGCGTCGGCCTCCCCGGGGCACGCCTCCCGGAGCTCCTCCTGGCGGTGCCAGAACGCGACGACACGCGATCCCGGACAGGGCCCCGGGGGGGCGGCCCTGCGGCCCTGTGGGGCCCGAAGTGTGTTCGCCGGGCGTTTTCCGGCCAATTCTCACGAGCGTTCTGCCCAAATCGGGATCGATTTGGGCAGAACGCTCGTGAGAATTGGCCGGCGTTGGGCAGCCCAGGTCAGCGCCCAGTGCCGCGTGGAGCAGGGCCCTTTCTCGCTCGGGGCATGGCGCGGCCACCCGGAAAACGAGCCGCGACGATGGGGCGCGGCCGGCGGCCCCGGCGCCGGGAAGTTTTCCCCGAGCAGAGTGGATGGAGGCGCCGTGGCCGGGCGTCCGCCTCCGCCGTGGCGGGCGGCCGGGGCGCCCGTGGAGGGGGCTGGCCTCTGTGGGGGAACTGATTGATCTCTCACTCCACGGCTGGGACGAAGCCGCGAAAGGTGCCGATGACGCCGGGACGGTCGGGGGACTCGTGGCGCCGGACTCAGTGTTCCCCATGGGGAGGCCCCCAGGCTCAGGCCCCTGGCAACG